>NC_052101.1:74067972-74371003 GCF_015852505.1 Tachyglossus aculeatus | reverse complement strand
AAGAAATTAAGCAGGAGCTAACTCTGAGAAGCAAGGCTGTGGGTAGGCTTTAATATAAGTAGGAAGTACAGGTTTTAATACTGGCAATCAATATTTTAGGCTACCAATGCCCTCCACTATTAGCTGGATCACCGCTAGGACTTTTAAGATCAAAGGGCTGCTGAACATTTGATGGACTGATCTATTTTTTTTTTCAATCTAGCTAGAAGACTAATCTAAACCTGATGTGGGACTCCTCCCCAGGCACAGGATCTGTGGAAATATTAGTAAAGCCAAACCTCACCCTGGGAAAGAGAAAGGCTTAGACTCATCATTTGATCAGTATCAATCATCAGGTCTCACATACACCTCCCTTTTTTTCCCTGGGGCTTGTCTGTGGCAGGTGTCCCATTGTCTGATCTGTTTCTAAACTGGCTTGATGCAGATGGGTGTGTATGTGCTGGTCCGTACACACATTTGTCATTTCTGCCTGGAAAATAATAGACACTCTGTGGCTCTGGATTATGGAAACTGTGCCCATGGGGCATCCCTTCCTGTTCTTAAAGGCTTAGTTTCTTTCCCAGAATTCTTTCTAAAGAACAAAATGCTCTGCCTGAATGATTGCTGATGATGGAAGTGTTTGAGTACCTGAAAGTGCTAACAGTACCAGCTCCTGCCCTACGAATCCTAGGGCTGACAATTTCATCTCAAGGTCAGTCAAACACATCTTAGCTGGCCCAAAGAGAAGACAAAAGACTGGGGTTTATTAACACTTCCATCACTAACTCACTATGTTGCTGGGGGTTAAAAAACTCAAGCTTTCTGCACCTCAGCTTTCCCATCTGTAAATCAGTCCATCAGTAGTATTTATTAAGCACTTACTATGTGCAAAGCACTCAACAAGTGCATCTGAGACTACAATAGACATTTTCTCTGCCCTCAAGAGTTTACAATTCAAAGGGGGACAGAGACCAAAATCATTTATAGATAGGAGGAAGAAATGTTTTAATAGTAGAATTATGTAAATCGATATATACTAAAGGGCTGAAGTGGCGCAAGACCGCTGAGGCAATTGTAAACTCCTCTGCTAGATCAGATGGCCCTTGAGGGCAGGGATCATGTATTGTAATTGTATTGTACTAGTACACTAACTACTCTGCACACAACAGGTGCTCAATAAATAATATTGATTATTTGATTGATTGATCATAGTTGAGAGGATGTGACCAGGGAAGAAGAAAAATGAGTTGGGGAAAGTCTCCTGGAGGAGATAGGATTTCAGAAAGGCTTTGAAGATGGGAAAAGCTGAGGTCTGGCAGATTTGAAGGGGAAGGGAGTTCCAAGCAGGAGGAAGGGTGTGAGCCAGGGGTCAGAGATGGGAGAGTTGGGAATGGGACACAATGCGAAGATGAGCTGGAGGGGAATGAAGAGTGCAAGCTGGGATAAGGTAGGAGAAGAGAATGGATAGATAAGAGGGAGAGAGCTGATGGAGTGCCTTCGAGCCAATGATTAGGAGTTTTTCTGCTCAGTGTGGAGAAGATTGGTCAAACATTGAAAGTTTTTTTAAGATGTACAGAATGACCACTTAGAAAGATGATTTGACCAGCAGAGTGAAATATGGGCTGGAGAGGGGAGAGGCTGGATGCAGGGAGACCAGTGAGAAAGCTGATACAGTAGTCTACCTAGGATATAATGAGCAAAAAATGGTATAAAAACTCCTAGGGCTGACCTCTCCCACTTGGCCAGTGTGAGGATGAATGAAATCATCTTTACCCAATGCTGAGTTCCTGAGAGAGAGACAATTAATGTCTTTGTACCATGGCCAGATTAACAGAGGGGAAGAGGGCCAAAGGTGGTTGTGAGTTGGGGTTGGGGGAGAAAGAGGGTTGGCAGGAAGTCTCCTTTCCCCCCCAGTCACTGGGTCAGAGGCATCAGGAAACTCCACTTGGCCACAGTGAGGGTGTCTTCCTGACCCTCTCGCTTTCCTTCTGGCCCAGCTGCCGAAGCCACCCACAGCTCACTTATATCTCTGCCACCGCCCTGGCTGGTGGCACTGTAATGATGTCATAGAAAGTCATATGATGGCGGCAGAGGGGGTGGGGGGACACTCCATGGTCCAGCTTAGGACCCAAAGTATACAAGCCCTGTTAATAGAGCAGAGAGGGGTAAGAGGCACAACTGGTCCGGGTTCTGGAGGCAATTCACTATCATAAACTCCTGGGCCGGAGATGTTGGGGAATGGGAGAAGGGAGATCTTGTAGATCCAGGAAAGGCTCCGTGGATTAGGTGGGATTTCAAGAGCTGAATGGAGAGTGCTTGGTAGTTGTATAATTGGAAAGGAAATGGGGTTCAGACTCCAAAGATAAGGAGCGGTGTGTAAGGTGTGTGTACACACCTAGATACACACACTTCCTGGTGATACTTATTACAGTTATCAGACCCCTGAAATAGGAGACTTCCCGCTCCCAATCTTGTTAGGGTTTAATGAAAGCACCTTGAACTAGGCGTTGGGAGATCTGAAGTCTACTACCACAATCTTGCTGGGTAATCTTTGGCAAGTTGCTTAATTCATCTGTTTCCCAGTTACAAAATGCAGATGACAAGATTATCTCCCTACCTCACAAGCATGTTGCAAGGATAAATGAGATTATTGATATAGAAAACAAAAGCAATGGCATTTAGTAAGTGCTTTCTATGCACCAAGCACTGTATTATTGTTACTCTCTACTATACCAGTTAAACAGTCTCTACTATACCAGTTCAACAGTATTCATGGAAATACTGGGAGAGGAAACCCAGTGCCCAGAAATTTCTCCCTCTCTTCAGTGCACTTTTCTTTTATACCGCCCAGAGGTGAAGCACTGCATATGAGCCGTGCCCACCAGGAGCTTAAAGTCTGGATTTATAATTGATAAAAAATCCTTTTCCTTTCTTTCACTGGTTTTAGCAGTAACTGGCTTCTCAGAAGAGCAATGCAAGAGAAGTAACTGTTACACTCAGCAGGGTCCCACCCTGCTTACTAACCGTCCCACTGGAAAACATAAATCCTCTTAGACAGTCTTCTTTTCCATACATCTAAGTCCCCAGAAAGCTGAGTCTGCTTAGTAAATTACATTATCCCTAGTTGCCTAACTTTCTCTCCCTAGACATGCCTAGATTTCAGTGTTTCCATTTATTAGAAACTGAGGTCCTCTGATTATTGTAAAAGCAGCAGCAACAACAACAAAAATCTCTGATTGTTCAACTGCAAAGACAGAGTTTGACTTGTCTTCCTTCAAAGCATTGCTGGTCATTTCCACACTGAAGAAAGCCCACCTTTCTGGAAATGTCTCTCTGACTTCCTGCATTTCCTCATAGCCCAGAAAAGTCCTAGATTGGTCATGAAGTTGTCAATTTCCTAGCAGGGGTGCCTTTGGCTAAAGTACTGAAGGTCACTCGCTCAGCCAATCAATCATATTTATTGAGTGCTTACTTTGTGCAGAGCACTACACTAAGTGCTTGGGAGAGTACAGTGCAACAGAATTAGCAGATACGTTCCCTGCCCGTAGTGAGCACTGACCCGCTGAAACAAGGATTTACAAGCGGAAGAATGAGTTTATAATGAATGCCTTTGTATGAAAATTTATTTTAGCAAAATTTAGGATAGTTCATAGCACCCCATTGTGTTAATATACTTTTGAAAGAATCCTGGGTAATCTGTGGGGGACAGGGAGAGTGAGAAAATCTGCTTCCCAAAATGGTCCTTTCTGTTTTGTTCTAAATAAGTTTTACTGCAGTTTGAGAAATACGACCAATATTTTTAGGAATTTGGCTGCTGTTAAAAATCATTTATACAGAATTTAGCATTGAGTACCAAACCCTTATCTGGGCACAGAGATGTTCCATGCACAACAAAGAAAAGGAATGGGAGTTTTCACAGCTGCCAAATTTCTAAAAATGTCCTAATCCTTTTACTCTCTCTGCCCTTCAGTTTGCTGGTCTTCACAATGACGCACCACCAAATTAGCTGTCTGGGCTTTCGTGTGAGGTTGGCTAGAATATCTGCTTCTCATACTACGGACCCCTTCAGGAGAAAGGGATACTCCTCAGAGCAGGGAGGGATTGTAGTTGGGCTGGGCTGAATTCCCATTTTCCCCTGCCTCTCCTGGAGCTGCTCTGAATGGGGCCCTACATGAAGGGAAAAGACCAGCTCCATTCAGGACACCAGGGAAGCTGGGAAATTAGCCAGTAGCTTCCTTGAATGCTAGCACATCTCTGCTGAAGTCTCCATATGCCTTTTGTCCAGGGGCCATCTGACACATATACAGGGCTTTGCCTCCTGAGCTTAGATCCCCTTTTGCCTCTCCTTTAAAATTCACTCTCCCTTGAAGCCTTACCAAATTAACCCTATCTGTATTTTTTTAAGGAATTTGTTGAGCACTTACTATGTGCCATACACTTTTCTAAGCACTGGGGTAGATGCAAGCTAATCAGGTTGGACACAGTCCATGTCCCACATGGGGCTCCACTCGTAATCCCTATTTTACAGATGAGGTAACTGAGGCACAGAGAAGTGAAGTGATTTGCCCAAGGTCACACAGCAGACAAGTGGCAGAGTGACTCTCAGTCCCATGCTCTGTCAACTAGGCCACACTACTTCTCTTTGGTTACTATTAGGTCACTTCTTTCAGTCCAATGGCCTGGAGAAATATACGTACGCAGCTAAAGATAGTTTTGTAAATGCTTATGTGTTTCTGCTCGGTTCAAGCAGTTTTATCTGTGCTTGTCATAGTTCACAAGATTAAACACACCTCGAGAACTGTGGCTCCTATTTCCACGCAGTGTTTTTCAGACAGTTTGCATTCAGTGCATGCTGTTGGCTGATTAACTTTCATACTCTTTACTTGGCAAAATTCCAATCTGGCCAATGGAGGTCCCTGGCCCTTCTGCCCAGGCCCTGACTGTCTCAATTCACTGTAGCACTGCCTCAGAAGGTTAGCAATTTCCCTGAAAACCAAGAGTTGATGTTCTTCTGAAACCCTGCTTAAGCAGATGAATGTGACTTGGAGGAGCAAATGACCTTTCCCTTTGATCAAAGACCAATATGAATGTGATGCCAATTTGTACTTCCCAAGCGCTTAGTACAGTGCTCTGCACATAGTAAGCGCTCAATAAATACGATTGATTGATTGAATATGAATGGTCTGTGAGTTGGACGGCAGTTTTCACCAATCTAGGTCTGCATTCAAAGCTTGCTTGTCAAACACTATTGGTCGGTGGAGTGGTGGTGGGGGGCATGGTGGGGGGCTTCTCACTCTATTCCCTATTAAGCCTGGCTATCACAACATAAAATCTGGTTTGGTGTTCTATTCCTCCATTGAAAGAGGATTGTATCTAATTTCATTCTAACTCATGCAATTGGAAAATCTTGGTAGGAAATCACTGGAATGAAACAAAAAGTTGAGTAAACATATGGCTATTTGGTTCATGATGCTGGCATCATTCTCTTGTTATCTATCAACGAATGAGACTAACATCTTCAAAGCCATAGTTATATGACCATCAACCAGCTCTGTTTAAAAGAAAAATGTCCTCTGTTGATGTTAAAAACATAAACTCCTCTTGGCTTTGAAGAACTGCACTTTAGTTGATGCTGAAGAAAGATTTTTGAATAATAAATTAACAAATATTTTTAAATGCCTATTTTCCGACAGGGGAAGTGACATCTATCAGATTTGGAGATTTTATTTATTCGAGAAAGTCTACTCCAAAGTAAGCAAGACCTCCTGTTCCATTGATTTGCAATACCAGGTAGCCAAAACACTTAGATGAGCAAGTGTGGGGATGTTACCAAATGGACTTTATATTGATACCTTTTGCATTCTTCTGAGTTGTTTTCTAATTCAACAGACTAGAGGGATCCTTAAAATGAATTGCATATATTGTAATAAAAAATTAGACGCAACCCTCTTTGGAAATGTTTGGCCGCTGAAATGGTGACTTTAAGTGAATTCACATGCTGAGATGTAAACTCCAGTGCCCAGCCCATTGATAGTGTGGGGTAAGATCCACCAGAGCAGCAGTGTAGGGCTGGGTTTTCTTTAGCCAAAAATCTCAATGTTGCATTAGTCTGAAAAAAGGAAACAAAAGCTATGAGAATTTTATACTGAAGAAAAACCAAAAACCAAGAAGGAAGAGTCAGGGTCCATAATTTTTCTTGATGTTTTTTAACAGTGGGATGATTGGTGTCTGATTTGGGGACTTCATTTATTTCACAAAGTAAACTCGTTGTGGGCAGGGAGTGTGTCGGTTGTGTTGTACTCTCCCAAGTGCTTAGTACAGTGCTCTGCACATAGTAAATGCTCAGTAAATACACTTGATTGAAAGTCTTCCCTTACAGAATCAGGAGCACATACTGCCTCTGTACTAATATTTGGGGGATAAGTACATAAGTGGAAGCAACCCACCAGTTTTGTCAGTAACAGCTCTCCCCCATCTATTTTACCACGCTAGTCTCCTAGTCCAACCCAGCCCGCACACTTCACTCCTCCAATTCCAATTTACACAATGTAGCCCGATCTCATCTATCTCATTACTGACCCCTCACCCACAACTCATCACCCATGTCCTCCCTCCGGTCTGGAGCTCTCTTCCCCTTAATATCTGACAGTCCACCACTCTCTCAAGCTTCAAAGCCCTTTGAAAATCATATCTACTCCAAGAGGCCTTCCCTGACTAAACCCTCATTTCCCACTCTATTCACGTTCCCCTCTGTGTCTATGTTCTTGGGTCTGTACCCCTTAAGCACTTTGATATTCACCCCACCCCCGGCCCCACAGCACTTATGCCCATATTCTTATACTCTGCCATTTTCCCTCTCCGTAATGTATTTTAATGCCTGTCTCCCCTTCTAGACTGCAAACTCCTTGTGGGCAGGGATTGTGTCTACCAACCCTGAACACAGTAAGCACTCAATAAATACCATTGATTGATTGGCTGATTGATAACAGTGATGATTGCAGCATTCTAGCGTAGTCATCAAGAGGGTCTTTGAATGGGTGTTTCCTTGCCAAGATTTTTTGGGCCCTGCCCACAAGCAACTAGGCTAATTAGAAAAGTAATATGAAAGCAAGAATGGTGGTGAGGAATAAAATGCACAAAACAGTGATGAGAAAAAGAGGCAACGTGGCCTAGTGGATAGAGCATGGCCTGGGAGTCAGAAGGACCAGGGTTCTGATCCCAGCTCCGCAACTTGTCTGCTGTGTGACCTTGGGCAAGTCGTTTCACTTCTCTGTGCCTCAGCTAACTCATCTGTAAAATGCGGATTAAGATTGTGAGCCTTATGTGGAACAGGGACTGTGCCCAACCTTATTAGCTTGTATCTACCCCAGTGCTTAGTATGGTGCCTGGCACAAAAGAAGCACTTAACAAATACCATTAAAACCCCCCAAAGAAACAAAACAAAAAAACCCAGCCAAAGTCATAATACAGTCTATTGATTCTTGGGAGTGTCTAGGCCCCATCTATAAAGTAGGGAGAAGATCCTGAGGCATGTTGAGATGAGACACAATGACCAAAATGGAGGGCAGCCATAAAGATTTGCCAAAACTAGATTCATTATGAGCTTTCAGATCATCCCAAGTCACCATTACAAATAATGCTCCATTTACTGCCCATGGAGGCTTGTTCCTTGAGGACAGGGATTATGTCTTCTACCTCCAGTGTACTCTCCGAAGCACTTAGTAGAGTGCTCAGCTCACAGTAGGCACTTAATAAGTACCTTTGATTGAGTGATTTTTTTACCCTCTCCATTCATTGTTGAATACTCTAAGACACAGAAAGGCCACCTGGGGATGCCTACGAAGAGCTGTGAAGAAAGTCCTGGCCTCCCAACTTTCATCTAGAATTAAATTCACTAGATCAGCTGGAAACAATGTGCCCTAGTGGAAAGAGCACAGGCCTGGGAGTCAGAAGACCTGGGTTCTAATCCCAGCTCTGTCACTTGCCTGCTGTATGGTCTTGGGCAAGTCACTTAACTTATCTGGGCCTCACTTACCTTATCTGTAAAATAGGGATTAGGACTGTGAGCTCCCACATGGGACCTAGACTCTGTCCAATGTGATTATCTTGTATCTACACCGGTGCACAGAAGAAGGCAATGGTAAACCACTTCCATATTTTTTACCAAGAAAACTCTATGGATACACATACCAGAATGACTACAGATGGCGAAGACAGGACGCTCTGGAGAAAGTGCGTCCATGGAGTCGCTATGAATCGGAAACGATTCGACAGCACTCAACGACGACGCCAGCACTTGGCACAGTGCCTGGCACATACTAAGCACTTAACAAACACCATAAAAAAACCACAACCTCCCTCCCCTCCCACTCCCCGCAAGAACACAGCCTGCCTCAAATTTCTGCTACACTTTCAAGGGGAAGTTCAAAGTGGGTGGACATCCACACAGGGCATGGGTTTGCATAGCTGTAGCACATGGCTCTCCAAGTGGAATTGTAAGATGTACTGCCATCGGTGCTGCTATTTTGACAATGACAGCGAATTTACTGGTTGGCATACCCTCCTGTGAGACTTCATCTGTTCACCACATCCACTTAAATCTCTAAATCTTTAGGCCTCATTTCCAAGATGCTTTCACCCACAGGAGCGAGATGATAGGAAGAGGGTATAAAGACCCGGTTGGGTTTGACAAAGATGTAATAGGGGACTTTACTCCCAAAGCAAAACAACATAAAGAGAAATTTGTCATTTTACTGGCAACCAAAAGGGAGAGTGTATGGAGTGGGGATACTGCTTTAAATAGCAACAACTGGCTGGTTGCTACCTTCTATAGGAATGACCAGCCACAGAGAGGGTGAGGAGGTCGGGGGAGGGAATGATAACAGTTGAGCAATTCAACTTACAAGGAAACATGCAGATTTTACTCCCCCATTATCTGTGGGCAGCCTTTTCCAATCAGGGAGGCCCACTAGCACCTCCTCTGGCCTTACTCACAAAACAAAAACATATGCTCCCCCATGTGGCATGCAACGGCAAAGTGCCACTGCTTGGGTGAAAGAAAACATTCCCCCTGAGGAAAAGCAGCTGAGAGAATCCCATCTCATTTTTCTCTTGACCATCAGAAGAAAAGTACAATGCTACTTTTTTTAAAAAAATTCTTTACATTTTTTCTAATAGGGCGTGGACAATCTTGCAAAGTTGCCAGTTAGAAGGCACCCTCAGATCCAGGGTGGGGGCCCTGGAAGGAAGGAGGAACTGGAGAGAGGGAGGAGTACTGCAGATTGATTTTGCAAAAAAATGGTTTTATATGTACTATTCTCTCACAAAGAGAGTGGCTTCTAAGAAAGTTCTGATTAAATCCACGGACTGTGTGCTTCTCGAGGGAAGAGACTGGATCTCCCTTTTGCTCTGTACAGTGCAACATATTGAAGACTGCTCAGTCAACATTGAATAATGATAGGCCACCAGGCCAGGTGGTTTACGACACCTCCACTTAAGCAGAAAAGTCTCCCTAAACCCAACTGCCTTTAGAATTCCAGATAATACACCACTTTGGTTCCTTCCTCACAGATGCCTTAAGAGCTGCTGGGTAATACCCCCAGTTCTTCCATAATGCATGTTTTCACTATGTGTTTTGAACAGAATGCTGCTGGGGAATTAGATACCTTTCTTCCTATGATGGGTCCCTGTCTGGATAGAATGCAAAGTGATGTCAGAAGAAATAGTTGTGTGTTTGAGTGCTGCACTAGTCAAAGTACACGTAAAATAATAGCATGAGGTTTCCTTAACATGGAGATTGTTAGAGGAGCACTGAGTGTATTCTGCTGAAATCTTTGAAAGTGGGCTCTAATGACAAGAGTTAAGGTTTCCAACGAGGAGAACGATGTTTTTGCTTTCAGCCAAATGTCTATGTCCTTTTAAAGGATTCTTCTTTTTCCTCTTTGGTGTTCAATTACTTCAATGTTTGTCGGGCTTAGAATTCATTCATTCAATCGTATTTATTGAGTGCTTACTGTGTGCAGAGCACTGTACTAAGTGCTTGAATTCTTACCTCTACATTTGCATAGTAGGATTTTGCCTTCTGGAATGATACTTTCATCCTTATTTTGTGAATGTGCGTATGGATTGTTGGAGACACTAGAGAGATATAGGAACACTAGGGATTAGCATTGTATCTTGATGAAAAGGGGCATATCCTTTCAGAGAAACACCATGGGCTAGGGGAAAGAGCATGGGCCTGGGAGTCAGGAGACATGGGTTCTAACCCAGGCTCTGCCACTTGCCTGCTGTGTGACTTTGGGCAAATCACTAAACTTTTCTGTGTCTCAGTTTCCTCATCTGTAAAATGGGAATTAAATACCTGTTCTCCTTCCTACTTACATTGCGACAGGGACAGGGACTGGGTCCAACCTGATTATCCTGTTTCGATCCTAGCACTCAATACAGTGCTCGGCACAGAGTAAATGCTTAACAAAAACCACTGTCATTAGTATTATTGTCCCATAAACATATAGCAATTTTGAACTATTCAGGGACTCTGCTATACAATTTGTGGATTATCCAGACTCTTTGTTATGGGTTCTTTCTCTTACCACCTTCATTTTGGCCATTTCATTGCTCATTGCCAACTAAACCAGAGGATGAGCAGGGGCAAGGCAAGGAATTGAAACACAAATTTTGCAGCTCTGGAAAAGGGTTTGAAATGCTTTGCAAGGGGGTTGAAATGTTTAATTAAACTGAAGGATTGGGATTATCTGTGGATTTCAATGTGTGAAGGAAACCAGAATGTCCATAAAGAAGTCTACATCAGGGGCAAACAAGAAATTACGCAGCCCAAAAAGGAGCTTGAAGAGCACTTTGCAAGGGATGCCAAAGCTGAAAATAAAAGATTTAAATATATTGAAAGCAGGATTCCATTTTGGGAATCAGTGGCATAAAATGTACATTTGGGGTTGAAAGGGAGAGAGCCAAAAAATTAAATGAATTCTTTAGTTTGAAAGTCCCCTCATCCAAATTGTTTTTTGGAGCAGACAGGTCAGCAGAATTTATCAAATGGATCAACCACATGTGACCAAATCACTGGCACCAGAAGACATCCACTACAGAGTTCTGCAGGAACTGGTAAGAGTGAATAACCTATTGTTAAAAATGAGCACTGTATCAGAGGACTGACGGATTGCCAGTGTAACTAGAATCTATAAGAAAGATTCCATGTGAACCTTTTTTAGGTTGCTTCTCTGATTCTCTTTTCTCTGCTGATCCTTAGGGACTTCAAAATTCACATGGATGTTCCTGATAACCCTGCAGGCCTCCCCTCCCCTCCCTCAATGCCCAAATCATGGTTTCAACACTACCCTTCCCTCATCCCCTTGTTGCCCTGTCAATCTTGCACCGACAGCCTCTAGCCCTGAATCACCCCCCACAGCACACTTCCTCCACTCCTGTGTTTTTGTTGCCGAGTGCATTTGGAGGAAATGGCAGGACGATTTCTGTCACATCAAATTCATCCTCACCGGCTACAACTCTGTCCCTTCTGCTTAGCCTCATTACTTCTCATTCCTCATCCACTCCCACATTGCCCCACCAATTATTCCAAACCTTTATCTCTCGATCTTCCAACCTCCCTCCATCACTCCGACGACTTCTCCAACTACTTTGCTGTTAAAATTGAAACCATTAGGCAAGCAGGCCAACCACCTCATGCAGAGCATCATCCAAAAACCCAGTCACATAAAATGTAAGACAGTTAACAAGTTAAGAGTTCAGCAGCAAAGAGGGAGATGAATGAAGCCTGACTCTGGCATTTAGACTATGATTTATTTAGATTCTGCCCCTTCATCCCCATTATAGAGTGGAACCGGCTCATGGTAATCAGTAATGGCAGGAATAATTGAATCCCAATGATGGAAAGGGCTACAGAGCGTCCTGAGACTGCAATCTCTTTAGCATCCTAGTTCAATCATCAATCAATCAATGGTATTTACTGAGTGCTTACTATGTGCAGAGCACTGTACTAAGTGTTTGGGAGAGAACCCTACAACAGAATTAGCAGATAAATTCCCTGCCCATAATGAGCTCACAGTCTAGAGGGGTGTTTTCTGCTTGGTCATCCTACCACCTGTTGCACAGAGGTTCTTTCTCCTTGAAGGCCGGGATCATGTCTTTTACTTCTCTTGTACTCTCCCAAGTGCTTACCACAATGCTTTGTATACAGCAGGCACTTAATAAATGCTACTGATTCATTAATTTACATATCATAAAGCAGGTTGCTGTCAGCCTCACTTTGAGTTGTGAGGTGCTGCATGGTGTTGTTGACACATAAATTATTTTTATTCCTGGGTCATTTGCAGCGAACCAACCTCTGTGACTTAACCTGGTCACGACCAACATCCCAACGGCTGCACTCTAGACATTATGATGGAGAAATGGCCATTTGTTGTTTATATGGGACATGGTGGTTGAAGTTTCTTGTTCCAACAGGGATGTTGTAATATTGCTACAGAGCTCTTTGTAGATGATTTCATCCTCGTTCTCTGTCTTGGTGCTTTGGGAGCCCCTCTTTGATACAGTGGTTATAGAGTGAGTGTGAGCTTGGCGTGTAGAGGACACTGCCATGTCAAAACACACAAACCTTTTTCCAAAGAGCACAGAACACTCTGAATAAACACAAATTCTGTGGCCACCCCTCACAAAAGAAATAAAAATAACACCAAAAAAACCACTCTGCAAAGTCAAATCCCTAAGAAATGTTAACAGCCCATCAATGCATTCTTTACATCAGATCTGCAAATTCAGAGTAAACCGATGAGCAAGTATTGCTAAGAGGAACTTCTCTGGGCACAGGGTGGGCAATTGATGGAGTATTCCAGTGGGCTAAAGGTCTTTTTGACAGGGGAGAGAGAGAGAGAGGGGGAGAGAGAGAGAGAGAGAGAGAGCACTCTGAGTATTTTCCAGCCCTCTCAATGCAAACGTCCATGTCTTCAACTTCCCTTTCAACTAAACTCAGCTCCCTTGCCCCCTTGTTCCTCTGGTGTTTTTGCTCTAGCACAACTCCAGCCCTGGATCACCCCCACAGACCACTTCCTCTAATGTGGCAGTTTTGCAGGTGAACATTCCTGGCAGAAAGCCTCAAACCAGGCCAACCTCTGTCCCTATGCTCTTGCTGTAATTCGGCACTGTCAACTGCACAATACCATTATTTGTCCTCCCTTATTGGCTCCCTCCTCTATAGCCCCCAGAGACTATTCCACACCTTAAATTTCCTCTTGAAGCCCACCTCGTGCCTCCCCCACCCGCCCACCCCAGGATCCCCAAATCCTTCCTCTGATCTTACTAACAGTTCTGTAGCAAAATAAAGGCCATCAGATGGAAGCTTCTTCACTATTTTTCTGCTCCCTCCTTTCTGTCTCTCAAGATGCTGTCACCCTCCTCCTTTCAAATTCTAACCTCATCCCCTCTCACCTCCCACTCTCTTCCCCTCCCTTCACCTTATCACTCTCCTTTGGCTCCTATCCCTCTGCCTTCAAACAGGCTAAACTCTCCCCCATACTAAAAATGCCTTCCCTTGGTCCAACCACACACCCTTCTCCCTGCTCCTGTTCCAGTTCAAATGCTTTGAGCAGATTGTTTACACCTACAGCCTTCATTTTCTCTCTACCAAATCTTCTCTTGACCGTTTGCAATCTGAATTTTGCCTCCGCCTCTCTACTGAGATCACACTTGCCAATGACCTTCATTTAGCTGTCTAATTGGCTCCTTGACCTCTTGGCTGCCTTTGATCACTCCCTCCTCCTGGAAATTCTTCCTGGCCATGGTTTCACCAAGACAGTACTCTACTTGTTCTCTTCCTACTTCTCTGACTGCTAGGTCTGTCTCCTGTGATGGCTCTTCTTCCTCCACTGATTCTTTAACTGTGAATGGTCCACAAAGCACTGCTCTGGGGCCTTGACTCTTCTCCCTCTATGCTCATTCTCTTGAGCTTGAGATGCTCATTCAGTCCCAAGGTTTTAACTGCCACCTCTATGCAGAGTATGCCCAAATCTACCTCACCAGCCCTGATCTTTCACCCGCTTGACAATCTCATATCTCCTCCTATTTTTCCCAACATTATCAACATCACTACCACCCTCTCTTAGGAGCTCATAACCTTGTTGAAATTTTTGACTCATCTCTTTTTTTAACCTTCCCCATTCAGATGCTCTCTAAATTTTGATTCTTCTTCTTCCATGTGATTTCCCAGATGCACCCCTTCCACTGCATGCTTATGGCCACTCTTCTGGTTCAAACCCTTGCCACCTCCTATCTGGTTTACTTCAACAGCCTCCTCAACTGATCTCTGTGCCTCAAACTTCTTTTCTCTTTAGTCTATCCTGCATACGGCTGCTTGAATCATCTTAAAAGGCTGTTCAGAACACATCTCTCCCTTCCATCAAAACTTTCTAGCACTACCTATTGAAAAAGCATCATGCCCTAGTGGAAAGATCACAGACCTGGGAGCCAGGAGACCTGGAAGCCAGGATACCTGGGCTCTAACCCTGGCTCTTCCACTTGCCTGTTATGCGACCATGGGTAAGTCACATAACTTCTCTTTGCCTCAGTTTCCTCATCTATAAAATGGGGATTAAATCTCAGTCCTTCCTATTTACACTGAGAGCCCCATGTGGGAAAGGGATTGTGTCCAACCCGATTATCTTGTAACTACCGCAGTGTTTGGCACATACCAAGCACTTAATCAATACCATCATTATTATTACCCAAGTGCTTAGTGCAGTGAATGCCATATAGTAAGCACCACATAAATACAATGCCTATTTCTCTTCTCATTAAAGAAAAACTCCTGACCTTTTGATTCAAGGTTCTCCATCAGCTGTCTAATCAGGGAATACCTCTTGGAGGAGAAAGTGGTGGTAGTGACTTTTTGGGATAATTTTGAAGGTGGGGAGGGATGTGTTCTGAGAGGGACAGTTAAGAGGTTAGAGAAGCAGCATGGTGTAGTGGATACAGCATGGGCCTGGCAGTATGAAGGTCATGGGTTCTAATCCCAACTCTGCCACATGTCTGCTGTGTGACCTTGGGCAAGTCACTTAACTTCTCTGAGCCTCAATTACCTCATCTGTAAAATGGGGATTAAGTCTGTGAGCCCCAAGTGGGACAATGTGATCACCTTGTATCCCCTCCAGTGCTTAGAACAGTGCTTCACACATAGTAAGTGCTTAACAAATGCCATCTTTATTATTATTCACTTCTCTGGGCCTCAGTTACATCATCTGTAAAATGGGGACTAAGACTGTGAGTCCCACCTGGGACAGGGACTGTGTCCAACCCAATTTGCTTGACTCCACCCCACCATTTAGTACTGGGCCTAGTACAGAGTAAGCACTCAATAAACATTATAAAAAAAGAGGTTAGTATGGGAGTAGCTGTAGTGCAGACAGGTGAGGTGAGAGAACCTCTTAACCATACCTCACTTATGATTCCCATTATGTCCAACACACCGCACACACCTTTCCCTTTGTTTGGAACCCTCTCTTGTCTTGAATTCACCAAACCACAATCCTCCCTACCTTTGAAGCCC
The DNA here is from genome assembly GCF_015852505.1 of Tachyglossus aculeatus. Classification (NCBI taxonomy): domain Eukaryota; kingdom Metazoa; phylum Chordata; class Mammalia; order Monotremata; family Tachyglossidae; genus Tachyglossus; species Tachyglossus aculeatus. The sequence continues at coordinate 74,355,450 of NC_052101.1, read as the reverse complement.
TCCTAAAATCCATCTCCTCTTTCAACCTCTCTTCTTTGTGGCATGCCATTCCATCATCCACTTTAGCCCTCCTGTGTGTGTATTATTTAATTGGCTACCCTTTTATCATTTGTATCTGTGCTCTCTTTGACTTATATGTTTGCATATTTACTTGCAATTTACTGTGTATTTGTTGCAAATATTTTTATCTATTGAATATTCCAAAGTGCACTCATGCATGCCGAGCTCAGTAAATGACAATGTGAATGCCCCCCAGTCTGACTGCATATTCTAGACTTCTAGACTGTGAGCCCATTGTTGGGTAGGGATTGCCTCTCTTTGCTGCTGAATTGCACTTTCCAGTGCTTAGTACAGTGCTCTGCACACAGTAAGCGCTCAATAGATATGATTGAATGAATGAATATTCCAACCCTTTATTCACCTCCCCTCCCGTCCATCACTTCACTTCCATCCGCTGTTCCACTAAGCACCCCTTCTCATAGCTTCTGTTTGCCTGACATGGGAAAACTAACCTGTTGAGGTCATGCTATCGTGGGGATCCGAGAAATAATATATTGTAATGCTGTACTCTCCCAAAAGCTTAGTATGGTGCTCTGCACACAGTAAGTGTTCAATAAATACGATCGAACAAATGAACCAGCAAATGTTTCCCACTAAAATTTATTTATATTAACATAATTTATTTATATTAATGTCTCCTCCCCCCCAAAAAAACTGTAAACTGGTTGTGGGGAGGGAATGTGTCTGTTTATTGTTATATTGTACTCTCCCAAGTGCTTAATACAGTGCTTTGCACACAGTAAATGCTCAATAAATACGATTGAATGGAGAAGTGAATTAAAACTCATCTGATCCAAGTAGCAGAATATGACCAATGAAGAGGGAGGGAGGGATGGAGGGAGGGAGAGGAAGGGGGGGGGAGGGAGAGGGGGGGGGAGAGAGGGAGAGGGGGGGGGAGAGGGAGAGGGAGAGAGAGGGAGAGGGAGGGAGGGAGGGAGGGAGGGAGGGAGGGAGGGAGGGAGAGAGAGAGAGAGAGAGAGAGAGAGAGAGAGAGAGAGAGAGAGAGAGAGAGAGAGAGAGAGAGAGAGAGAGAGAGAGAGAGAGAGAGAGAGAGAGAGAGAGAGAGAGAGAGAGAGAGAGAGAGAGAGAGAGAGAGAGAGAGAGAGAGAGAGAGAGAGAGAGAGTATGTGTGTGTCTGTTGTGGGGGACGTGCAAACAATTTAATCAGGTGGGAGCTCAGTGACTCGGTTCACCTGAGGACTGCCCCTTCGGTTCATTCCCGCCCCCTGATGCGCTAGGGATAAAGGCAGAGCTGGGAGAAGGCGGGCCCTGAAGGTCTGCAGGTTTATAAGGACAGGTGGGTGGGGGCGGGCAACTGTGGTAGCGTGGCTCGCTGAATGCCCGTGCGGGGTGTCTTGGGGCTGCAGTGGCGAACAGTGACTTGGCGGCAGAGGGAGACTGATTGCAAGGAAAGGAGAAATCCGGGCAGGAGGAGGAGAAAGGGTGAGGAGGGAGGAGTTGGAGCAGCGGGGGCGGGCAGGGATTGCAACATGAGTGCGCAGGCGCAGGGCCAGGCTGCTCTCCGGGAGTTAGGCAGCCAGCCGCAGAGCGATAGTAGCCGCAACAGCACAACTACTACTACTCCTGCTACCACCACTCCTACTCCCACCCCCACCGATCTTAGCCGTTACCAGAGTGGGCAGCCGTGGTCGTCTCCCCTCGAGATGCCGGTTACCGAAAAAGACCTAGCCGAGGACGCGCCCTGGAAGAAGATCCAGCAAAACACCTTCACTCGCTGGTGTAACGAGCATCTGAAATGCGTGAACAAACGCATCGGGAACCTGCAGACCGACCTTAGCGACGGGCTGCGACTGATCGCGCTGCTCGAGGTCCTGAGCCAGAAGCGTATGTACCGCAAGTACCACCAGCGGCCCACCTTCCGTCAGATGCAGTTGGAGAATGTGTCGGTGGCGCTCGAGTTCCTGGAACGGGAGAACATCAAGCTTGTGTCCATCGGTCAGTGGGGGGGGATTCTGGCCGGAGTGGAGGACGGAGGGCGTTCGGGAGGCCCGGAGAGGCAGAGGGAATTCTCGAGTACTGGAGGCCGAGGAGGATGGGCGGGCTTTCTTCACCCTTCCCTAGGCTGGGGAGGAAGAGAGGAAAATTGCCTGCCGGTGGGGGGGGGGGGGGAGGGATTGGTGGTGCGTTCTCCGTCTCCTTGAAAGATCCGATCTGCCGACCCCCTCTGCGGCCCGAGTTGCACGGGGAGGTGGAGGGGAGGGGCCGGATCGGCCCATCGGGGGCTGCGGAATCTGGGCAGCCGGATCGGCGGAAGTACCTGGCCGGGGCGTGCAGGCAGTTACTCTCGTCCCCTCCCGCCTGTTCCACGAACTTGGTATTTGTCGCCTGCCCAAGCCAGCCTGCGGCGGCGCTCAGACGTCTCTATTGTTGGGGGACCGACTCCCCAGGCCCACGCCTGAGTGGCCGCTTTTCGGGCGGCCTCGCTGTGCCCTTGCCCCGGATCGGACCCGGGGCGGCTGGAGTGGGGTGCGAGAGGAGCCGGTGCCGCGGGCTGACACGTGGGTGGGAGGGGGCGCGCCCCCTCACCCCCCCACCTTGGTTAGCCCTAACGGGCCAGCTGCCCCAAAAGCCGCCAGGACAGCCGTGATTCCCCAGGACAGCGCAGATGGGGGTGGGAGGGTGACGAATAAAGTGAGGTAACCCCCTGCAAACATTCCCCCTCTCCCAGACCGACACCCGCCCCCACGGTTCTTCCCTAACCTTTCATCCACACGTGCGGTATCGGTGCCCCGCTTTCTGACCCCTGGCCTTCCTCTAATCTTTTGGGATGAAGTGGTTCAATGAGTGGCCACTCGTGGCCTCGTTCACCTCCCTGGGTGCCCTGTCCAGGGGAAGGGGTGATTGGAGAAGCAGCCCTGCCTAGGGGATAGAGCACGCACTGCCCGGGGAGTCAGAAGGTCCTGGGTTCTAATCCCGACTCTGCCACTTGTCTATGTGACCTTGGGCCAGTCCACTTCTCGGGGCCTGTTACCTCATCTGGAAAATGGGGATTGAGACCGTGAACCCCATGGGGGACAGGGACTGTGTCCAACTCGATTTGCTTGTATCCATCTCAGCGCTTAGTACAGTGCCTAGCACAAAGTAAGTGCTTAACAAATACTATTATTATTAGAACAGCCTGGAGCTTTGGCTTCATGACCCTGGTCGTGAGGCACTGTCTAAAATGTTGGCCGTCGACACCCCATTCGAGGGTGAGGAGGGGAGGCTTCTTTCCAGCCCTTTTCAAGGAAGGAGAAAGAGCACCATAGGTCTGCCAAGATCTGTTCCATCTTTGAAAGATGCTGTCTGGGCTGCAGCGTTGAAGAGATTACCTGTCTCTTGCAAGGGCGGGAAGAAGGCTTGAGGAGATCTCTTGCCAGAACCTACTGTGCTTGGAACATCCTGCTAGAGAAGGAAGTGAGGGCTCCGTTGTCATTTGGTGCCCCATTGCCATTCCCTAGTGCATTTCTTTTGTCAGGTCTGAAAGCTGTTTTGCTGGCCCCAGGTTTGGCTCATTTTCAGTGAGAATATCTTGATTCTCCTTGAGGTCAAGATGCAGCATAAGCACCATTCCAGGGTTAGATGATCTATCTTGTTACAGTGACCCCTGCTACTCATTTAGTACAGAATGGGGTATCCATGTGGTCTTGGAGTTGCTAGTTACCAGCTACTGTTAGCAAGGAAATGCATTGGCAGTAGGAAACCTGGAGTTTGAAAAATAAATTGGTCAATCACTTAATAATAATAATAATGGCATTTGTTAAGCACTTACTATGTGCCAAGCACTGTGAATGTGTACTGTGTGTGGAGCACTGAACTAAATGCTGGGGAGTACAATACAGAAATAAAGACATATTCCCTACCAGACAGGGTTAATGGAGAAATATCAGACTTCTATTATCCTCCATAACAGAACTGTTTTAATACAGACCTGTATTGCTATTATGGAATTGAGGGATCCAAGTTTCTAACTTGTCTGTATTCCTGATGTTCACTAATCTCTGCATGTGCTCTTACTTTTTTTAAAAAAAAAAAACCTTTAGAGACAAAGTAGTGTAGGTAAAGTGTGTAAGGAGTCTTGTCTAAGTAAAATCAATTTTATGGGAGTGGCCATCTTGGGAGGGGGTCATTCTTTTGTCTCCAGTGCAATCTGCACTAGGCGAGAAGCTTAACCGTAAGAATTTAAAATGGTATGGGGTGAGCCCGGCTTGCCTAGTATAAATTCTGAAGAAAATAGTACTTGACTAGCTAGAAGTACTTACCCTCCAAAAAATGTTCATTACTTTAGAAGCAGTGATTAGATATTGCAGTAACTTTTGAGTGAGGTAGGCATAAATTGCAGCTTTTACTTTATCCTTAATCCAGATTGTGAGAATCAACACCAACTGTGTATCACCCTATTGTATAAGGGATGCTACATATGTTAAGCTTTTTGAGTTGGAATCACTGGTAAGCCACTTCAAAAGCTGAAATTGCCTTTGTGGAACTCTGCAAGTGGTAACTTTACTTATTAGTAAACAGCTTTACAGGAAACCTGCTTAGCATTAGAAAGGAACCTCAATTTGACAGATTGGGGTTGACTACTTGTGTACAAAAATGCAGAGTCCTGGAAGGAAGTTTGCCACTTAAAAGCTATATGCAACTTTAAGTGAGTCTTGTCGCGGGAATAAGCACTATTTAGCTATGAGTCCAACCCGATTGGCGTCTAACCCAGCGTTTAGTACAGTGCCTGGCACATAGTATGCACTTAACAAATACCACAATTATGAGAAGCACATCATTTTCCTATATGAAGGGTGTGTGTGTGTGTGGCTTTTTGGCCCTTACCAGTGTACTTCAGCTTGCAATAATCAGGTGGTACTATGCAGTTCCCAACCTGTAATACCAGTTGAGGAGCCCTGCAATCCTTTCTTTCACTCTCACTCGTTCACTCTCACCCTCACACAGAATAATGGAATTTAAGCACTTACTATGTGCCAAGCACTGTTCTAAGTGCTATATATACCTGGAGGCTCATAGTGGGAATGAGGAATAGCTGATTCTCAGACTACAGAACCAAAACATACTGGGTCATAACATTTTAATAGAAAACAACTCCTAAACACATATTGGAGGTTCAAGGTTTATACAGTCACTTATCCTTTCCTAGTAAAGCAAACATTGAGAGGCTTGGTCTAAGTTCTACCTTGGTGTGCTATGAACTGTTTCCCGTGATACTCATAATGCTGTTTAAAAAGCGCTAGTCTACACAGCACAGAAACTAAATTACTCTTAAGTCAAGTCCCTTCTAACACAATGCCAAGAGAAATATACTATGAAATTGTTTTTATTTTTGTCATGTACAAATCATAAATATGTCCACCTAATGAATTTTAAGCAGCTGTCCCAACTCTCCCACAGAGTGCTTAATATAAATTTAATTTCTTTCACTTTTCTGTTAGGTGAGATAGCAAACCTCAAGCAGTCAAAATAAGCACTGTTTTCATCGTCAAAGTAATTATGCATAGTTCTTCATTGTAAATCCTAATAACTTCATGTCCTGCACTGGTTAAATTGGACTGCAACTTTTCCTATATAATACAGATTTTGTATGCTCTATCATGAGGACGTAAAATAGAACTCTTCACAATTGAAACGTGTTAAACATCTCCAGGGAAAGTGCTTTAACGCTAGTAATGCCTATCTTTCTGTTCATCAATCTCCTCAGTTCTCTTGGCAATGCCGTTGCAACCTTGTTCCTTCCTTTTGGTTCTGCAGTCAGATGGGGGAATCTGGTTAAAAACTAAAACCACTTCTTTGGGGGAAAAAAGTCATCTTAGAATAATCAAAGGAACCTATTTTCTGCAATAAACAGAACCCAAAGACAATGGGATGAGGAATTTGCTGGATCTTCATTTTGAATGTTTTTTAGGTGTTTTGAAAACAAGGATTCAGTCCTTTGTGGACAGCTGCCACAAACTGATTTCTCTGCCAGAAATTACCTCACATCATTGTCTTGGTTAAACATTAGCAGGAGAGAGTTTCTTGTGTTTATCTCAAAGCTGGTGAACAAGTAGAGTTGTTGGGATATATTTCATTCTTAAACCTCTAATGTGAACTTGGGATTTCAAGCCTTGTGGTGAACTCCTGACAAAAACAGGCAACCAGAATCAGTTTTTACTGCTTCTGTTTATCCTTATTGGTATGTCTACTAATTCTTATTGGCTGTTTGCAGTTCTTGTGATAGACTGAAAGGTTGATGTCACATGCATGAAGTGGAGATTGATTTACTTGCCCTTTGAGATGATCCTATGGTAACGGTTATCTCAAGGGAAAAAAGGGGGTGTATTTGTACAAAGGTTGTTGATTGCCTTTAGGAAATGGTAACACAACTTGAAATAGAATGCAGTAAAACAAATGGCTGTTCAATTTTATTCCCCTTACAGAAACTATTAGAAGGATTATAGTAGAGCTATTAAAATAGTGTTTTCTGCTCACCAAAAGCTTCTTCTGTAGATATAAATTTTCATATGTAGCTCAATATTGTACTTATCCCAGGGTGCTCACTTCTGAAGTTTTTATATTAAAACTAGTCAGTCCTACTTAGTTTTAAAATTCAGCAGATTCATATGGTATGAATGCAAGACTGACAGCTCATTAATAGAAACTGGTAGCATGGAAGCTTTTAATCAGCCGTGGAAATTAGTATCATCCCAGTAGGTCAGGAATTAGGTTGGAGCCAAAAAAAATTGTGATTTTTTTTTTTTTTTTCAATGGCAGTTCTTAAGGTCTTGCTGCTAACTGCCAACAGATGCACCAACTCTTTTGTGGGAATGATGAAAAAATTCAGCAGGCAGATAAAATTAAAAAAGCAAAATCTAGTAGGTTGCAGTAAAGGAAATTGTAGGTCTTTGAAAGACAGCTGGCCAGGTTGCCTTTTTTGATTTATTGGTCTACCTGTTATCTGTTTCTAACCTTTTGAGGTGATGCATTGATATTCAGGAATATGAAAGCATTTAATACAGTATTCTGCCCAAGGTAAGCGCTCAGTAAATGCCTTTGATCAGATCACATGTCATGTACTTGGCAAATCTTGTTCAAGAACTAGTTCATTTTGAATGTATTGTATCAAGGCATTGTAGTTGATTAGAAATGTGGGTTTGAAGTTGTAAGATTTATATCCTAATCCTAGACTTTCTATTGACCTTGTGACTGAGGAAACTATTAATCGTGACTCAGTACTCTTCTGTCCTCCCCCTGCAAAGAAGGCATGAGGATTCCTTGACTGGCCAATGCAGCCTTATTGGTTTTTTTGTGTAAAAGCATTCTGCTTCCAGAAGAAAGTGGAGAATCGCTTAGTCTTGGTACTTGATGACATTGTCAGCTCCGCAACTGATAGTCTCTGTGGTGGTGGTGGTGGTGATGATGATGATGGCATTGGTCCAGATGTGCCTACTGTAACTTGAGTTTTCATTCATTCAGTCATATTTATTGAGCATTTACTGTGTGCAGAGCACTGTATTAAGCGCTTGGGAAGTACAAGTTGGCAACGTATAGAGACAGTCCCTACCCAACAGTGGGCTCACAGTCTAGAAGGGGGAGACAGACAACAAAACATACTAACAAAATAAAATAAATAGAATAAATATGTACAAGTAAAATAGAGTAATATGTACAAACATATGCAGGTGCTGTGGGGATGGGGAGGGGGAGAGGAAGGAGGGGGCTCAGTCTGGGAAGGCCTCCTGGAGGAGGTGAGCTCTCAGTAGGGCTTTGAAGAGAGGAAGAAAGCTAGCATGGCGGATGTGTGGAAGGAGGACATTCCAGGCCAGGGGGAGGATGTGGGCTGGGGGTCGACGGCGGGACAGGCGAAAACGAGGCACAGTGAGGAGGTTAGCAGCAGAGGAGTGGAGGGTGCGGGCTGGGCTGTAGAAGGAAAGAAGGGAGGTGAGGTAGGAGGGGGTGAGGTGATAGCCTTGAAGCCAAGAGTGAGGAACTTTTGCCTGATGCGTAGGTTGATTGGTAGCCACTGGAGATTTTTGAGGAGGGGAGTAACATGCCCAGAGCGTTTCTGCACAAAGGTGATCCAGGCTGCAGTGTAAAGTATAGATTGAAGTGGGGAGAAACCGGAGGATGGGAGATCAGAGAGGAGGCTGATGCAGTAATTCAGTCGGGATAGGATGAGAGCTTGAACGAGCAGGGTAGCAGTTTGGATGGAGAGGAAAAGGCGAATCTTGGCGATGTTGCGGAGGTGAGACTGGCAGGCTTTGGTGATGGATTGGATGTGAGGGATGAACGAGAGAGCAGAGTCGAGGATGACACCAATGTGAGGGCTTGTGAGACAGGAAGGATGGTAGTGCTGTCAACAGTGACACTGTTCTAAGCACTCGGGGTACAAGGTAATCAGGTTGTCCCATGGGGGGCTCACAGGGTTCATCCCCATTTTACAGATGAGGGAACTGAGGCCCAGAGAAGTGAAGTGACCTGCCCACAGTCACACAGCTGACAATTGGTCGAGCTGGGATTTGAACCCATGACTTCTCACTCCAAAGCCTAGGCTTTTTCCAGTGAGCCATGCTGCTCTCCATGTTGCTTCTCTGTGGCTTTGGGGCAGTCACTAAATCTAGTCGTGCCTTAGTTTCCCAGTTAAATAGGGAATTGTTGTCCTCACCCTTTAAGAGGTGTATTGAGAAGTCTTTGAAATCCAGAGTCTTTGACTGAGGTACTAGGTAAATATCAAGTCTTTCTGGCTGGGTGTCTGATCTAGCCAGAACACAGCTGTACAGCTGAGCCATACCATATATTCAAAGCATTTGGTGGCAATCAAGTATTTTTGTACCCCAAATTGGGTGCTGGCTCCTTTGACCCCATGTGTCCTAAATTGGGAAAGTGCTGAAATGGTGACATGTTTCCCCACTGGCCAACGGGGCTGGCCCGTGCCGGTCATAAGCATGCACCAGTAGTTTCTGATGAAACAACCACGTTCCGTATTTCCTGAAGGCTGTGAAGAATGCTTGGAAAAGCTTGGAGAAGGAATGTCAGGTGCCTGGGGAGTCCTCCTGCTCTTCCTCCCTGTCCTCCCCAAATTTAGGATTCTGTGATGGTGTACCCCTACTCCAGTTGCCATACTTCCCACTGCTGTTTTCTCTCTCTGGTCAACTCAAGGGTATTTATAAAACACTTACTATTTGCAGAGCACTGTACTAAGTATTTGGTAGAGTGCAATACAGTGGAGTTGGCAGACTCATTCCCTGCCAGCCCCCTCTGGCCTCAACTTTCTCCAATCATTTAATGGGGCGTTTTAACTAGCAAAGAACACTGGTGGCTTGACAGAGTCCTTGAACCACAGATCAGCAGTGGAGCAGCGTGGTGTAGTGGAAAGACCACAGGTCTGGGAATCAGAGGACCTGGGTTCTAATCCCAGCTCCTCCACATGTGTGCTGTTTGACCTTGGGCAAGTAGCTTCACTGCTCTGTACCTCTTTCCTCATCTGTAAAATGGGGATTCAATCTTCCTCCCTCTTACTTAAACTGTGAGCCCCATCTGACTGCCCAACCTGATTATTCTGTACTTACCCCTGCTCTTAGTAAAGTGCTTGGCACACAGTAAGCACTTAAATGCAACAACAGTAATAATAATCAGGTTATTTCATAACTAGCCTTCAAGTGGTTGCATTTTGTTTTGCTATTTACTACAAATGTTTGAAGCACAAAGCCTGCAGACAAAGACAATAACCATTTCTTACTATTCTCCTGAATAATAGTTTAGAATTCTGGCACCTCTTGCCTCCAGGCAACACTGGTATAATTCTTGCAAGTCATGGAACTTTGTCATTTGAGGGGAAGAACAACCATGTTTAGAAGGGTGGTGCAGTGGAAGAAGTACCTTAATCACTTTCCCTTGATGTGCTGAAATATTTCCACAGTAGTATACTTGTAAACTGCATTTGTAATGAAGGTCTCCAGTGCAAACGTAACAAATTGGACTGAGCTCTTGATGTCCCTGAGTGGACTATAACGGTTACCATCTGTTCCTGCCAGACGAGTAAGGGGAGGCTATCTACCTGCTAGCTAATAATCCAGGTGTATATCAGATTATCCCTCACTCTTTGGCAGGGTCAATTTGAGCTGCTTCACCTAAAGGCAGCACTTGTAACTTGAAGTTTTACTTCAATAATGTAATTATTTGCCTTGTAGTGAATAAGGGGGTTGTCAGCTATGAAACATTATGTTGGATCTATGCACCACCTTTGAAGCTTACTGATAACACTCCTCAATTGGGTGGACTTTGCTTGGGAAGCAGCATGGCTTAGTGGAAAGAGCAAGGACCTGTGTTCTTTTCCCAGCTCTCCCACTTACCTGCTATGTGACCTTGGGTGAGTCTCTGGGCCTCAGTTCCCTCATCTGCAAAATAATGATAGCATTTATTAAGCGCTTACTATGTGCAAAGCACTGTTCTAAGTACTGGGGAGGTTACATGGTGATCAGGTTGTCCCACATGGGGCTCACAGTCTTAATTCCCATTTTACAGATGAGATAACTGAGGCACAGAGAAGTTAAGTGACTTGCCCAAAGTCACACAGCTGGCAACTGGCGGAGCTGGGGTTTGAACCCATGACCTCTGACTCCAAAGCCCGTTCCCTTTCCACTGAACTATGGGGATTCAATCCCTGTTCTCCTTCCTACTTAGTGTGAGCCCCATGGGGTACCTGATTATCTTGTATATGCCCCAGCTCTTAGTACAGTGCTTGGAATACAGTAAGTGCTTCACAAATACTGTTGTTGTTGTTGTGATTAGAAGGCCTGGCTCTTGGGAGATGATGTGGGAGTAACAAAGTTTACAAAGGAATGATTATAACTCTTGTCAGTTGAACTTGGTGTTGCAAAAAAGAGGGTCTCCTGAACTTAGAGACTGCAATTCTGCATCAAATTCCTGTAATGGTACTCAAAGTTGGGGAATGCTCAGTTGTATTTTGTGGCTCTAATCTTGAAGGCTTTTGTTTAAACTTCAAGTGGCATATTGGTGAATAGCTTGGAATGATTCTTCTAAAGGAAGGAGCAGATACTACTGAAAGGCAATCAGTCAATGGCATTTGAGTGCTTGCTGTGTGTAGAGCACTGTGCTAAGCACTTGGGAGAGTACAATGATGGAAGTAAATGCAGTTCCTGTCCTCAAGGACCATATAGACTAGTGGAAAGCACTGGTTAACATTTTCTTCTTTCTCCAGGACATTTCTACTTAAATACCTTAACATACTTTAAACTTGCTCTCTGCCTTTCTCATCTGTTAATAGTATATCACTACCCTTGCTGTCCCCTGTACTTACTGCCTCTGACTCATTTGTGTCCATGTTAAATCCTCTCATTTGCCATTCCATCCCCACTCCTTCTGCCACAATTCTAATGCCAGCCCATATCACCTGGATTATGACAACCACATCTCTGTTGGTCTCTCTGCCTCCAGCCTCTCCTCAGTCTCTTCACATCAAGAATAACTTTCCTCTGATGTTAATCTGGTCGTGTGACTACACTCCTAGAAGCTGACATTGCCACCCTGCTGCTATAACTAACCAATTGAAATGAGAACTTTAAGGTTCTCCACCAATTAGCCACTACCCTACTAAACTACCCATTTTTCTTGCTTTTGCTACTTACCCAAGCAGATCTGCTGAATCCCTTGTCAGTGGCCTAGACTTCTAGTCTTCTAGACTGTGAGCCCGCTGTTGTGTAGGGACCATCTCTATATGTTGCCAACTTGTACTTCCCAAATGCTTAGTACAGTGCTCTGCACACAGTAAGCGCTCAATAAATATGATTGAATGAACGGCCTAATTCAGTCATTGCCTTTGCCATTTTCTCTCCCCACCTCACTTGAAAGTCTCCCTGTTTTACCAAGCCACATCTTCATACTCCTACCTGCTTCCTTCCCATAGCAAACTTATCCTATATCTTGATCTAACAGTACTTGGATGTATACATTTTACTTCCATACACTTCTATATTGAAGATCATCTAATTCTAAGTGGATATTGAGGGGTTTTTTCCTCTCTTCCCTATTAGACTGTCAACTCCTTGAGTTCAGGTGCCATATGTTAGAATGATCTAGGAGAGCATTGCACAGTAATGCTAATAATGGATGTCTGGCATTTGGAGCTTGACATTAACAGCATCTAGAAATTTATGAATTTCTTTTGCAAAGAGTAGTTGGTCTGAGTCCTTAGAAATTGCTGTCCCTACATTGATAACTCTAGCCCCCGAGATTTCCAGTTTAATGGTAAAGGATGCCCAGGATGAAATGACAAGCTCAACTTCTGAAGCAGTGTGCTTGTGGTAAGTGTTTTGTTCAGGTATAAAGTTAAACACAGTGGTGCCAGTGGCTTTGTCCATATTTGACTAGAATATAATAATAATGATGATATTAAGTGCTTACTATGTGCAAAGCACTGTTCTAAGCACTGGGGAGGTTACAAGGTGAGCAGGTTGTCCCACTTGGGGCTCACAGTCTTAGTCCCCATTTTACAGATGGGATAACTGAGGCACAGAGAAGTTAAGTGACTTGCCGAAAGTCACATAGCTGACAATTGGCAGAGCTGGGATTTGAACCCATGACCTCTGACTCCAAAGCCCGGGCTCTTTCCACTGAGCCACGCTGCTTCTCATATATATATCATGGCCCTATCCTTGTTGACTAGTATTGTGCAATCTTTACAGATTGCTAATTTATACAAGGAAATTAAGCAAATGGAGCTCAACTTTTTTTCTTTTTTTTTCCCCTCCCCAAAACCTTTGCACTATGGGAATGACTTTGGAAATCTTTCCTTATACTACAAGCCCAGTGTGGGACAGGTACTGGGCCTGACCTATCTTGTATCTATCCCAGTGCTTAGTACAATGCTTGACACACAGTAAGCCCTTAACAAATACCGCAGTTATCATTCCGGCTCTCGGATTGATGGGTGAACAAAAGTCTTAATCTGTGTTTAAAAGTGGTACCAGCAACAAAGTAGTTCTACGTGAACCTTGCAAATAGATTAGTATATGAAGTGTTCATCCAGAGGCTTTTTGGGAACCAAAGGTTCTAATGCTTTTACTACACACTTGGCAATATGATACATCCTGCCTGCCTATTCAGTTGTTCCATGCTCTGCCCCAGAAGGAGTATAATTGCTAGGGATGACAGTTGTGACTGCGTAAACACTATAGTCAATCCCTCTGTACAGATTTTTGGTCCTAAAGTCTCAGGCCTGAGGCTCATAATGGTGGTATTTAAGTGCTGACCATTTACCAAGCACTGTACTGAGCGCTAGGATAGACTTAAGTCAATCTCATGGTCCCACATGAGGCTCCCAATCTAATTGGAGAAGAGGTATTTAATTCCTATTTTACAGATGAGGAAACTGTGACTTGCCCAGGTTCATGCAGCAGGGAAGTAGCAGAGCCAGGGTTAGAATTCAGGTCCTCTGATTCCCAGGCCCAGTCTCTTTCTACTAGGCCATACCGCTTTTCCATCCTCCATTGTTTTTGATGGAAAACTCCATCAGAAAATTAAGAGGCCTGGATCAGCCTTCAAAGAATAATAATTAGAGACCCTGGATTGAGGGAAGGAAAAAGAGGGATTGTGAATTTTAAACTGTGCATTTCTATTTTATCATCAAGCAGAATTCTAGACTATCTTTCAAATGTTTAACTTACTGTCTAGTGTGGATAACTGTATGCCTTCTTGACTTTGGATAGCCAATTGGGTACGTGAGGATCAAAGCAGTGCTTCCTTCTTGCAAAACTAAAATTTCCCAGACCACTCATGTGAGTATGAACATTTTTTGCTACAGAAAGTTGCTTAATATATGCATTTCTTGCATAGGGTGAAGATGGTAGATTTCCATGCGTGACTGATTAAGGGTGCTACTTGGTTCCTGGGGTAGCTTTTTATTAGCTGGTTGAGATGTTGAAACCTCCTGCTCATGCTAACTCCTGGGAGTGAGTTGCCTACTATTTTAAAGAGCTGTGATGTGGATAGCACACATTTTTTGGAGGGGAGAGTCCTTAACTCCCCTGAAATTGCAAAACTTTAATTGGGCTGAAACATCGAACTGATATTCTAAACATAAGGTGTGTTTCATTTAATGGGCACATACTATATTATTACAGCACTGAAATTTGTGTAAATGAGACCCTGTCCTTGAAAGCTACCAGTTCCTCTCTCAAATCAGAGGGGGAAGGGAAGAAAAACTCCTTTTTGGGTGGGGATGAATGAAAATAAGCTTTGCTTAATGAACTCTTAAAGGGGGGAGGGGAGACATTTACACTACATAGCTCATGAGGGTTTTTTTTGGTACATGTTGAAACAATTGAGCTAAATCAGATTAGAATGCAAGGTCAACTCCAGTGGCTTGTGGAAAATATAATTTTTGCAGTTCTCAAAGGTAGAGGTTCAAACACATTTGGGGAGTTTCCCACCAGCTCTTTCCTAGGGAACCAATAACTGTGTTTTGACTTGAAATATTTACCCTTTTGGGGAGATAAATTGGTTGATCAAACTTGTGAAATGGTGTGAAAGTCTTCAGCCACTTAATCACTCTACCACCTCTTAAGCCATTAGGTTGTCCCCCCCCCCCCCCCCCCATCTTACCTCCTTCCCTTCCCCACAGCACCTGTATATATGTTTGTACATATTTATTACTCTTATTTATTTTACTTGTACATATCTATTCTATTTATTTTATTTTGTTAGTATGTTTGGGTTTTTTTTTTCTCTGTCTCCCCCTTTGAGACTGTGAGCCCAATGTTGGGTAGGGACTGTCTCTATATGTTGCCAATTTGTACTTCCCAAGCGCTTAGTACAGTGCTCTGCACATAGTAAGCGCTCAATAAATATGATTGATTGTCAACATAGTTTATAGATAATGTTGTTATTATCATTAACATACCATAATTATATTACAGTATTATATTATTATAATCGTATTGTAGATCATTATACTATTAGTTATTAATTATATACATATAAATTCTATAATCATTATATAATTACTGTGAGCCCCCCATGGGACAACCTCATCACCTTGTATCTACCCCAGCACTTAGAACAGTGCTTTGCACATAGTAAGTGCTTAATAAATGCCATTATTATTATTATTATTCTCTGGGCCTCAGTTACCTCCTCTGTAAACTGGGGGTTAACACTGTGAGCCTCCCCGTGGGACAACCTGATCACCTTGTATCTACCCCAGCACTTAGAACAGTGCTTTGCACATAGTAAGCGCTTAATAAATGCTATTATTATTACTGTTATAATGGCAATCATTTCAGTTGAACTTTGGATGGAAGGTAGTTAGTATTATTACAGATGTTCATCCTACACAATTAAATATTCTTCTCTGGGACCTTGCGCTATTATGGAGGGGTTCTTGTATGATACTTTAGGAAAGGGGGAGAGGCAACCTTTGGGTCACCTCTCAGGACAAGAAAAGGGGGTGGGGGAACTCTACATTGTCATACACCCCCCTAGTTTTGGGGATGGTATAACTGAATGATTTTAATCTATCGTATGAGTGCTTACTGTGTGCAGAGCACTGTACTAGGCATTTAGGATTGTACATTACAACAGAGTTGGTAGACATGTTCCTGTCCACAATGAGTTTACAGTCTAGAGGGGGAAATGGACATTAATATAAATCATTTATAGATAGGTTCACAAGTGCCCTTGGGCTGAGGGTGGGGTGAATATCAAATGCCTAGAGGGTACAGATCCAAGTGCACAGATAACACAGAAGGGAGAGGGAGCCAAGAAAGAGGGCTTAATCAGGAAAGGCTTTGAAGGTGGGGAGAGTGGTGGTCTGGCATATATGGAGAGGCAGGGGTTCCAGTCCAGATGGAAGTTGTGGGAAAGGGGTCAACAGCAAGATAGATGAGATTGGGGCACAGTGAGCAAGCTGGCACCAGAGGAGTGGGCTGGGCTGTAATAGGAGCACTATGCACTAAAAGTGTTCAGTTGCAGGTTATCATAACGGCTTCCTAAGATAAGTATCAAACCATGTGAGAAAACTGCAGACCTGGCTGTTAATTGATCACCCCTAGAAATGTTCTATGTGCTGGTATTCCTCCAAGTATTTTAGCAGTGAGTCCATTTTTGCTTGGCCACTTCCTTGTTCAGTAACCTAGATTGGGTGTAGTTTGGTAACTAGGCATTTTTCTTAAATGCTAGTGAACTACTCCTATTGGCATGTAGACAAGCAGTGTCGCTTGCTAATGACCAGTTTCCTTTGACCCTCTAGAGAAAGAGAAGTCCCATGAGTTGAAGGCAGGGCATCCTCAGGATTTGAGGTGGCAGCCATGTTCATTTCCCCCCAAATTAAACTGATTGTAGGGAACAGGTGCTTAATAAATCTTACTACTTTGCCAACAAAGTACAGTCTCAAAAGCTGGAAAGAGAAAAATAATTTTGAGAATTAAACCAGGTCCTGGGGCTGCATAGAAGTGGGTTTTTATTTCTTTTTATTTTTTTTAATTTTTTTGTGACTTGCCTGTTAACCTGCAGTTATCCAAGGTGTGTGTAACTCATGTTGTCCTTGTGTCAGGAATTAAAGGAAACTTTCTAAACTGCTGTTGCTACAAGCATCCCTTTTTAAACAGCATGGGGCCTGGAACACACATCTGTCACCAGGATCTCCTTAAACTATCAGGGTCTTTAAAGCAAACAGTTGTCACATGTCAGGTGCTGGTCTCTTGAGGAATGTATGCAATCGTTGGTTTGACACTTTTCTAACAACCTTACTTCAAGAAGTGAGTCACAGAGTATAAGCTAGGATAGGTGAAGGGGCTGAGGGTGGGGAAAAATGCCTAAGCTATTAAGAAATTAGAGGCTTCAAGATGAATGGGGTAGGAAATAATGCTAAAATGCCTCCCTTGGAAAGATATATATATATATATATATATTTTTTTTTTTTTTTTCCCCATGACTTCTATTTAGGTCAGTAAAGAATCTGGAGGGGGGCCAACAAAATAGTGTCCAATTTAATAATATATTCTAAAGTATGTTATGCTTAACTCTGACTTGGTTTAGATAGCCTGAATCATGTTAGCAGGTTCTATTAAAGTCCCAGTTTTTGTAATAGTAGTAATGGTATTTGAATGCCTGTTGACCACAGCACACTATACTAAAGTGCTTGGGAGGTGCAACAATAGGACAAGAAGTATTCCCTAACACACAAGGAGAGTACACTTGAATGGAGGAGACAAACATGAGCAGTATGAAAAAAACAGCAGAAACAGAAGACATAAAATTGAGTGTTCAAATGTACACATACAGGTGTACCCCACAATACAGCAATGAAGTGTTCCTTAGATATGTATTGTGAATGACTCTATGCTTATGGCAAATATTTTCCAGGAGGCTTACATGTTATAAATTGGGATCTGTTCCAAAGCCTCTAGAGAAATGTGAAACTTCTTTGTGTGCTATATTCTACATTAAGCATCTCTAAACTCTTGTTTAATTACAGTATTATGTACTTACTATATGCCAGGCACTATACTAAGCACTGGGGTGGATACAAGCTAATCAGGTTTGACACAGTCCATGTTCCACACAAGGCTGTGTTGATCGCCAATTTGCATAGGAGTATCTGAGGCACAGAGAAGTGAAGTGACTTGCCCAAGGTCACACAGCAGAAGTGGCAGTTGGGATTAGAACCCAGGTCCTTCTGACTCCCAGACCTGTGCTCTGTCCCCTAGGCCATGCAGCTTCTCTGTTAATATTGTGCTTTGCTCTGGTTTGAGTTAAATGTCATGTGAGACTGCAAGCATAGAACTTATTCTGCTGAATATAGTAGTGTCTCAGCTTCAGTGAAGAATTTGCCCACTTAAATTAACCACCCTTCTGAGTGGAAGCTCCTTTTGGTCAGGGAGGGTGTCTCTGTTATCCTGTACTGCCCAAGTGCCTAGTACAGTGTACACACTACACTCCTACTACTCTTTATAGCAGGCCAAATCCTTCTAGATTGCTTTTTCCATCCGTCTCCAGCAATGTCAGTGGTATTAAGTGCTTACTGTGTGCAGAGCATTTTACCAAGTGCTTGAGGGATACTGTAGTAGGCCATGAAATGCAGTATGGCCTCGTGGAAAGAGCACAGGCCTGGGAGTCAGAGGACCTAGGTTCTAATCCCTGCTCTGCCACGTACCTGCTGTGACCTTGGGCAAGTCACTTCACTTCTCTGTGCCTCAATTCTCTTGTTCTCCCACCTATTTAGATTGAGAGCCCCATGTGGAACAGGGACTGTGTCCAACCTGATGGACATGTATCTATCCTAGGGCTTAGAACAGTGTGACATATAGTAAGAGCTTAAGAAATACTATAAAAAGTAAAATGGAGTTGGTAGGCACATTCTGCAATCGTTTCTATAAATTCATTACCTTTAAAGTGGATACCAAACTTTTTATTCCCAAAATTTTATCTGGTGGGAGAGACCACAACTTCAACTCTTTAGGCTTCTTGCCATGATGTATTGTCAATATCCAAGCTATATCCCTGGGTTGTATGTAATGGGGTGGCTGTAACCTGGGTGGCACCTATATATACATTCAATCATATTTATTGAGCATTACTGTGTGTACAAGTGGTGGGGCTGGGGTTGAGGTAACTGAAAGGTTGATTAAATCAGCAGTATGGAGGGCGAGGGAAGATGAATAAGTGCTTAGTACAGTGCTGTGCACACAGTAAGCGCTCAAATACGATTGAATGAATTTGGAGGAGGAGGTGGGAATTAAGAGGATTTTTGAAGGTGGGTGGAAGAGGTGGGGTTGAGGTCTGGTAGTTGGGGAAGGGCATTCCCAAACCCTAGGAACAAAGTCAGCAAGAGGTCAGAATTAAGCATAAAAAGAGTGGATGCCACCAAAAGGTGAGCTTAGGAGGGGTGAAGAGTGCAAACTGGCGAGTAGGTGTGAGGAGAGCAAATATCTGAGCCCTGCACCCAATGGTAAGGAATCTTTTCTTGATGTAGAGAGAGATGGACAAGCATTGGAGGGTTTTTGTGGCGAGGAGACCTGTGGTGAGTAACACTTTAAGTGCTACTCTGGGCGTAGCACTTAAGTCCAGTTGAAGTCTGGACTTAACAGGGAGGAGGCTGGAGGCAGGTTGACCAGTGAGTAGTTCAGTTGTCATATGATGAGCACTTGTTTTAGGCTGTAACCAGTCACTTTTTGAGTGCTTACTATGTGCAGAACACTGTACTAAGTGCTTGGGAGCATCCAGTATGAGTTGGCAGACACATTCCCTGTCTGCAGTGAGGATGGAGAGAGGAAGAAGCAGATCCTGAAATGCTTATGAGGAAAGAAATCTACAGGCTTTAGCAGTAGATTTTCTGCAAGAGCAGAATGAGTGAGGAATTGAAGATGATTCCAAGGTTGCAGTTCTGAGTCACAGGGAGGATGGTGGCAGTGCCAATGGAGATAGGGAAAGTTTGGAGGAGGAAAGATGGAAAAACACAGTTTTGGATATGTTGATGCCAAGGGGTTTAAGTGTAATCTGGAATATGAAGTTATTTGGGATACCACCGTGTAATAGAGAAGGCTGCTCAGTCACTTGAGCTATTTTCTTCGTTTGATTTAATGTTAAATTTGCTGGAGGCAGTAATTATGAACCTGAATTTCTGACATGTTGAGCAATCAATAACTGCCCCCAGTAAAAGCATCTTCCCACTCATAGAGGGACAAATATGAATTAGGACATTATAACCATCTGGGCTAATGGTCCTTCACTCTCAACTCCAGAGACATTTCCTCCCTTTCTCCCTATTTGAAATATCCTTTCTCCTCAGTTTCACCAAACTATGTCCCTTTCCTTCCTAAAGTCACCTCCTCTGGGAAGTGCTACCCCACTTTCCCAGTTATTCCATTTCATTAAGTATTAGTATATTTATATCACATGCTCTTAACTGGTATATTTGTCAACTTCTGGCTCCTCGAGGGCTATTGTACTGCTTTTGTACAGTATCTTGAACACAGGTACCATTGATACTAAGGTTTCCTTTTTAATACTATGTATAAAATCATTGCTTAACAAAATATATTTTACATGTTTAAATAGTATGGGGTTAAATACTTCCAGTTCCTTTGAGGAATTTCTCCAGGAGTTGCACCAAATGGCTATGTGGTAAATAGATTAGTTCTTGGAGTAGGTATACCAAACTTTGAGAGCCTCAAAGCTTAATGATTTTTGTGCTGAACTGTGATGTGGGTAACTTTATTTATTTATTTTTTTAAATAAACCCTCCTTTGCAGGGGTTTTTGGTGACCTGCTGTTCCACCAACTTGGAACTTCCTCCCTCCCCACATGAGATAGACCACAACTCTCCCCACAGTCAAAGCCCTCCTAAAAATCCCATCTCCTCCAACAAGCTTTCCCCGATTAATCTCTCTGGTCTATATCATCCCTTCAGCCAACTCTAGTGCATAGAAACTTATCGCTTGTGTGGATGAATGCACCCTGACTTGCTCCCTTTGCTCTTCCTTCTCCCCCCACCCAGCCCCACAGCACTTACGTACATATCCATAACTTTGTATTGATGTTATGATGTCAGTGTCTCTCCCCCCTCCCCCCCCCCCCCCCCCCCCGCCAATCTTGGGAACTTATACACTCATGGCTTCAGTTATTTCACGGCTTCAATTATTGTGCAGGTGACTGTCAAATTTACGTTGCTAGCCATAGCCCCATTCTCTGCAAATCTCATGCTTCCTCCTGTCTCTAGGAATCTCTCCATAGGTGTCGCATTGACACCTCAAACTCCTATATAAAACTGAAGAGAAGTAGCATGATGTAGTGGAAAGGTACAGGTCTGGGAGTCAGAGGACATCAGTAGGTTATGGGTTCTAATTCCGGCTCTGCGATTTGTCTGCTGTGTAAAGTCACTTGACTTCTCTGTGTCTCTTTCCTCATCTATAAAATGGGGATGGAGACTGTGAACCCCAAGTGGGGTAGGGACTGTGTCCAACCTGATTTGCTTGTATCCACCCCAGCATTTAGTACAGTGCCTGGCACATAGTATACGCTTAACAAATGCCATAATTATTTATTATTATCTATATATTTCACCCTATTGCTTAAGCACTAACTCATGTGCAGATTACCTTCTCCTTTATCCCATCAGTCATATTTATTGAGTGCTTACTGTGTGCAGAGCACTGTACTAAGCACTGGGATGAGTATTACTGGGAGAGTATACTACTCTCTACTTAATGTCTGTACCCCCAACTAGATTGTAAACTTAAGGGCAGGAAGTTGTGTTGATCAATTCTCTTGTACTCACCAAGCATTTAGTACAGTGTTCTGCACATTGTAGTAGCTCAGTAAATATTATTAATTGAAGAAAGGGACTCAGGACTAAGTTCTGAGACCAGTGTGAGGGCTATAGATACCCTTGGCTTTCACTTGCCTTCCCCACCCCAGTCTACTTATTTCCTCTTCACCTAGCCTGTTCTCAGTACTCCTCCCTGCCTGAACTACTGATGTCATCTTTTCCAGAGCCAAGAGAAATGTCCTTCCACTGGTTTTATCTCTTTCGAGGAGAGGGGGAGAAAATTCAGGGAGAGCATTCCAGTTTGATTACACACCTCCCCACTGGCATTATTCCCCTCTGTAGTCGAAATGTGTGCATGTGTTAGCCGTTTCAGGCTGCCTGGGGAGTGTCCCCAACAATTGTTTGTGCTTCAGGATACAAACATGTCCTGAAAGTAAAAAATCAGATGGCAGGGCAGACCCCTGAACTCTGCCACTAAGCTGCCAAAAGTGGCTCCCTTAATCTACATGTCACTTACAGTTTAATCCTGTATTTGCAAATACTGTAGACCTAGCTCTCCAATTACATGAGTTGTGTTGTCGCAAAATCCCTCATTGAGGAACACTTGTACTGTAGTAGTCCTCATGCCTGCCATCCATGTGTGCAAAGCTGCTTTTGACACTGCAGTGTATTGCATCCAGTGTTGTCAGATGAGTGTTCCCAGATTCCCTAACAGTATTCTAGCCAAAACCCATAGTGAAAACACATTGACAGAAATTCTCAAATACCAGAGTGAACTGAGTATACCAGTTGTTTTTCTTTCCTTTGGAACCATTAGGAATATTCTGCTGCCCCTTGTTCCTATACTCAAAGCCAAAGGTGCTTACTTGTACATATTTACTATTCTATTTATTGTTAATGATGTGCATCTAGCTTTATTTCTATTTATTCGGATGACACCTGTCCACATGTTTTGTCTTGTTGTCTCTCTCCCCCTTCTAGACTGTGAGCCCGTTGTTGAGAAGGGACCGTCTTTATATGTTGCCAACTTGTACTTCCCAAGTGCTTAGTACAGTGCTCTGCACACAGTAAATGCTCAATAAATACGATTGAATGAATGAATACTCCATTTAGAGAAGCAGCATGGCTTAGTGGCAAGAGCACGGGCTTGGGAGTCAGGAGTCGTGGGTTCTAATCCCAGCTCACCCAAAGTCACACAGCTGAAAGTGGCAAAGTCATTTAACTTCTCGGTGCCTGTTACCTCATTTGTAAAATGGGGATCAAGGCTGTGAGCCCCACAGGGGACAACCTGATTACCTTGTATCTACCCTAGCATTTAGAACAGTGCTTGGTACATAGTAAGTGCTTAACAAATACCATGAGAAGTCTTCCAAGATGCTGCTGCTGCTTCTTGATCATTATAGGCGGGGGGGAAAAATAGAGCAGGAAGCCTAGTGTGAGAATTTGACATTGAAGTATAGAACATAGGCCCCATGTGAGATAGAAAATGTCTGATTTGACTGTCGTGTTTCTACTGCATCCCTTAACACAGTGTGGCCTAGTGGAAAGAGTATGGGCCTGGTAGTCCAGTGGCCTGGGTTTTAATGGTCTAGAGTGTAAGCTTGTTGTGGGCAGGGAATGTGTACTCTCCCAAGTGCTTAGTTCAGTGCTGTCCACACAGTAAGCACTCAAATAGGATTGAGTGAATAATTCTGTTCTGCCATGTACCTGAAAGAAAGAAAGAAGTTGGCAAGTCCCAACTTTGCTTCAGTTTCCTCATCTGTAAAATGAGGATTCAATCCCTGTTCTCCCCTCTACTTAGAATGTGAAAACCATGTGGGATAAGGACTGATTATATTGATTCTACCTCAGTGCAATGCTTGTTCACCGTGGGCTTGTTCACTCAGTAAATATCACTGATTGGCACCTAGTAAGCTGTTAACATATAACAATCTTTTATTACGATTGGCCCAAGGCTTCAGAGTTAGGAGCTGAGAACTAGTTCTAGAACCCTGGCCTTATGCCTTAAATCTCCCAGTCTTCCCAAAGGCCTGAATCATTCAATTCAATTGCATTGATTGAGTGCTTACTGTGTGCAGAGCACTGTACTAAGCACTTAGGAGAGTACAATATTAGACACATTCCCTGCCCGCAGCGAGCCTACAGTTGATTGAAATGTAGTCCAAGATGGACTCTAATGGCTCTTCTTATGGGTCTATCTGAATGGAACATGTCCAAAGAAATGTTTGTGCCTATATCCAAGGATATCTTAGAAAGCAGGATTTGTGAAAACAACCCCTGAGTGTACATCATGTCTCTTTTTTCCCCCTCCTGTCCCCACCCTTCTGAATGAAAGGCTGATTTCTTCATTATTTTACCCACCCTCATCAGGAATGCCATTCTGACTTCATAACTGGCTTTAAATTGACTTCATTCTTATAGGTTATTTGGTTGCTATCAGGTCAGGTAACTGAAGTACAGTTTGGCCCATCACTTACAGGGGAAGTAATGCTTTAAGGTAGTTGTGCAAGCTAGCACTTATTAGCTATCAAAAGGGAGCTGTGTGTCTGATCACTCTGGGTAGAGAGCTGCCCGGGCCCTTATGCCTGCAGCAGAGGAGTGGTATAATGATACACCAAAATCTGGTTACACAGCAAATATAATAGCAAGTGAAACCGCAGGGGAGTTCAGGTAAATGGTTAAAGTCTGCCACAGTTGGCTTTTGGCCAGTGGAATGAGGGTTGCTTGTACCCTGTTCTTA
The DNA here is from genome assembly GCF_015852505.1 of Tachyglossus aculeatus. Classification (NCBI taxonomy): domain Eukaryota; kingdom Metazoa; phylum Chordata; class Mammalia; order Monotremata; family Tachyglossidae; genus Tachyglossus; species Tachyglossus aculeatus. The sequence goes on along the minus strand of NC_052101.1, from coordinate 74,331,379 downwards.
AAGTGCCATTGGCTCTCTGTAATTAAATGAGTAGGCTGCTGGTTGGAATGTCAGAACCTCTTAGGACCCACCCACTTGTCTACCCTCTAGACAAATAACAAAATTCCACAATACTAATTGGATACCAAATTTGAGGAAATAGTTTCTTCTGTGGACTTGGCACATGGACTGAATTCTGGATAAAAATGTTAACCTGGCTATCTTTCTGTCTTTCCTCTTTCCTCTCCACAGTCCAAACAAAGCAGAGAAAATAATGGAAGTCAGTATTACCATGGATGCCATAGTAGCAGGGGTCATTTCCTTGTCTCCTTCCTCTCCTCCCTCGTCCTTAGGCAGGATTCTGTAAAAGTACATTTGATTAGATTAGTTCTATTAATATTTCATCTGGTACTTACACAAATATCAGGTAGTTGGCTATCACCTAGTGGTTTTCTCAGTCATGTACTATAACAGAAAATATTGTTCCCACGTGGCTGGCCCTTAAGGTTGCATAATAGCCACCCAAGAACAGCTTTATTCTAGTAGTGCTTGCTTTCCTTCAAATACTTTAACTAGGCAGAGATGCTGGATTCTAACACTCTTACACCCAAGGTCTTTTTAAAAAAATATAAATCTTGGAAGCTATATAAACCTGTTGCTTTGGTGTTGTCTATTTTTATGTGAACCTGTGTATTACCATATTAAATTTTATGCCTTATGTAGAACTGACTTTTTAATAAAACCTCTTCAGAATAAAATACTGAAATTTTAAAAAAATCAAAAACTAGTGTGCTTAGCACAATTGGTCAAAATACTGTGTAAAAAAAAAAAAGTTGTTTAGCATCATAACTACCTTGTTGCTAAGGTAGATTTGGATAGTCAAAACTGAGCTTAACCTTCCTGGACACCTCTTCTCTACTTCTCACTTCGCTCTCCTCTCCCCCTCTTCTCCCGCTCTCCTCTCCCCCTCTTCTCCCGCTCTCCTCTCCCCCTCTTCTCCCGCTCTCCTCTCCCCCTCTTCTCCCGCTCTCCTCTCCCCCTCTTCTCCCGCTCTCCTCTCCCCCTCTTCTCCCGCTCTCCTCTCCCCCTCTTCTCCCGCTCTCCTCTCCCCCTCTTCTCCCGCTCTCCTCTCCCCCTCTTCTCCCGCTCTCCTCTCCCCCTCTTCTCCCGCTCTCCTCTCCCCCTCTTCTCCCGCTCTCCTCTCCCCCTCTTCTCCCGCTCTCCTCTCCCCCTCTTCTCCCGCTCTCCTCTCCCCCTCTTCTCCCGCTCTCCTCTCCCCCTCTTCTCCCGCTCTCCTCTCCCCCTCTTCTCCCGCTCTCCTCTCCCCCTCTTCTCCCGCTCTCCTCTCCCCCCTCTTCTCCCGCTCTCCTCTCCCCCTCTTCTCCCGCTCTCCTCTCCCCCTCTTCTCCCGCTCTCCTCTCCCCCTCTTCTCCCGCTCTCCTCTCCCCCTCTTCTCCCGCTCTCCTCTCCCCCTCTTCTCCCGCTCTCCTCTCCCCCTCTTCTCCCGCTCTCCTTTCCCCCTCTTCTCCCGCTCTCCTCTCCCCCTCTTCTCCCGCTCTCCTCTCCCCCTATTCTCCCGCTCTCCTCTCCCCCTCTTCTCCCGCTCTCCTCTCCCCCTCTTCTCCCGCTCTCCTCTCCCCCTCTTCTCCCGCTCTCCTCTCCCCCTCTTCTCCCGCTCTCCTCTCCCCCCCTTCTCCCGCTCTCCTCTCCCCCTCTTCTCCCGCTCTCCTCTCCCCCTCTTCTCCCGCTCTCCTCTCCCCCTCTTCTCCCGCTCTCCTCTCCCCCTCTTCTCCCGCTCTCCTCTCCCCCTCTTCTCCCGCTCTCCTCTCCCCCTCTTCTCCCGCTCTCCTCTCCCCCTCTTCTCCCGCTCTCCTCTCCCCCTCTTCTCCCGCTCTCCTCTCCCCCTCTTCTCCCGCTCTCCTCTCCCCCTCTTCTCCCGCTCTCCTCTCCCCCTCTTCTCCCGCTCTCCTCTCCCCCTCTTCTCCCGCTCTCCTCTCCCCCTCTTCTCCCGCTCTCCTCTCCCCCTCTTCTCCCGCTCTCCTCTCCCCCTCTTCTCCCGCTCTCCTCTCCCCCTCTTCTCCCCCTCTCCTCTCCCCCTCTTCTCCCGCTCTCCTCTCCCCCTCTTCTCCCGCTCTCCTCTCCCCCTCTTCTCCCGCTCTCCTCTCCCCCTCTTCTCCCGCTCTCCTCTCCCCCTCTTCTCCCGCTCTCCTCTCCCCCTCTTCTCCCCCTCTCCTTTCCCCCCTCTTCTCCCGCTCTCCTCTCCCCCTCTTCTCCCGCTCTCCTCTCCCCCCTTCTCCCGCTCTCCTCTCCCCCCTTTTCCCGCTCTCCTCTCCCCCCTTCTCCCGCTCTCCTCTCCCCCCTTCTCCCGCTCTCCTCTCCCCCCTTCTCCCGCTCTCCTCTCCCCCCTTCTCCCGCTCTCCTCTCCCCCCTTCTCCCGCTCTCCTCTCCCCCCTTCTCCCGCTCTCCTCTCCCCTCTTCTCCCGCTCTCCTTTCCCCCTCTTCTCCCGCTCTCCTTTCCCCCTCTTCTCCCGCTCTCCTTTCCCCCTCTTCTCCCCCTCTCCTTTCCCCCTCTTCTCCCCCTCTCCTTTCCCCCTCTTCTCCCCCTCTCCTTTCCCCCTCTTCTCCCCCTCTCCTTTCCCCCTCTTCTCCCCCTCTCCTTTCCCCCTCTTCTCCCCCTCTCCTTTCCCCCTCTTCTCCCCCTCTCCTCTCCCCCTCTTCTCCCCCTCTCCTTTCCCCCTCTTCTCCCCCTCTCCTTTCCCCCTCTTCTCCCCCTCTCCTTTCCCCCTCTTCTCCCCCTCTCCTTTCCCCCTCTTCTCCCCCTCTCCTTTCCCCCTTTTCTCCCCCTCTCCTTTCCCCCCTCTTCTCCCCCTCTCCTTTCCCCCCTCTTCTCCCCCTCTCCTTTCCCCCTCTTCTCCCCCTCTCCTTTCCCCCCTCTTCTCCCCCTCTCCTTTCCCCCCTCTTCTCCCCCTCTCCTTTCCCCCTCTTCTCCCCCTCTCCTTTCCCCCCTCTTCTCCCCCTCTCCTTTCCCCCTCTTCTCCCCCTCTCCTTTCCCCCTCTTCTCCCGCTCTCCTCTCCCCCTCTTCTCCCCCTCTCCTTTCCCCCCTCTTCTCCCCCTCTCCTTTCCCCCCTCTTCTCCCCCTCTCCTTTCCCCCCTCTTCTCCCCCTCTCCTTTCCCCCCTCTTCTCCCCCTCTCCTTTCCCCCCTCTTCTCCCCCTCTCCTTTCCCCCCTCTTCTCCCCCTCTCCTTTCCCCCCTCTTCTCCCCCTCTCCTTTCCCCCCTCCTCTCCCCCTCTCCTTTCCCCCCTCTTCTCCCCCTCTCCTTTCCCCCCTCTTCTCCCCCTCTCCTTTCCCCCCTCTTCTCCCCCTCTCCTTTCCCCCCTCTTCTCCCCCTCTCCTTTCCCCCCTCTTCTCCCCCTCTCCTTTCCCCCCTCTTCTCCCCCTCTCCTTTCCCCCCTCTTCTCCCCCTCTCCTTTCCCCCCTCTTCTCCCCCTCTCCTTTCCCCCCTCTTCTCCCCCTCTCCTTTCCCCCCTCTTCTCCCCCTCTCCTTTCCCCCCTCTTCTCCCCCTCTCCTTTCCCCCCTCTTCTCCCCCTCTCCTTTCCCCCCTCTTCTCCCCCTCTCCTTTCCCCCCTCTTCTCCCCCTCTCCTTTCCCCCCTCTTCTCCCCCTCTCCTTTCCCCCCTCTTCTCCCCCTCTCCTTTCCCCCCTCTTCTCCCCCTCTCCTTTCCCCCCTCTTCTCCCCCTCTCCTTTCCCCCCTCTTCTCCCCCTCTCCTTTCCCCCCTCTTCTCCCCCTCTCCTTTCCCCCCTCTTCTCCCCCTCTCCTTTCCCCCCTCTTCTCCCCCTCTCCTTTCCCCCCTCTTCTCCCCCTCTCCTTTCCCCCCTCTTCTCCCCCTCTCCTTTCCCCCCTCTTCTCCCCCTCTCCTTTCCCCCCTCTTCTCCCCCTCTCCTTTCCCCCCTCTTCTCCCCCTCTCCTTTCCCCCCTCTTCTCCCCCTCTCCTTTCCCCCCTCTTCTCCCCCTCTCCTTTCCCCCCTCTTCTCCCCCTCTCTTTCCCCCCTCTTCTCCCCCTCTCCTTTCCCCCCTCTTCTCCCCCTCTCCTTCCCCCCCCTTCTCCCCCTCTCCTTCCCCCCCCTTCGCCCCCCCTCCCTTCCCCCCCCTTCTCCCCCCCTCCTTTCCCCCCCCCTTCTCCCCCGATCCCTTCCCCCCCCCCCCCCCGCTCTCCTTCCCCCGCCACCTCTCTTTTTTATGCACATTTCCAGGTCCTTAGTACAATGTTGGTGCTCAGTGTTAATCATGGCACTTTAGCCATATAGGATTCTGTCCAACTCAATCTACATGGAACCTACATCTTCAAAAATCCTGACTTTTTGGGCTGTGTGATCATTACCCAACCAGAGTTTTCTGTCCTCAAGTTCAGAGTAATCTAAGGTTGAAATGAATTTCTGTGCTTTGGGCCTTGTTTAAGCACCCTCTGATTGTAATTACCATTCCTTGATACTATAGATTACCGTTGGATGGTCTCTATGCAGTTTGGCTTCCTCTCATCCTAATTGCTACAGCCTTATCTCCCCATTCATCTACTTAATAAGAAGTTCCTAGTCTCTCCCTTCTGCTTTGTGACCATTTTGACCTCTTCTTGATCTCTGCTCTCTGGGATTCCTGAAAGATTTAGTTGATAAGTGTCAAACATGCTGCTGTCTACTTTGAGATCTCTTTGTGGGCTTGCACAATTGACTAAGTTGAGTATGCTGGACAACCAGTAGTCTTGCAAACTGCCTCAGAGGTTTGAATCAATCAATCAATGGTATTTATTGACCCCTTACTGTGTGCAGAGCACTGTACTTAAATGCTTGGGAGAGTACAGTAGAACTGCATTGGTAGACATGTTCCCAGCTGAACAGGTAAGTAAGAATTGAGGTTGGGGGGTGAGGGAGAAATGCTAATAGACCCCATCAGATCATTAGTGTTCAGTGTCATCAGAAGCATCATTTGTAGCCATGAAAACTTAGGGACTTAAAAAAAGAAACTACTAATGCTGAATTTACGCATAGTTCATCCGACTGAACCTCTTTTATCTAACTATCCAACATGCAGTGTCATGGACCACTTATAAGTTAAGGCCACATTTATTATTTGGTAATGTCTGATGCTTTCCTATCCCTTATTGTAGCCACCAAAAGAAATCTTCCAAACCATCTGAAGTCTTTGAATAGCTCTAGCTCGTCTTATTGAAATTGAAGGCTATAACCCATTCTCCTGGCACACTTATGATGTTGGTGTTGTCTTAGCATTTGCATTTATGTAAATGACCTAAAAAATGTGGCAAAACTGTCATCAGTGGAAAAGGAATTATCTGGAAGGTGGGTTTTTTTGTCTTTTTTGGCAGGGGGGAGAAAAAATATGTATGCCATATCTGGTTACAAATGGTCTTTCATCAGTGAAAAATTTGGGTTTTGAGGAGTTGGCACCTTGGGGCCTCTTGGAAGTTTTCAATTTTGTATAAGTTCATGAGTTAACACACTCTTTCTGAAGTAGATTATAATGTGTGCAGAGCCCCATGAATGGGAATCTTCATCTGTCAATTCCAAGTTAGGCTAATTTTGGATAGTTTTAACTGGAAAAACTGAATCAAAGAGTGCGCAGCAGCCAGTGATTTCCCCAAACACTAATCAGTTCTGACTATTTCCAGTGTGTAGGTTTTGGCTTTGAAATCGAGTTTGTCCATTGTGACTCTAATACTTGGCTTCCTCTGCACAAGACTTTGAGAAACTAGGTTTTTCAAAGATGGCTCTCTGGGTTGCACTTGATGCTTTCTCTATCTTGATATAAATACAGTAAGAAGGTGTGTTAGTGTGAGGTGATTAATCAAAGACTGAAACATGTTTCTGTTCTTCGAGCCTTCTTTCAACACCCTCTGATTCTTATTACTGCTCCTTGATCCTGTAGATTACACTCCAAAGGCCTCCACACCATTTGGTTTTCTCTTGTCCACAGAAAGGAAGCTACTTTGAACTAAGGTTCTAGTATCCTAGAATGTAATCTAATAGATGGTGTTTGAGAACAAAGCACTTGAGAGACTACAACTTCAAATGGCTTTTGCATTTCTCACTACTGATATTAGGTTCCTACTCATTAGTCTTTCTGTCCCAGAACCATGGGACTACTTAATACTACCAGATAATCACCCCAGCTCCACAGTATTTAGGAAAATATTCTTATACTGTATTTCCCCTATCCATAATCCATTTTAATGCTTATTCTGTCCTGCCCCTCTGTAGACTGTAAAATCCTTCTGGGCAGGGATTACTCCTACCAACTGTGTTGTATTGCACTTTCCCAAGTACTTAATACAGTGTTCTACACATAATATGCACTCAGTACCATCCCCCCCATCTCCTCCCACACCCTCAGATCATGAAAATGTAGGAAGCCTACTATAACATCCACAAAGCAGATTTAGCACCCTGTAAAATGGGATTATAACTAGCTCCTATTCCTGTCCAGTCATAGTATTTATGGGGTAGTTGAAGTAAATAGCCAACAGTGACCATACTGCGAGTTATAAACCTCACAGTATTCTTTCAGCCTCCTAAGTGTCCTGTCTACAATGTGACAAACTGACAATCTCACTACTTGGAAATAATTCAACTGCCAAAGTTGGGAGCATAATGGTAACTAGTGTGTGTGGTGCTTCCCAGGATGGTTATCCCACCACGTGAAAGACCAGTTAGGAAGCAGTTAATTGGAATTATTATACTTCTGTAGCATCTTATTTTTCTACAATCCTCAAGATACAGGATGTTTAATTTGATTTTGTAAATAAGGCTGAACCAACCACTTAAGTCCTATTTAAAGGTTATATGTGCAGTAAAATCAACCAAATTAGGTTTTAGAACTTGTCTAACAAGAAACTTTTTTTTTTTCTTTTCCACAAGGGGTGGTTAGCTGCAAGGTGGACATTGCAGTTATAAAACTACTGTTTCCAAGAAATTTCTGGTAGCCTTAACATCTTAACCTCCTCTTTGTGAGGGAGGAATCCTTGTCTGGTGGCTGTTCTTGGCAGTTGAAGTGGCTCTAAAATCTCCCCTCAATACTTATTGCTGGAAAAGGGGAGAAACTAAATGGGGAAGAGGTTGGTAACTTTTCCTGAGAGCATGGATGGCCTCACTAGCAAAGAATGTGCTTTTACGGGGTATTTGGGGGTTGGGGGGAGGGGAAATCTATACTCATGGGGACCCATTGTCAGAAATAAGTTTTTTGGTTTTTTTTAATGATGTCATCAGTTGGAAAAAGTAAGCTTTAACAGCCTTCAAGGACTCAGGAAGGGGTCAAAAAGCTGTAGTTTCTGTTATGGCAATAAATGGAAGTGGAATTTGACCAGTGGGGTGTAGAGGAATTTATTGCAACAGGAAGCATTACTGTGCCTCCTGTTGCAAGCTTGGCAGCTTTTTTTGCTAGGTTATGATTGAAAACCAGAGTCTTCCATGTAGCTTGGTAAACTGTTGGAAAACCTTTTTTAAAAACTGGTTAGTCCTTTACAGCTAACTCAATGGGATTGCTGCAGGGGTGGATTAGAACCAAGTTTAAATACTTTGACTGTGACCTTTACATTGGGAGTGGAGGAAAAGTTTTACCCAAATATTTGGGTATTGGGTATTTACCCAATACCCAAAGTAGCTCGAGAAATACATACTTGTGACTAACTTCACTTGGCTGCCCAATATCTGCTTTCAGCAATACAGCTGCATGAGGATCCATCTGGCAGGGAAAAAATCATTTTGACTTAGCTGTCTTGCTAACTATTCTACCTTGTCCAGAAACTGTATAACTATGTAGTTTGAAGAAGCCATTTTATAAAAATTTTTATTCAGCTCGCAAAAGGGACAAGGTTCAAATTAATCCAGATGGGTAACCATTTAGGTGACTTTGTTTCCTAGTCGGTTGAGCCATTTCTATATCTCCCATACTGTTGACTGGAAATTAGCTTCAGGCAGGTTTGGCTATTGACTGGACTACCTTTCTTCCCCCCCATGCCCCCCGAGGAGCTATGAGTGGTGGGTGGCAGATCCGAATGGGTATGATTTTCTAAGTGATACCTCACCTGATGCATAGATGTATAAAAAATGACTTCTTAAATGCCTAAATATTTTACTGGGAGAGCTTTGTACATTTGTCAAGTACTAAAATGACTTTGAACTTGAATCTGGACTATTGCAACATTGTATGGACTTGGTTTCTCCAGCCCACCACCACAACCCCAGAGGTAGCTCTCTCTGTTCTCCTTGTGCAGGACACTCACTCAAAGCTACATTGTGCATTACAAAGTGTGCTCTCACCTTTGATTGCAGGGAGGCTTGGGCAGGGAACGTGACTTATGTTGTTGTGTTCTCCCAAGCGCTTAGTACAGTTCTCAGTAAATATAATTGGCCAAAGCACAGATCCCATTTGGCTAGAACCACCTGATCAGCCTCTTTAATTGCCTCAAATTATGGAACCTTTGGCATACATTTACTATTAGCAAACTTTCTGCCTGAGTTAGGAAGCTGTGGTCCTGATATTGATTTAGGCATGTCTCTTGATTTCTAAGGTACTAGTGGAAATTGATGCTGTATATGTGGCCAAAAAGTGCATTCTTTTGTTGCATGCCAGTGTTTCTGAATTTTAGATTGACCTTCAGGCAAATGTATTGCTTTTCAGAATGATTTAGGTTGCCTGGCTCCAAATTATGCTTTTTGAATCTTTAATATTACAAAAGATAATCTTGAGTCAATCTAGAAGTTAAAGCCATGAAGTTGGATTTCTTTTGGGCCAGTACACTGGGGGTTTCATTAACTGATTCAGGCCTGGGGTCTGAACATATCTAGCAGGGCTCCCCCCAGATGGCTATCGGTGCAGATGACTTCAAGCATAAAGCTCGTCCATTAATTCTGTTGTGCTTTCCCAAGTGTGTAGCACAGTGCTCCCAAGTGCATAGTACAGTGCTCTGCATATAGTAAGCGCTCAAATATCATGGATTGATTGACATTATAGCACCACCCAAGTGGTGACAAACATGGCAGAGAACTGTGGCCAGCCTTGGCAGTTCGGCTGGATGGCCTTTGGGGCCCTGCACCCCCCCCCCCCCCCCAAAAAAAAAAAACCCAAAACAAAAACAAGCTTCACTTTGTAGCTTGTTCTTCTGAAAGTGAAGGTGATTGAAGGGTGAAGAAGAATAATGGCAGCAGGGAGCCCTCCTGTTGTGTCCCTGTCCCTGCCTGCCCCCCCACCCCCCACCCAAGCTATAGTAACACCCCAGAGTGTAGTGGAGCAGCTCTGTGTGTGTGTGTGTGTGTGTGTGTGTGTGTGTGTGTGTGTGTGTGTGTGTGTATATAATGTATCTCCACCCCAGTGCCTTGGTCCCTGCATCTTTGGGGCAGTGAGGATGGGAGAAACTACCTACAATCAGGCCTCATGGCCAGGGACCGCCAGGGTAGGGGCTGCCTTTTTTAGTCTGGGGTGGGTAGGGGAAATTCTCCAGAGGAACAGGAGTCAGGAGGACCCTCAAGCAGCATTTCCTGAAGCTCCCCCCCCCCCCCCCCCCCCTTACTGGCTTGCTCTTCCAACAAAAGTGTTAGCGTGTTGCAGGGTCAGGGAGGAAGAGGGATCCTAGAATAGTGCACACAGGGATCACTTCTAGTCTAGCAGAGATGTCTGACTTCATCCTCTAGACCGTAAGCTCATTGTGGGCAGGGAACTTGTCTACCAACTCAGTTCTATTGGATTCTCCCAAGTACTTAGTACAGTGCTCTGAACTTAGTAAGTGCTCAATAAATATTACTGATTTAATTTCATCAAATCTCCAAAATCTTTTGTCTTCAAACCCATTTTTCCCCTTTCTTTTCATAATCTGCTTAATGATTTCCCGTTAAGCAGCATGGTTTAATGGATAGAGCAAGGATCTGGGAGTCAGAAGGAAGTGGGTTCTAATCCTGGCTCCACCACATGTTTGCTGTGTGACTTTGGGCAAGTCAGATCTCTTCTCTGGGCCTCAGTTCCCTCATCTGTAAAATGGGGATTAAGACTGAGCCCCATGTGGGGTCAGGGATTATGTCCATCCCAATTTGCTTGTATCCAGCACAGTGCCTGATCCATAGTAAGCACTTAACAAGTACCTTAATAATAATAATAGATGCACAATGGTATTTAACACCTAATCATTACTCTCCCTTCCTCCCACTTGCAGAATGAGCTCACTGAGGAGGCTGAGGCAGCACAAATTTTAAAGCAATGACCTCGCACTCAACTAGGGTCAACTTCTGGCCCTGAAGGGTAATAATAATGATGGTATTTAAGTACTTACTATGTGCAAAGCACTGTTCTAAGCGCTGGGCACTGTTGTGCTGCTCATTTCCTGTAATTTAAAGGGCAGCATCCCCTTGAAGAGCCTGACTTGCCAGCCTGAGCCACTTTGCAGCAGCCATTGTGGGAAGAGCATCATCTTTGCAGTGTCCCAAGCTGTAGCTATGTTAAGACCAATCAATCAATGGTGCGTGTTGTTCACTATTGTGTGCAAAGCACTGTACTGATCACTTTGGAGAGTACAACAGAATTGGTAGACACATTCCTTGCACTCAGTGAGCCTTTAGCCTAGCAGGGGAGATGGTTATTAAAATAATTATGGCTTTTTATGCAAGAGCGTGGGGTGAATTTCAAATGCTTAAAGTGTACAAATTCAAGTGCATAGGTGATGCAGGAGGGTGAGGGAGTAAAGGAAATGAGGACTTGTGGAAGGCTTCTTGGAGATGTGATCATAATGTTTTGAAGGTGGGGAGAGTGATGGTCTGGGATATGAAGGTGCCAGGGCAGGGAGGACATGGACAAGGAAGGGGTCGGTGTCAAGATACAGACGATTGAGGTACAGCAAGTAGATTGGCATTTAGTGAAGTGTGTGGGCTGGGTTTTAGGAAATCACTGAGGTAAGATAGGAAGGACTAAGGTGATTGCTCTAAAGCCATTGGTAAGGAGTTTCTGTTTGCAGAGGTGGGTGGACAGCCACTGAAGGGTCTTGCAGTTGGGAGATGTGGCCTGAACCTTTTTTCAGAAAACTTTTTTAGGAAAATGTTTTTAAGGCAGCAGAGTCAAGTAAGGACTGGAGTCTGGAGAGACAGGAGGTAGGGAGGTCAGCAAGGAGGCTGATGCAGTAGCCAGGGAGGGATGTAAATGCCTGGGTCAGTGTAGCAGCAGTTTGTAGAGGAAAGTGTGGATTTTAGTGATGTTGGAATGGTAGAACTGATAGGATTTGGTGACAGATTGAAAGAGAGAAGTTGAGGATAATGCCAAGGTTACGGGATTGGGAGAAGGATGGTGGTGCTGTCTACAGTGACAGGGAAGACATGGTTTGGGTGGGAAGATGAGAAGTCTTGTTTTGGGTAGGTTAAGTTTTTTGAGGTGTCAGTGTGACAGAGGGTTTGGTTGAAACCCAGATTAGCCCCTGTGTGATCTGGCTGTGAGTGCACTTTTTGTTGTTGGTATTTAAGCACTTACTATATACCAGGCACTGTACTAAGCTCTAGGGTAGGTACAAGCTAATCAGATTGGGCAAAGTCCATGTCCCACATGGGGATCACAATCTTAATCCCCATTTTACAGTTGTGGGAACTGAGGCACAGAGAAGTGAAGTGACTTGTCCAAGGTCACACAGACAAATGACAGAGCTGGGATTAGAACTAGGTCCTCTGACTACCAAGACCTTGCTTCTCACTAGGCCACACTGCTTTTTCTTATCTTCCCCAAATCCTTGCAAGAGGGCATTCCTAATATGTTTAATGTGTGCATCAGGATATTTTAGTAATACTATGCTATTAAGTTCCAGTAACTCATTATTTAGTATATGCGCTTATTAAGGTTTATTCCAGGGAAGTGCACCTTATGATAGATGTGGCAAGCACTAAGGGCTAATTTAGCATAACTGTAAAAGAGTCTCTTAAAGAGCCTTTATTTTCTGTATTAAACTAGTGTAGAGACAGAAATCCTGTATGTATTTGAGAACTTTTCCTTTAAAATAAAGATGTACTTTTTTTTGGAGGGGGAGAGTAATGGGGAGATTTATTCAATCATATTTGAGTGCTCACTGTGTGCAGAACACTATACTAAGCTCTTGGGAGAGTACAGTACAACAGTCACATTCCCTGCCCACAACAAGCTTACAGTCTAGAGGTGGGGAGACAGACATCAATACAAATAAATAAAATTTACAGGTAATAATAATAATAATGGCATTTATTACGGTCTTACTATGTGCAAAGCACTGTTCTAAGCACTGGATATACATAAGTGGTGGGTGTGGGGTGGGAAGGACAGAGAAGATGGATGTGACTTGCTATGCTTTTAAAATCAGCTCTTTTCCAGACCTACAAGAACTCACTTTAGCTAGATTTTAGACCATTTAAGATTTGTGGCAGATTCTAAAATTGGTATTTCAATTTGAAAGCTGGGTGAAACTTCAACTACTGTTCTGGCATTTAGAATCTGGTCCAAATGTTTACTGCATTTACTTGTACAGTTTTATAGGCAGGGGTCCAAACTTCATTTTGGGAGGAAAAGAGGAAGGGTACTTGAGACTATCTCTTCTATTATTTTATTCCCCCCACCCCACCCCCTTTCTAGAACAACACTGCACAGAAGCACTCAATCACTTTACCCTCCCTGTCTTGTTATAGTCATCCTCCTTCTCCAGCTCCCCTACCACTTAAGTGATCCTCACTGGGGTTCTAGGGCCAGGCCACAAACTATCTTTTGTGCTCTCTTTCCCTCACCCTGGGGCTTCAGGACAAGTAAGATGGGTAAGAAGCAGTTCTAGCTCACTTGGCTCACCTGGTGCTGCAACTCCTCAATGGCTTTCTGGGTCTGTGGCTAATGCCAGTAGCCTGTTGTCAACTGAAAGAACTTTCTGGTTGATCAAAAAGCATACTCAAATGCTAGGGTCTTTGTTGCACCCACCCCAATGGTCGTGTAGAATAAATTAAACAGGAGTTGACCTGTTCAGCCCTGCACAGTTAATTAGGCTTCAGTAATTCATCCAGAATTATCTGGCCCTGATCTTGTTGGCGATGGAGAGTGGCGAGATGCCATGATTGATTAGATTTTTTTGTTTAATTTTTTTCTTTCCTTGCAAATGGTATTGGGATATCTCCAGCAACCCATTTATTGAAGAGAAGCTTGTAGAAGTGCTTAAGCATAATGTGGCCTAGTGGAAAGAGCACAGGTTTGGGAGTCGGAGGACCAGGGTTCTAATCCTGACTACACCACTTGTGCTGTGACACATGGGCAAGTCACTTCTCTGGGCCTCAGTTACCTCATCTGCAAAATGAGGCTTAAGGCTGTGAGCCCTCTGTGGGACAGGGACTGTGTCCAACCTGATTAACTTGTATGTTCTCCAGCACTTAGAACAGTCTTTGGCATATAGTAAGTGCTTAACAAGTATCATTATTATAAATCTGGGTAGGTATATGGAGTCCAGGTGCTGAAACCTGTTCCTGTTCATCCTCCCTCTTAAACTGGGAGCCCCAAGGGGGACAAGGACTGTGTCTAACCTGATGACATTGTATTAACCCCAACGCTTAGTACAGTGCTCGGCACATAGTAAGTGCTTAACATATGCGATTATTTTTCTTAACCATTTTTCATAACTACAGTCTTTACCATCTCAAAAGGTGCAATATGGGCTAATGGCATGGCAACAGTTGTTCATGCTTTGTAGAGCTTTGTGTTTGCTAACAATAGGTGTGTTGCAAAGTCTGTTGAAATGGTGTTGCCGTCTCTGTAGGATTTCCTCCTGGTCTGCCCCGGGTTGGCACTGTTTCTTCCCTCCACTAGCACTGTGAGCGTTAAAGAACCATATGACATGAGTAGTATTTTAGTTGGTTTGAGATTGGCTTTCCAGTTTCGGCATCCCACCCCATGTTGCTTATGTTCCCTACCTTGAATTTCTAGACATGGTGCAGGCTTTGTGTTTTTTGTCAGGGATCTGAAGGTGTGCAAGGAATTGATTGGATTGCTGCAAGTTGTCCTTCAGTCCTTTAAATCAAATCTGTTTTGGTGGCATTGACTATGCCCAGTGTTTGTCATTGCTATCTGGAAATGGCATGATGGTTATTAACTGTTTTTGGGCAGTTGACCTGGTTCCTTGCACTATCTCATACCCATGTTAAGGAAAGTATTCTCAGTGCATTAAGTTGTCTTAATCATTGGTATTAGTGTACTAGACTCAGTGGTATGTATTGAACACTTACCTTTTGTAGAGCGTGGTACTAGGTGCTTGGGAGAGTACAACAGAGTTAGCACACATGTTCTCTGCCCACAGTAAGCTTACAGTTTAGCGGTGATGGACCTTAATATGAGTAAAATAATTTGTAACAGATAGTTTAAAGATATGTAATCCCATAAGTGCTTTGGAGTGAATATGGAATGTCCCAAAGTCTCAGATCCAAGTGCAATAGGTAAGGAGCTATTGCTTTAGGCAGAGGAAAGCCTTTAGGCACTCAATGAGTATGAACCTTTATATCTCCAATGTCCATACTCTGCTGATCACCAAACTTCCTCCTATTTTGAATGTCTCATCACCTAATACATTACTGATGGAAATCCTTAACATTTTGTTCTTAATTCTGTCATAAGCTGCTTTCTAAAAATGGGAGGAGATAGGTCACTTCAGGCTGGAGCATAAATTACATGGCTGGTCCTCTAATGTCTTTAGTCAATTGTATTCAGTGCTGTGTGCAGAGCACTGTACTAAGTGCTTGGAAGAGCACAATGTAAATATCAGAAGTGCTCTACCTCTACTATTTCTGCTTTAGGACTAGAGCTAGGCCATATTCTTTGTGGGAAACAGTCAGTGTGAGAGGAAATTTTTCATTGTGCCAGTAGGTTTTTTTTTTTTTTAAACAAGGCAAAGTTCAAGGGCCAAAGTTGCATGTTTCATGGCAATGATGTAATCTTCAAAGCACTTTTTTCCTGTACTTTTGACCAAATGATACTTAAAATTTAAACACGATTCCTGTTATCTGATTATTGTTCACAGGGTGTGTCCATATTTCCTCATACCATTTTTATAGCAGGACATTTGGCTTTCTGCTCTGTTGGTGTCTTGGTGAAATTGCCCTACTACAGTATCAGCAATGATCCAGCTTTGTAGCATGTTATCAAAGTCTCTCCTTTCTGAAGTAGTGTCTGGCGTTAAATCAAGCTGTGCATATGGAGCTCATTGTTTTAGATATATGTATATATTTTTTATACTGGCCAGTAGTGACAAGTATCTTTTTTTTCTTCTTCCATTGTAAAGAATAGAATAATAAGAGTTAATTTGAAATGGTAGGACAATCTGAAAATCATTGAGGTTTTTAAGGAAGGAGTCATAATGTCGAGTATGAGTCTCCTTCTCGCAAGACTTTAAACCTAGAGCTTCAGGATCTGGCTTTCAAAGACTATAATGGTCATTTTTAACCCAAATGTTCAGGAAGTACAGCTCCTAACCTCCTCTATGGAAAGTTGTCAGTTGCTGTAACCATTGGGAACACACCTAGCTTTGGAAACACAATCCTCATGTTCATTTTTATGCATAGCTGATAGGATTCTAGGGTGTAACATCAGTAGATCATCAGACTTGTTTATGATGCCAGCACTTGGGAGGAAAAAAACAAACCAACAAAAAAGTTCCAGAGAAATCACTTTGTTTTAAATGCTAAGATGCTGGATACATTATCCTGCATTTGTGGCCCGTTAATTATGGCATTAAGCATTGTGGTAGGTAAAGGATGATCAGAGGAGATACAGGCCCTGTCCCTGACAGGAATCACAATCTGAGGCAGGTTGAACAGGACTCGTATCCCTGCTTTACAGATGAGGATACTGAAAAACAGAGAGGTTATGTGACTTGGTCACTATCACACAGCAGGCCAGTGACAACTGGGACTAAAACCTAGGTCTTTTGACTTCTAGGCCACACTAACCTTTTTCTGGCATGGGTATAGAAGTGATGGTCTTGAAAATAAAGCCAGAGAACCTTTTTGCAAACACCTGTGATGGGAGTTGAATTTAAATGCCATCATTATTATTATTACAGATATTTTGTTTTAATTTGTCAGCAATAGACCAGTCAAGTCACAGAAGACTGCTGTATGCGATACACCATCCCCTTTAATCTGCTAGAGCAAACTGCTGTTCAACTCATAGCAAGAAATCTTGATTTCATTAATCTTAATGCATTGTCTAGAACATCCCTCCATAGTCCACACTTCACTCTGTTCCCCCAGAAAAAAAACTGTTCTGCATACCTCTTTTCCATTCCTCAAAAACCTTCAGTGGTTGCCTGCCCATGTCTACATCAAGCAGAAACTCTTCACCATTGGCTTTAAGGAACTCAGTGAGCTTTTGCCCTCCTACCTAGCCTTGCTCCTCTCCCAGTACAACCCAGTCTATGCTTTGCTCCCACCTTTTTCACTGTGCATCAGTGTCATCTCTCTTGCCATTGACCCCTGGCTCACACCCTCTGGCTTGCCTGGAACTCCCTCCTGCTTCATATCCAACAGACCAGCACTCTCCCTGTCTTCCAAGTCTTACTGAAATCATATCTCCTGCAGGAATCCTTCCCTGACCAAGCTCTCCTCTCCTCACCCTGTTTCTCTTCACTACTGGGTTTCCCATACAATTGAGTTCATACCCCCTTAAGCTCTTAAGTACTCATTCCATCCATAGCACACTTATGTACCCATCCTCTGACTCTGTTGTTTTCCCTACGTCTAACTTATTTTGGTGCCTATCTCCCTGCCACTAGATTTTAGGTTCTTGAAGGCAGGGATCAGGTCTACCTATTCTTTTGCACTTTCCCAAGCACTTATTACAGTGCTCTGCACAAAATAGAGCTCAATAAATGCCATTAATTGATTTATTGCCTAGCAGATGGAATACTAGTGTGTGACTGTATTTTGTGGTAATTGGTTTCAGTGTTCAATCTGTTCTTATACCTGAATGGGGACATCTTAAATTGACTATCCAGTCTTTTATTTATTTTATTCCAAGTATTTTGCTAAAAAAACTAACCATACTCATTTCACCCCCTTTTTGGACATCTCATCCTTCTCTTCCGTCCCCCATTCTTCTCCCCCCGACCCCGACCACCACCACACACCCCTAAACTCAAACAGCAAGGCTCAAACAGCAAGGCTCCTGGGGATGGAGAGTAGGAACATAGTTACTCAGCCATGACTGGGAGGGAGATATGTAAGAAAAGTGGTTGGGGTTTGAGTGGGGAATCTTTCTGGCAGGCTGGGATAGGAGAGAACACTGGCCCACAGCCCTTTTGGGGTTCAGGTTTCTATCTGGCTCCTATCTTCCTGCAAGGAATAGGCAGTCTAAAAAGCTAGAGGGGGAAAATGA
The DNA here is from genome assembly GCF_015852505.1 of Tachyglossus aculeatus. NCBI lineage: Eukaryota > Metazoa > Chordata > Mammalia > Monotremata > Tachyglossidae > Tachyglossus > Tachyglossus aculeatus. The sequence goes on along the minus strand of NC_052101.1, from coordinate 74,313,993 downwards.
ATAGGTTTGACTTGAAATTCTGTGGGGGCAGTGATATCCATTGCCCTTCTCACCCAGTTGGAAGCCCAGGATCTGGCACTTTAAACAAGCATCTCTTGGTGGTATTTGCTTCTGACAACAATAGGGTGTTTGAGTTGGCCTTTTGAAAGGCTGCAGGAATTGATTAAATGTAGTAAAGGTCTGAGTTTAAACTGCAGCAATCAAATCAATTTTGTGCCTGTTATATTAAAAAAAAGCGTATGAATTTTGAAAGGAAGAATGCATGGAAACTTTCAGTCTTTGGCCACTTAAACTGCTTTTGGTCTACATTCCTGTATGGCTGCTTTGTAATCATGGGAGCCAGTAGTTATAAATCACTTGGAATATCTCTCAGCTTGGTTCCTGTTCAAAACTTTGAAATTGGGAGAGTTGGTTCCTTTATGACTTAAATCTTTGGGCAAACTGCCATTAGTGTTGCATAATAAAACTAGATAAGAATGGCAGTATGGGTGGTAGTGAGTGATCAAAATTGGGTTTTCATGAAATGGAAGTTTTCATTCATTCTGGTTGCTGCTTATTCACTTGGGGCTGGCGATTCTTACTTCAGCGTGGATTCTGCTTTCTCCCCTTGCCTTCTCAGTTGGCCTCCAGCTCCTGCCTGCAGGGATGTTAGCAATTATGAACTCCCAGGGTGCAGGCACATGTCTGTCTTGTCTCTCCAGGCACTTTTTTTAATGCCGTTCTGTGAAAAGTCAAAAATACATTTAAAGCGAGGGGCGGAGAAAGTGCAGGTACCTGATCTTCCTTAACCTGACCCTATGGGTGGGCTCAGAGGCCAACTGTCCTGTCACATACAGGAAGTCCTTGACTTATGACCATCCGAGTTACAACAAACGGCACTTCCAACATCTCTGAATTTACACCCTGTTTTAGGTTTACGACTTCGGATCTGAATTGCCAACATCAGGCTTATAAGGTGAGTATTACGTAACCCTAACCCTTCTTGCCCCCTCCCTGACCCCCCGCCACCCTCCCTCCAAACCCAATCCCGTCCTTCTGCTCAACGGTGCTGCTGCCGACCTTCATTGGACCTCACCCTCTGGGGCCACGAGGTCAGGTGGCTGGGACAGGAAAAGGGAGGAGACCCGTGGTGGCCACACTCCCCACCTTTCCTTCCCGGTCGATGGTGACAGCAGCAGCCGCTATGGGGTTGCTGCACAGGCTCTCCGTGCCCTGAGCCCCCTCGTCCCCTTCCTTCTCCACCGTCACCTCGGTGGTGACAGCAGCAGTGCCGTGGAGTTAACCACGCAGCTCCATTCCTCCACTCCTTCTCCAGAGCTGTGTTTTGGGGTTACCCTGGCAGCAGCTGCTGTGCGGGTGCCCTACAAACTTTTTCTCATCCTCCCCATCTGAGTTCTGCCCAAGCCCCCTGACTTTGCAACCAAGGCGTTGGAGAGGACTGGAGGGGCAAAATGGCACTGGCATCTGCTCTTAAGCTAATTCTCTGGGACTCCCTCCCCAAGCCGGAGTGGTCTCCTGAGTGCCAGGGAGAGGTAAGCAATGGCTCCTCCTCTAGGTTGTAAGCTTGTTGTGGGAAGGGAATGTGTTTACCAACTCTGTTTATATTGTGGTGGTGTACTCTCCCAAGCGCTTAGTACAGTGCTTTGTGCTCAGTAAGTATCACTGATTGGTTGTTGCAGTGTCTTAAGGCCTCCCAGTGCAGCCCTGCAAACTGCCCCAGCTCTAGTATTGGGGGAAGGCCAGACCATGTTGGAACTGATTGTTGCAGTGATGCCACTGTGTTACTCCAGCTGGTGTTTTGACCCCTTTCTCTTTCCGCCTAGCCCTCCTCATCTGGCTTCTCAGTGCTCTTTCAGGCTAACCTCCCTTTTCTATCTCTGCTTCCACTGACCTGGATCCAAAGGGATATTATAAAGACAAGACTCAACATTGCGTACTGGGGTTCAACCCTGGACACAGTCTGCTTCTGGGTAGAGGTAGTGCACAATGTACAGTACTGTATTAAATTTTAATGTGTTTTCTTTTTTATATCCACATGCTTGCTATTTAGTTGAAATTCATCAATATCACTATATTACTCCTCTTAGGTATATGTTTCTGGGTAACTGGTAAATAGGGCATCTAGACTTGGTTTGGGAACCAATCCCTCACTTAATCTTCCTATGGGAAAATTGGTTCTGATTTGTGTTTCAACTTACAATTTAGCTTTTAGGAACCAATTAATTGTCAAGAATCTGAGGACTGTTTGTGGAAGCTGACATATCCTCACCAGGGGGGCAAGTAGTAACCCTGGATACCCGCTCTTTCTTGTGGAAGCAGTTAGATGATCATGTTAACCTGTCTGGTTTTCGTTTGACACTTTGTATAAGGAGGGGTGACTCCCCTAACAGAAAGGAGAGGGGCAGAGTTGCATACAGGAGGAAGGATTTATTTCTGGTGGACAGTCTTAAATCACTGCCATTCTGCATGACACAACTGGGGTACTTGGGGCCCTTGGAGATTAGAAAGTTCATGATTGCCTCCGGTCTATAGCAGCTTTTGTTTTATCTGGCTTTCAGGTGAGCGGTTATCAGGTAAAAGCTAGGTTAAAGGTGGTAGAGGAAGCTACCCATGAACACTTAGAGCTGCAAAGAGTTGCAAACACATAGGATCCCAAATCTACATCTCCAGGATTGAGTCCTCGCCTCTGTAACCTATTTTCTCTTGCCTTCAGCTCATCTCTCTTTGGATGTCTCGCTGACATCTCCAACTTAACATGTCCAAAACAGAACTCCTCTTCCCACCCAAACCCTGTCCTCCCCATGACTTTCTCATCCTTGTAGACAGCGCCATCATCTCCGTCCCTTGGCGTTATCCTCAACTCATCTCTTTCAACCCACACGTTCAGTCTGTCATGAAATCCTGTCGGTCTACCTTCATATTGTCTCTAAAACTTGCTGTTTCCTCTCCATCCAAACTGCTACCACATTTCCTGCCTTGACTACTGCATCTGCCTCCTCGCTGACCTCCCTGCCTCCCATCTCTCCTCACTCCAGTCCATATGTCTCTCTGCTGTCCAGATCATTTTTCTGAAAAACTGTTCAGTCAGTATCTCCCCACTCTTCAAAAACCTCCAATTGTTGCCCATCCACCTCCATGTCAAACTCCCTACCATCAGGTTTATGGCACTTAACCAGCTCTCTCCTTCCTATAGTATCTTGCTGATTTTCCTACTACAACCCAACCCACACATTCCACTCCTCTGACCACCAACCTACTCTCTGGACCTCGATCTTGTCTGTCTCACCACTGACCCCATGCCCATGTTCTCCCTCCGACATGGAACACCCTCCCCCTTGATATCTGAGAGTCCACCTCTCTCCTTCCTTTAAAACCCTCCTAAAATCTCATCCCCCAAAAACCCTTCATTCCCCTTATCTGCCACCTCCATCAGCTATGCACTTGACTGCAAACCCCTAAGCATTTTGATTCTCATCCAGCCTCACAGTATTTATAGAAATATTCATATTCAGTTATGCTCTGCACACCATATCTGTAATCTACTTTAATGTGTCTCCCCCTGTAGGCTGTAAGCTCCTGTAGGCAAGGATTGTATCTTAGCAACTCTGTTGTAATGTACTCTCCCAAGCACCTAATATAGTACTCTACACTCAGTAAGCACTCAAACACCATTAGTTGATTGATTGCATGGATGCCTTACTGAAACCACCGTACGGTTGGGCTTCTAGAAATCATTCATTCATTAATTCATATTTATTGAGCACTTACTGCATGCAGAGCACTGTACTAAGTGCTTGAAAAGTACAGTTCAGCAATAGAGAGAGACAATCCCTGCCCACACTGGATTTACAGTTTAGAAGGGGGGGAGACAGACATCAAAACAGGCATCAATATAAATAAATAGATTTATAGATATATACATTAGTGCTGTGGAGCGGGGGCGGGGGAAGAGCAAAGGGAGTAAGTTGAGGTGATCCACAAGGGAGGGGGAGCTGAGGAAAAGGGGGGGGCTTTTCAGAAACAGTGGGAAGTCACCTTACATAAATTCAAGTTTGGGATCTCTTGTAGCTAAACTATGCATAAATAACCTTGAAGTACTATTTACTTAAGTGAAATACAACTTTGCACACTTTTTGAGCACTTAAGATGCAGATGAGGGGAGTGGAGAGAAGGAAAAAACACGACAACTTAAGCTGGAGACATAGTCTCCTTTACATAGTTTCCGAATGGCTGAAGTGCTGAAGTGGAATAAAACTATCAATTGTAAGAGGAACAGTCCTATGGGCAAAAACAAATTTAGACTTCCTTGAATTAGTTTGGAAACCAAGATATCGTTCCAACCCTCTGACACTTTTTAGACACTTGAAATTGAATATTCATCAAACTTTGCTTTTTTTTTTTTTTTTTTCCAAGAACTGGTTTGCTTTCCTGGCATTGATTGTTCGTATTTAAGGATGAGAGAGCAGGGTAATGGACCCAATCGTAAGGGACTGTGCAAGTAGAGTTCAGGGATACTTCCACTTTCTGCTTGGGTAGGTCTGATTTGGAAGAGCTGATGAATGGCCGTTATGGATAATGCTGACTTCCCTAGAATTGTCTGATCACCAAAATATTTTTAAATCAACTCTATATAGTTATCAGGAAAACTTGTTAGCAAGCAGATGATGCAATGGAATATATTTGACAGCTAAACCACACCAATTGTAACTTCTTTGCCACCCCCTTACTGGGAAAATAACTATTATGAAATAATAGGCAAGTTTTTTTATTGTTTTTTTTTTTTTTAATGTTCACTGACAGGAACATAGTCACTTAAATATTCAGCATATGAGTCAATTGACCTTGTTGTGTTGCCTGTAAACTAGCTTTTACTTGTCTGAGATTAGTCACTGTTATAGTCTTCATTAGCTTTCATGGTCTGATCGGATCATTGACTAAAAAAGACCACTTTCTGAATGTTTTCCACAATATAACAGTGTGTCCCTTTGAGTTAGCATTCATACTGTGGTGTGTTCAAGGCTTACTCTTAACCATTTCTACTAATGAATTTGTTTTGGGAAATAAAAGAAAATTGGGTCGGGACAGTCCCTGCCCCACTTGGGGCTCAGTCTAAGTAGGAGGGAATATGATTTAATCCCTGTTTTACAGATGAGGTAAATGAGGCATAGAGAAAGTTATGTGACTTGCCCAAGGTCACACAGGAGGCAAGTGGCAGAGCCAGGATTAGAATCCAGGCCTTCATACTCCCAGGCCCATGCTGCTAGGCCATGCTGCTTCTGACCACTGACTAAGGTATTTGTCTCAACCTCTCGCTCTTTGCCCACTTCACCCCAGCTCTCACCCTGTTCCTGTCTAATTCAGCTTCTCATTGATTAAAAATCCAGTGGGCTCCATTACCATAGGTCAGTACTCAGTGAGGTACTGTTGTCTTTCATATGAGACTGATGTGGATTTGAATAATATCTAATGACCCTGAGGCTCAAAATCTACCTTGCAATTCATTTCACTTCAGTGTGAACTAGCTTTTATTTCTGAAGATATAGAAAACATTTTTGTCAAGCAAAGAGCCTTTCTGCCCCCAAACTATTTCAGGCCAGCCCTTTGTGCTGGCAGATCCAGAATAAGTTGTCTGCCGATCAGACGAAATATTGTTCTGGATCTAGCTTGAATAATACTGGTCCCTGAACACATTCTGGTTTAGGTGTTGGCTTGCTGCGGGGTTCCTTTATAAAATTTGTTCAGAAAGTGATTATGAACAACTATGACCATGCTACTTTGTGCATTGTGAAAGTGCTGGCAAAAATACATAGATTTGGGCCCTGCTTCCCAGAGACTTGGAATCCTGAGGGTGAAGAGGATGGAGGCTGAGGGGAGGATCAGGAATTGATTAATCAATAGCACCAAGTGCCAACTGCATGCAGAACACTGTACAAAGTGCTTGGGAGAGTGCAGTAGGGTTAGGAGATATATGATACCTTCTCTCAAAGGACTTAGAATCCTGCAGAATTGACTATGAAGAGGGGCTCTAGCAATGAAGACTGAAACCTTCTTCAAACCAAACTGACTAGGGAACCATACACTCCTCTGCTTTGGGTGGTAAAGAAATTCTCTCAATTTGAGTTGTCATAATTAGAGATATCAAGTCCTTTATCTTCAAAGGCCCCCATTCATATCACTGTTCATGTTTAAAGATGGTGGAAAACCTAGTCAGAAGAGCAGGAGAGTCTAAAAGATCAATGCCTAAGTGCTGTCCCATCGTGTCTGTCACTGCTTCATGATGTCTTCTGGAGGGAGTCCTAGAAAATATTGTCAGATGGAGAAAATGGGCCTTTAACTTGTCTTGCCATGTGAATTAAGTAACCTGGCAGTATTTTGATGAAGACTTTGGGCCTTGTAATGCTCTAAGGATGAGTGGGGGTGGTGACAAAACCCTTTTAATGATAATCTTTGTTCTTCTGGCAGGTAGAAAATGGTGATGAACTCTAGCAAGTGTTTTGATTAGCTCTAATTTCAGAAGTTAAATGTCCAGTTTGTGGGTAATACCAAAGGATGCCTTCCTAGGAATTTTGAACCACATGTGTTATGAAATTGATTTGCAAGGATCTTTACGTGGTTATGTCTACAGAGACTCTACTAACTATTGTCAGGCAAATTTATTGCTCCCTCAGGCAGTAAAATGTTTTTTTTTTTTTTTTTCTTGGTTCCTTCTTGCCCACTGACAATCCCAGATTCCTATCCTCCATATTGGAAATGTTTTAGTGGGATGGGGAAAAGCCTTCATTTTATCATATAGCTGACAGATCTCTTCCAGGTTCCGATGGCCCATTGCAGCAGTTTGGCAAATGTGGTCTTAGTAGTGTTAAAACTTAATCCTTAATAATGGTAATAGTGGTATTCAAGCACTTTCTATATGCTAAGCGCTGGGGTAACTACAAGAGTCAGGTCAGACCCAGTTCCTATCCTAAACAGGGCTCATGGTCTAAGTGGGAGGGAGGAGAGGGACTCCCCATTTTACAGAGGAGGAAACTGAGGCACAGAGAAGTGAAGAAGCTTTCCCAAGGTCACACAGCAGACAGGTGGCAGAGCCAGGATTAGAACCCAGGTCTTCTGACTACTAAGCCTATGCTCTTTCCACTAGGTCATGCTGCTTCCCTAAAAAAGGCTTGTGAAAGTGCAGATTCTATGGGTTAGCTTTTTGATATCTTCTAGTTGAAATACACATTTATCTACTTTCAACAGCATGAAGTCATTCCTCCTTTGTGTAGCCTAGAATGCAAATTTGCTGGAAATAATCCTAAAGTTTCCACATTGCGTCAACAGCCTATCCTTCCAGAGTCACCTATCATCTAGACTTGACTCATAGCACACAGGTGTGGTCTGGGGTGTATGATTTGGCAAAGAGCCCATGCTGGCCAAACTTAACTGCAACTTAAAACAAGATCTGTTGCTCTAACGCTTTAGTCCTAGAACTTAAAATATTTTGAGGCCGCTCCCCTGGCAGCAAAGCACCCCTGAAGCCTCACAACAGCACTGGCTAATGAGAGGGAGTGGTCTCTGAATAGCTAATCTTGTTTGTAGTGTTCACCTAAGCTCATGAGCACACCAGGAAATATCATTGTACACGGTGAGGAGGGCTTCATTTAGAATAATAAGGTCTTATTCTAGACACAGTATTTGACTCCTTATCCCATCTCTCTCCAAAAAGGAAAAATTAACACACCATCTTTGCTACCAGGTAGTAGCAGTAACACAGGATGTATGACATTTCAAATCGTGTTGTGGAGATGATTAACACAAATTGTGTTGCATCCAATCATTAATTGTTCTGCCTGTTTAAATCAAAGGGTCACTGTTTAAACAAATCACAACATATATGACAGATTGAGTGCACTGGAATTTTCATAGTGGGAGGGATGTGGAAATGATTTTTGGAACCAAGAGCCAGCATTTGTTATTCTCAATTATCACCATTATTAGGACTTTATACCATGGCAAGTTCTTCCAGAGTTTGTGCTTCCACCACATTTCCCTGTGTATCCTCGACTTTTCTTCTTAGTGTATGAAAACCATGCCTAGAAAAGTGCTTAGTACAGTGCTCTGCACATAGCTTCCAAAAGTTGATTTATTTAGTGCTTACTAAGCCTCCACATCTTTAGCATCTTATGAACTGACATAACTTGACACAGCTGCTCCATAGCACTAATCCCATAGCCTGCAAGGTTTGTCCAGTAGACTGTAAACTTCTTATGGGCAGGGATTGTGTCTATCAACTCTGTTGTAGTTTAAGTTCTTAGTACAGTAAATACCATTGATCGATATGATTAATCCCTAAGATATTTGGAGTCTCCCTCTGATAAAGAATAGGAAAATTGTCAATAGTGAGTGGCCATCTATTCAAGTGTAATGCTAACATTTGAATTGGATGTTAAAAATCCCTGTTGGCATGGCAAGTGTTCATTTCATTATGAATAGAAAATACTTAAGGTGGGTGTTTAATTTGTCTTCAAATCTGGGGGCCCATCCTGAAGTCACTGCATCCAGAAGGAATGGGCATTGTATACATCACTGCTTTAGCTTTGTGCAACATCTTTTTTGCACATTTTTGAGACTTACATCTTGTGTATGTATACAGACTGACCACATAGGTACAACAAACTGGCTTCCAGGTGGAGTGACGGACCATCTCTCCCAACTACATTTGTAGTTAATGTCAAGCATTCCAAGTTTTTGTGAGGGGATTTCTGTAGATAGTAAAGGCATTTAGCTCATGTATTGTGTTTGAGGTTAAAAAAAATACTCTGCCCCTATTTTTACTTTGGATTCAAAAGATCATCATTGTTGTATTTAAGTGCTTACTATGTGATAAGCACTACTAAGCACTGGGGTGGATACAAGCAAATGGGGTTGGACACAGTCCCTGTCCCACATGGGGCTCAGAGTCTTAATCCCCATTTTACAGATGAGGTAACTGAGGCCCAGAGAAATTAAGTGACTTGTCCAAGGTGTCACAGCAGATAAGAGTCAGAGTGGAGATTAGAACCCAGGTCCTTCTGACTCCCAGGCCCATGAGAGCATGTATCCTCTAGGTTATGCTGCTTCTCTAAAAGATGACTGCCTTGTGTGGTTTTAGTATTACACTTTGAACAGCTTAGTGTATAAAAACTTTGTCCTTTATTAGCTCATTTTCAAAACTTGATTTTTCTTTTTTCCCCCCCTAACTAGAGACTAACTTCCTGGCTCTAACATCTTTGTAAAAGCTGAAAGGGGATGAGAGAATGGGAAACAGTCTAACAGTATCGTACAGTTGACACAATAGTAACTCCAAATTAATTTTTCATTCTTCAAAATTCAAAACAAAGTTGGTCAATATTTGAGTGCATACTGTGTGCAGAGCTCTGTACTGAGTGCTTGGAAGAGTACAATATAACAGACACATTCCCTGACCACAGTGAGCTTACAGTCTAGAGGAAGGAAAGTAGGCTGAAAGAATAGGAATAAGTTATTCAGGTGTGGCCAGAACAGATGCTGGTATCATAATGTACAGAATGTAGTTAACTTTTGCCATATTTGTCACCTTAGCAGTAGTGAAAGGTATTGTCTAGACACTTGCCTTGCATGGTTGTGTTGCCATTAACTTTAAAATCATTTTAGGAGGATAGCTGAGGAATTTCATGGTGATCAGGATAACTTTCAAGGTCTCTTGCTTGGCTCAAAAAGTATTTGCATTGCTGTAAACACTGAAGCTATCAAAACTGGAAAGTTCAAATTGAAAGTCAGAAGAATATACCAGATGTGGCCAACTGAAGCATTCACAACTTGTCTGGAAGCAAGAAATGGCTCCCAGACATCACCCACTTGATCATCTTTGTCAGTGGTATTTGTCCAGTGCTTACTATGTGCAGAGCACTGTACTAAGCATTTGAGAGAGTACAATGCAACAGTATTGGCAGACACATTCCCTGCCCACAATGAGCAGGCTACATTTAACTTTCAGCTCTTAGTTCAATGCCATGATTGGACTTCCTCATCTAGTTCATGTATTTAGCACACTGCTGGTCTGATCGTATGGATGAATTTCACAATCAGTGACATCCCAATAGTATTAAACATATACTGTATAAAGTTCTGGGAAAGACTATACAGATGGGAATTGCTGCCCAGATCACTTTTTTGGGAACTTTTTTTTTTTTTTTCATAACTCTCCCTTCTGCATCAAGTAGGAATTTCTAAGCATTAGTTCTAAGGCACTCGGTCAAGCCTCTGCCTCTTACTTATCCAGTCTCTTTTCCCACTACATCCCAGGTCACTCTTTGTTCCTGTCAAACATATTTATGGTGCCTCCTTCTAGTCTCATCCCACCACCGAACCTCTTCCTTATTAACCCCCCCCCCCCTTTACCTGAAACTTCCTTCCCGTTCTCATCCCAGAGACCACAGCTCTTTGCATCTGCAAATTCCATCTGAAGTCGTATCTTCAACATTCAGTCAATGTAGTTGAGTGTGAGTGCTTACTATGTGCCGTGTACAAAGCGCTTGGGAGAGAACGATACAACAGAGTTGACAAACATGTATCCTGCCTGCAACCAGCTCCCCAATTTAATTTCTAATCTCCTCAGCCTATACCCCCCACCAACTGCTCCTTCAGCAGTCCTGCATCATTTAAGCACTTTGGCACTCAACTTCCCATGGCATGTGGGTACATAATTTAGGTACTTAAGCACTAACTCAAGTACATACCCCCCTTTTCCTCTCCTTAACTCTAATTTTAGTGCATCTTCCCCAATAGACTATGAGGATTATAAAGGAGTGTCAGTCTTGCATTGGTCTTTACAACCATACTCACGGGGGGCTAAGATTTTACCATCATTGTCCTCTAGGAAAATGAAGGACAACTATTGGTACATTTGCTGGCTGAAGTAACCCAGCAATCTTATTCCTCATCCTGCCCTCTACTACCATCATTTGGAGTGCATTATTGGGAAATACATAGGATGTGTGTCTTCTGGTTGCTTACAGCTGGAAGGGGATTTTGTAAGGTCTGGATTGCTTGCCTACCTCCTTAAACCACCCACGAATAGCAGAATGTTCTCAGGGTAGCTATGTAATTTTCAGTAGTGTCTGAGAATTTCATGCTTCATGGATTTTAAAGTGGCATTGTCATAGCATAATTCAGTATTTGTTCTCTTTGAGTCGCTAGAGTAGGCAAAAGAACTTGGTCTGACACATGCAGGCAGCTTCCAATCCTGGCTCCAAAGTGCAACTCTTTTTCCTCCTACTGCCCCCTTCCAGAAAAAGTGGCTTTATGGAAAAATATAGACAGGCTAACACCCTTTCTTGGTTAGTGTAGGATGATGCATTCTCATAAGGGAATGTTCTCATTAGAGAAGCAGTGTGGCTCAGTGGAAAGAGCACGGGCTTTGGAGTCAGAGGTCATGGGTTCAAATCCTGGCTCTGCCACTTGTCAGCTGTATGACTTTGGGCAAGTCACTTAACTTCTCTGTGCCTCAGTTACCTCATCTGTAAAATGGGGATTAAGACTGATTCCCCCCCACCCCGTGGGACAACCTGATCACCTTGTAACTTCCCCAGCTCTTAGAACAGTGCTTTGCACATAGGAAGCGCTTAATAAATGCCATTACTATTATTATTATTATTATTATTATTATTATTATTATTATTATTATTAGGGGTAGGGGTTGCTGGTGGTGTGTGGTGGTTTTTTGTTTGTTTTTTTTTTAACCTCAAGTAAAACTTGAAAATGCAGACTGTCTTCAGGGACCCATTCCCTCCATCTGTCAGATTCTGCTTTATGCCTGCTCCTTCCCCTCCTTTCTCTTATCTCAGCAGTCATCCACTCTTTTTTTTTTTCTTTTTTCCCCTAACCCCTTCCCCTATTTCTGCTCTCACCATGGAGGATAAATAAGAGCAGCTCCTGGTTAGTGGGTGGAGGTGGGGAGAAGAGATCAGCCTGAGAGAAGTAGTGCTGCGAAGGGCCTTGCTCTTTTCCCATCCCTCCTCTCACCTAAAGCTCCTGTGAGAGAGCCCCAGCCATGAATTAGGCAGCCCCAGCTCCTCCCACTAACATCATCCTTCTCTCTGTTCTTCCTACCCCCCAACCCCCTCAAAAGCCATCACACACACACACACCCACCCACCCACCCCCCCTTGGGTAAGTGACGCATATGCCATCCTTTCCTACAGCTCCCTTCACAGGGATCTACTGGACCAGGTAAACACTTGGGTTTTTTTTTGTTGTTGTTGTTGTTTTTAAGAGCTTAAGGCTGTTGGAATGTTTTTTTTTTTAATTTCATTTTTGCATAAACCTGATTTTTATCTAAAGTTAAAAAAAAAAAAACCAGGTAATTTTACCCTCCCTGACTTTTTACCTGAAACTTTTTTGTCTTAAATGAAAAGGGTGTGGGTAATATTCTAAAAATCCAATTTTTAGCCCTTGAGTCATAAAAACAAAAAAAATACATTTTAAAACAATTTTGTTAATCCATTTGGGCAGTGAAAGTATTAAACTTAAACTGACCATGGCAAAATTAAGATTCAGTGTGATTATCACATTTGCATGATAAATTGCCATTAACTACACCATCCTCTAGAACCTCTATTTTAGAATGGGCTATCTGTGTCTGTCATGTGGGATTTCCTTTCTCCCCATTCTATAAGGACATGTGGAGTCTCTTTGGGCAACTAGCCTTCGTGGTCAGTTTTTGCTTATCTCTGGTGTCCCTATTTTCATTCATTTCACAACTAAAACTTGGCTCTAAAATTTAAAACCAACACTGGCGTTTATCCTAAGTCAAGCAAGTTTGCCTTAACATTGCTCTCTGTCAGGAGGTGGACATGTCAAGTATTCACTTGACAACTTGCAAACAATGGAAAATAGCACTATTACCAAAGAAACTTTTTGTGCAGATGTTGTGCAAAACATTGAAAAGTAGAACAGAACCCACATTTTTGAAATTCTAATTTTAACCTGAGTTTGTTTTTTTTTTTTTTTTTAATTCCCCGCATTCAGGGCATATACGGCTTGCATGTAACTGTTTGTACCCATTAGGGGAAAAAAGCGTGTATTTCTAAAATGGGGAGGGAATAAATGTTGACAAACTTATGTCTCTTTAGATAGCAAAGCCATTGTTGATGGGAATTTGAAGCTTATCCTCGGCCTAGTATGGACCCTTATCCTTCACTACTCCATTTCGATGCCTGTGTGGGAGGATGAAGGAGATGACGATGCTAAGAAACAAACTCCGAAGCAGAGGCTGTTGGGATGGATTCAGAACAAAATTCCCTACTTGCCCATCACAAATTTCAACCAGAACTGGCAAGATGGTAAAGCACTGGGAGCTCTTGTGGACAGCTGTGCTCCAGGTGAGAAAATGTTTTAATGGTCCTGTTGCAAGTGAGGGCAACCAGAATGAAAGGGTTTCATTCCTAAAATAGAAAAAGAGGCTTTGAATGAGGTGCCAAGCTGCATTTTTAATAGCCACTAAATGGTGTGGAAAATGGTTTGCTAATTCAGATGGCCCATCTAATGAAATAATGTACCAGAAAGATAGAACTGCAGTTGAGCAACTACCCCAGGGCTTTGGGAACTTGAGAAAGTTCACTTTCCATAGAAATTCTGTTCATTTTTTTGGACGGAGGGGCTCATGTCCTCCAAGAAACTGCAAATGAACCCCTAGCTGGAAAGAAAGCATCCAGCATGGCTCCAAAGAACCTTTATGACCGGATCTCAGATGGTGAACGTATGTATTGGGATTCAGTTATCTATGGGTGGCATCGAGTTCATCAGCATCCTTTGCCACCCATTTTCTTGCTCCTCTTGTTTATTTTGATGGGTAATCATATGAGAAGCAGGATGGTCTAGTGAAATGGCCTGGAGTCAGAGGATCTGGGTTTGAATCCTGGGTCCACTACCTGTCTGCTGTTTTGACCTTGGACAAGTCACTTTTCTGTCTCAGTTCCATCATCTGTTAAATGGGGATTCAGTACCTGTTTTCCCTCTCATCTAGACTGAGTGCTTCATATGGGACAAGGACTGTCTCACTTGATCATCTTGTCTCTACCCCAGGGCTTGGTACTTAATAAGCTCTTAAAAAATAATGTTTATTATTACTATTATTATTATTGTTATATGAAACACTTCCAATATTACCCTTACAGGTCTTTGCCCTGACTGGGAGTCTTGGGATCCTAGCAAGCCAGTAGATAATGCCCGGGAAGCCATGCAGCAGGCTGATGACTGGCTGGGAGTCCCACAGGTGAGAGTACCATCATAATTAGCATGACAATGTTATTGTTGATAGCAGTAACACCATACCAAGCTTGTGCACTTTCCACTTCTCAGTGACTGTTGAGAAGGTGGAGCCAAGTGTGGAGTTAAAGTAGCCGGTATTCTGGGACGGACTTGTTCTATCTTGACCATGGGAATCTAAATATTTGAAATGGGGGTGAGTACACTGTTGAATTACCTGTTTAACCAAGTTCATCTCAACTCCAAGATGTGTGTATATGTAAATGAGCGTGCTCTCTCACGCTCGCTTGCCCGCCCAGGACAACTGAGCTGTATGCTTGTCCCACTCAGGGTACAATTGAATACTCATTATTTTAAATGTTTGAGGATTGTATACTAATACTACTCACTGCCTACATGTATAATGCTCCCAAAGCAGGGCATGCATGTTCATGCCAACAGCTCCATATCTCTGATAATGTAGGTCTAGAGTTGAGGCTTAGAGAAACTCTTGCAGAAGCAGCAGGATTAAATTTGCTAACAAGTGTGCTCAAGATAGATCAAAACCACTTTTACAAGGGCAAGCCCATTGAGCACGATTCTCCACTGTGTAGAAAGAGAATAGGCCACTTTGGAACTAGGTCTGGAGGGGTGAGGCATGAATTCATGAATTCCTTTCCGAAAGCGTGGGTTATGACACTCTTTAAGAGTTGAGTAGGGTTTGCTTCTGAGACTGAGTTGTATTGTTGTTGGTGCTCCTGGAACAGTGTCAGCCTTGTGGATATTGCTCTGCTCCACTTGGACGTCTCTCCAGTTCTTAACAAACCACTTTGGGGAAGAGTGTGAGCCCTCCGAATGGCAGGGACTGTGGCTAATTTCTGAGTGCTGTAAGCTATGTTCATTCATTCATTCAATCGTATTTATTGAGCGCTTACTGTGTGCAGAGCACTGTACTGAGCTACCATCCTTCCCGTCTCACAAGCCCGCAACCTTGGTGTCATCCTCGACTCCGCTCTCTCATTCACCCCTCACATCCAAGCCGTCACCAAAACCTGCCGGTCTCAGCTCCGCAACATTGCCAAGATCCGCCCTTTCCTCTCCATCCAAACCGCTACCCTGCTAATTCAAGCTCTCATCCTATCCCGTCTGGACTACTGCACTAGCCTTCTCTCTGATCTCCCATCCTCGTGTCTCTCTCCACTTCAATCCATACTTCATGCTGCTGCCCGGATTATCTTTGTCCAGAAACGCTCTGGACATATTACTCCCCTCCTCAAAAACCTCCAATGGCTACCGATCAATCTGCGCATCAAGCAGAAACTCCTCACCCTGGGCTTCAAGGCTCTCCATCACCTCGCCCCCTCCTACCTCACCTCCCTTCTCTCCTTCTACTGCCCAGCCCGCACCCTCCGCTCCTCCAACACTAATCTCCTCACTGTACCTCGCTCTCGCCTGTCCCGCCATCGACCCCCGGCCCACGTCATCCCCCGGGCCTGGAATGCCCTCCCTCTGCCCATCCGCCAAGCTAGCTCTCTTCCTCCCTTCAAGGCCCTGCTGAGAGCTCACCTCCTCCAGGAGGCCTTCCCAGACTGAGCCCCTTCTTTCCTCTCCCCCTCGCCCCCCCTCTCCATCCTCCCGTCTTACCTCCTTCCCTTCCCCACAGCACCTGTATATATGTATATATGGTTGTACATATTTATTACTCTATTTATCTATTTATTTATTTATTTTACTTGTACATTTCTATCCTACTTATTTTATTTTGTTGGTATGTTTGGTTCTGTTCTCTGTCTCCCCCTTTTAGACTGTGAGCCCACTGTTGGGTAGGGACTGTCTCTATGTGATGCCAATTTGTACTTCCCAAGCGCTTAGTACAGTGCTCTGCACATAGTAAGCGCTCAATAAATACGATTGATTGATTGATTGGGAAGTACAAGTTGGCAACATATAGAGATGGTCCCTACCCAACAACGGGCTCACAGTCTAGAAGGGGGGACTATGTTCACAGTAGCACACTTTTGCTGGGTCAGACCTGTGTGGAGAGTGGATGGCAGTAGAATTCCTAAACAGTACAGTAAAAGTCTTGGACAGTGCCACATCTCAGCCGAAAACAGGGAGATAATTGCTGAAGGCAGCCACTGGATGGTGCAGCACACTGGACTCAAGGAAGCAGAAACTTAGGCTCATGAGACAAGGAGGCAAAAGCCAACTCTGCCAAGTACCGCAAACCACCCTCCAGACAGTTTTTGCATGCACAGTGTGGCTGAGATTGTGGGTCCTTTTTGGCCACACACCTGTGCAAATAGGCAAAATTCACATCAGTGGTGTTTTCCAGAACATAGAGCAGCTGTATCTCCAGGTAGGTATATTTAAGTCCCAAAAGCTTTGCTGGTGTCTATCTTCTGGCTTTTCTGTGGCTCTGTACATCTGGTATTAATATGGTGTATGGTAGTGTGCCATCTCACATAAGCAAGCTTCATTACTGATAGCAGTGAGGCATTTGACTATTTTGAATATCATTCCAGAAAAGATGTGGGTGACTGAAATGAAGTTTAAACTCAAGTTGCTAGGAGAAAATGGTAAATAATGGTATTTGTTAAAGGGAAAGGCTGGCACAGATCGAAGCAGGGTGGGTCTAGCTTCCAGGGAGAGAGCTTTCTGCCTAGACTCTAAATTTTAAAGATAACTCTCAAGTTACCTTTAAATGGGAAGCAGCATGACCTAGTAGAAAGAGCATGGACCTGGGAATCAGAGGACCTGGGTTCTTATCCCTGCTCTTTCACTAATCTGCTGTGTGACCTTGGGCAAGTCATTTAACTTCTATTTTATTATTCTGTGTGCTGCAGTTCCTTCAGCATCTGGAAAATGGGGATTCAATACCTGTTCTCCCTCCTACTTAGACTGTGAGCCCCATGTGGGACCTGATTATCTTATATCTACACCAGTGTGTAATACGGAGGTTGGCACATAGCACTTAACCAATATCACAATTATTACTATTATTCAGGCACTTTCTCCTTGGCCAGTTCTTCTGGGTTTCCCCTCACAGGCTGACAATTCTACAGGGGAAAAAAACCCTTCACTTTAAATTCAGAAGCATGTTTTGAAAACTGTACTACCTTTCCTGTTTCCTCCTACATATGCCCCTTAAGTTTGCTGCCACCACCTGAGCTTAAAGGGATTCAGGCCATTACTACTTGGAGATAGTGCAGTGACTCCAGGACCAATCACCCATATTGAAGTGGTAAAATTTTGTCAGTTGGCAAAAGTAGCTGTTATGGGAATATCAAAGTAGGCTAACACACACTTTTTTTTTTTTTTTCAGGTTATCACTCCTGAAGAAATTATCCACCCTAATGTCGATGAGCACTCCGTAATGACTTACTTGTCACAATTTCCCAAAGCCAAACTCAGACCAGGAGCTCCTCTGAAACCCAAACTCAACCCAAAGAAAGCCAGGGCCTATGGCCGAGGTAAGGACTGAAAATGGCAGCTTGATTGCATTGGCAACATTGGCATCTGAGATAGGTAGGCATCTGAGATAAGATAGGTGAGCCATTGGATTTGGCAAGCAGGAGGTCATTGGTGACATTTGAGAGGGCAGTTACCGTGGAATGTAGGGGACAGAAGCCAGACTGGAGGGAGTCGAGGAGAGAGTTGGTGAGGAATTCGAGGCAGCGCGTGTAGACAACTCGTTCAAGGAGTTTGGAAAGGAATGGTAGGAGGGAGATGGGGCAGTAACTAGAAGGTGAGGTGGGATCGTGAGGGTTCTTTTAGGATGGGAGAGACGTGGGCATGTTTGAAGGCAGAGGGGAAGGAACTAGTGGAGAGTGAGTGGTTGAAGATGGAAGTTGAGGGGAGAAGGGATGGAGCGAGAGATTTCATGAGATGAGAGGGAATGGGGTCAGAAGCACAGGTGGCCAGAGTAGCACTTGAGAGGAGGGAGGAGAGCTCCTCTGAGGATACTGCTGGGAAGGATGGGAGAGTAGCAGAGTGAGAGCCAGGGGGTTGGAGAAGTGGGGGGGAGTGACTTTGGGGAGGTTGGACCTGATGGATTTAATTTTATTAATGAATTAGGAGGCCAGATCGTTGGGGTGAGGGAAAGAGGAGGGGGAGGAACCGGGGGCCTGAGAAGGGAGTTGAATGCAAGATCCGCCCTTTCGTCTCCATCCTAACCGCTACCCTGCTCGTTCAAGCTCTCCTCCTATCCCATCTGGACTACTGTATCAGCCACCTCTCCGATTGCCCATCCTCCTGTCTCTCCCCACTTCAATCCATACTTCACGCCGCTGCCCAGATTGTCTTTGTCCAGAAACGCTCTGGGCATGTTACTCCCCTCCTCAAAAATCTCCAGTGGCTTCGAATCAACCTACGCATCAGGCAGAAACTCCTCACCCACGGCTTCAAGGCTCTCCATCACCTCGCCCCCTCCTACCTCACCTCCCTTCTCTTCTTCTACAGCCCAGCCCACACTCTCCGCTCCTCTGCCGCTAATCTCCTCACCGTGTCTCGTTCTCGCCTGTCCTGCCGTCGACCCCCAGCCCATGTCCTCCCCTGGCCTGGAAGGCCCTCCCTCCCCACATCTGCCATGCTAGCTCTCTTCCTCCCTTCAAGGCCCTACTGAGAGCTCACCTCCTCCAGGAGGCCTTCCCAGACTGAGCCCCCTCCTTCCTCTCCCCCCCATTCTCCCCGCCTTACCTCCTTCCCTTCCCCACAGCACCTGTATATATGTGTATATGTTTGTTTGTATTTACTACTCTATTTTACTTGTACATATCTATTCTATTTTATTTTGTTAATATGTTTTGTTTTGTTGTCTGTCTCCCCCTTCTAGACTGTGAGCCTACTGTTGGGTAGGGACTGTCTCTGTATGTTGCCAACTTGTACTTCCCAAGCGCTTAGTACAGTGCTCTGCACACAGTAAGTGCTCAATAAATACGATTGATTATAGCAGCAATTTTTTTCATCCTATTCTGAATTTACTTTCGGTGATTAAGGATTAGATTGTGCAGACACAACTGCACAATGTTAAAGGGTTAGGTTTCCTTGTGCCCAGCCAACTCAAGGTTGTGAACATCTAAATTCTTTATAGATTTTAATTGGTTAAATGGATCAAATGTAATCACAGTAAAAATTGCATGTTTATAATAACCTTATCACCAGCTTTCATATTTCCGATTGAAACATGAGTCAGTTTCCTTTTGTGTATTGCTTTTCACTCTAAAACCACCACTTATTGAGGCTCAGGAATTTAACCGATCATTACCATTTCCTTAATCTGATATTTTGTAGGCGCTTGTTTTGAGCAAATAGGCATTGGACTTGAGAGCCATTTTAAGGAATAGAGCAATAATGGGTTAGCCTGGACCCAGTTTGTCAAGCTTCTACTTAGCTGGGAGATATGACACCTGTCCTATTGTATGTCTGAAGGAAATAAAATAATCCAAAAATTCAGGCTAGGTCAACCTTTGTGCTAAATCCACTGCTCTTGACATGGTTCCCTGTCAGCTGGACCTATTCACTGGCGGTTGCTGATCAGTCCAGCTGAAGTGTCACTGCCAGCTGTCATCCACATAAAACAAAATGTTTTTCTTTATCTGCCTCTGTGTTCCATTCCAGCCCGTGCCACATGTATTTCCCAGGGCTGCTGTGGGAGGGTGGGGGGAAGGATGGCAGAGCTGATAAGGCTTTTAATACAGTGCTCTGCACACAGTAAGCACTCAATAAATATGATTGAATGAATGAATATAGCTGGGACAAGGGAGGTGAGGACAGTAGAAATTTTTAAAAAAATTTAAGGCAAAACAAAGAGCTGCTGGGTTGAATGTTTGGATGGGGGAAATGACTGGAACACAAATTAAAAAGGAGGGTTGGGAAAGCAGTGGGCTCTGTGGGGAGGCAGAGGCCAGTAAAATAAAATGTTTTTTAATGACTTGGGTTACAGAAGGGATAGAGATTTATGTTGTGCTGGCCAGCAACAGCTAACAAATATGTACCTCTCATTTAAGCCACGTGTAGTCCACAGCTAAAATACTGGATTTGTCATTAAAGTTTTATTCTTTGCTGTTAGTGTGCAAGTCCAAAATATGATGCATTCTTGGGGGAAAAAATATTCAGGGATATTTTAAGAGGGGGTCACTCTTTGCCATAAAGACAAAAGTGTGGTTGGATAGAGTTGACTCTACTTAACTCATTTGCTTTGTAATATGTAGATTAGAGAAGCAGCATGGCTCAGTGGAAAGAGCACGGACTGTGGAGTCAGAGGTCATGGGTTCAAATTCTGGCTCCGCCAATTGTCAGCTGTGTGACTTTGGGCAAGTCACTTAACTTCTCTGGGCCTCCGTTCCCTCGTCTGTAAAATGGGGATGAAGACTGTGGGACAACCTGATCAGCTTGTGACCTCCCCAGCGCTTAGAACAGTGCTTTGCACATAGTAAGCGCTTATTAAATGCTATTATTATTATTATTATTTCTCTGGGGCTATAGGATACCTAAGCTGCTACATATTTCCAAATGACCTTTTAAATGTAAATTGTTTTGCTCATCAAAGCCATATCTTTGTAAGTAGCCAGTACATAGATCCAGTATCATCACCCCTCTGTCAGTTAATAGTTTTATTTGTATATGCTTTTAGCAAAAGGAATGCAGCCATCTGCTTTCAACTGTAACTTCAGTGACCAATTCTGTGTTGCTGAAGGCATCTTATCTCAGATCATATGCTGGGATCCCACTGATTATTTTTGATTTCTAGTATTTTGTATTCATAAGCGTGTTTTACAGGTATGCTTACTTGATTACATTATATGGTACCCTTGATGCGGAAAGTAATTTGTTCCAGAAAAAAATTACTCATTTCTCTATTTTATTCTCATGAGCTTAGGATAATGCCCTGCACACCAGGACTTAAAACTATTTACTGAGAAGCTAACTCCCTTAACTTGTTTCTTATAGAAGACTGAAGTTTTCTTGCCTGACGTTTCCTGCCTGAAGTGTATTGTCACGCTAGGAAATTGGGATTAATGCTAGTATCATCAGTTTTCATGTTAGCACTTGTAAACATTTCAACAGGCATTGAACCCATTGGAAACATGGTGAAGCAGCCTGCCAGATTTACGGTGGACACTATCAGTGCTGGACAAGGAGACGTTATGGTTTTTGTGGAAGACCCAGAAGGCAACAAAGAAGAGGTTTGTCAATCGTTTTGTCTACTATCCATTTAAATTGGAAGATGAGGTTACATAGGACAGCCAGAGCCTGAACAGGATCCATTGTTCCACTTTAACTTCAATCAGTTGCAAGATAGCCTGTTCACTCTAACATCCTCCTGGCTTGAGCAGCTGCTCAGTGATAAAAGTAACTTTGAGTTTCAAAAAAAATGACTTAGTGATTTCTTGACCAGTTTGGTATGTCCTCTCCTTGAAGATCAGGACTTTTTATTCTTTGCTCCCCCATAAAATTCATACCCCAAATGCTAGGGCTTAATCCAAAATTTTATCATACTAAATATTGACTTCATGTGCTCTTCAGGAAAAAATTGAATGTACTCTGGCTAATGAAGCTCTACTTCTCAACATAGCAGTTGTCTGAGAAGTGGTTATAGAATTCTGCAAGCTAGCTGCTTTTCTCTCTCAAAAGCAATGGGGTTTACAGACACAGTTGTTGGGAGGGGAGCATAGCGAGGAATGGCTCTACGTTGTTTTTCATGCTGAGCAAATGTTTGGTTCAAAACTAAGGTTTATTTTTCCTCTGTGCGAATGCCACAGAATTGGGAATTAGTGAGTTCCTCTGTGAGCCTTGTAGAAGACTTTGAAAGTGTAGTGGCCTTCAGAATTATTTCCAACTCCTGGTTTCAGTTAAAATGTGGTATCTTTCTCGAATGTTCATGTGAACCTGTTTTATGAAGAACTTGGGTTTCTCTCTCGTAGGCACAGGTGACTCCTGACAGTGACAAGAACAAAACTTACTCTGTAGAGTATATGCCCAAGGTTACTGGGCTTCACAAGGTAAGCTTGAGTTAATTATAAGATTCTTGACTATACTTCTGAGACCATCAGGTTTTGTTCACCTGTTTGGGCCTGAAGGGATGCAATGAAGAAAAATCTTTATACAAATAGGCTCTAACTGGATAAACTATGGTGTAGACAACCTTCCTCATATTTAACATATCTCACATAGATGAACATTTAACAGGATTCCATAGAATTGTGCAAGTTTGACTACATCATTGTTTGTTTTCTGTTGACACGCAACTATTACTGCCTACCCTTTGTCCTTCATGTTGCTTTGAGACAGGAGTGCTGTTTACCATGTGAGGAACACGTGGCACAATGACATGCTTAAAGTAACACAGTTGGTGGTGGAGCCAGAAGCAAAGATTGGTTTCTAGACCTCATACTATTCATGATTCTTTAGGGGTGTGGTTAGAGTTTAGTCTTTCTGGTCTCATACTATTCAAAATGATTACTTCAAAAATTCAGCATGCCATGCATCCAGTGAAATTTATTTCTGGAATATCTGTAACCTGGCAGAAGGGATTTTGCTCTTATTTTGCAATAAGGGAGCATATACTCATGGCTCTGAGATTGAATGGTCTCCCTCTTTAGAGGACACTTGTAAATTTCACACAGGACTGGATTTCAGCCAGGTAATTGCTGGGTGGACTAGAGACCTCTCAATGGGAGGGGTAATAGAGAACTTGGAGTTTCCTGCTACTTTTTCCCCCTTCTCCCCTGCCACAATCTGTTTCAGAGCCTCCAGCATCTTAAATCAGGGAATTATAATTGCTTACCTGGTTTTGTTGTGCTAATACCAGAGCAAGATGGTTGTCATCTTTCTAGCCTTTTCCCCATTGTCTTTAAATGTGTTCCCAGGAGGCCAGCTCAGACACTTGGGATGCCTTCAGTTTCACTGTAGCACCTTAAGAAGAATGATTTGTATTTTGGGCCACTTACTAGTCAAAAAATTTTATGCAGGATAGCAAATATGTATGGGACATATACCTTATTTTTCCAGGAGTAGAGTGGTGAGTTGCACTAAACTATTCAGTCACTTGCCTGGTTTGCCTGATTCACATTTTTAGATGGCTGCCTGGGATTAAAGATGTAACCATAGAACAGAATATCTATGTACACCCTCCTCTCCAGAGTGATATGCTGTATCATCTATTTCATAAGCTGTTGTTGAATGTGGTTTTCATTACATAGTAAGAATGACTAGTGTCTGCAATTTACCAGCCTCAAGTTCGGTAACCTCTCTGAGGGTATTTTGCTGAACAGGAGTAGTAGAGTTGGTTGGGGAAGATGATCATTTGGAGAATGGGTAAAGATGGAATGTCTGCTGTTGAAATGAGTGTTCCCAAATGTACAGGAGAAGGGTTGTCCTCACCCTTCTCCTCTAACCTTGCTGTGAGGGCGGGTCCTAAGCCAGATTCCTCAACAACACAAAAAAGCCATTTCTGAATTCACAAGTTTCCTTGAGCCCCTCCAAAGCATACTAGCCTTTAAAATAAGAACCTAAAGAAAAACTTGCTCTCTACTATCCTTCTGGGCCACTTTTTCATTTAATCATTTTAAAATTTGGTTTCTTCAGCCAAAATTTCACAGCCAGTAAATTCAGGACACATATTTTCCTCCTATACTGGCTGAAAAAATTCAGTTTTCAAGTTCCAAAACTCTCAACTCCCTGTTGAGAGATTTACTAATGTTAGCTCTTTTTATTTCCATAATGCTCAATCCAACAAGTATTTCCACTTAAGGAATTTTTGACTTGCCAAGCAGCAAGTTTGCCATGATTCTCTGGGGGTGTGGTTAAAGTTAATCCTTCTTATGTTTTTTTCCATAGGTCATAGTTCTCTTTGCTGGACAACATATCTCCAAGAGTCCATTTGAAGTGAATGTTGACAAAGCCCAGGGAGATGCTAGTAAAGTAACAGCGAAAGGGCCGGGTGTGGAAGCTTCAGGGGTCATTGCTAACAAGCCAACCTATTTTGATATATACACAGCGGGTAAGAGTACTCACTGACGTCTGTCTGAACCATTGAACATTGTGGCACCCTACCCTTTTTTTTCTTTTCTAACTAAATAGGCAAATAGAGTTGGACCAGAATACACTAGATTTGGTTATACTCACCTGAATTTTGACTAGTTTTTACTCATAGCTCTTGAAACTTGGGACGTTCCTATATTGTCTTTTTTTTTTTTTTTTAAACAGGATTTAGAAGCTAGTGTGCTGAGGGAGACATTCAAAAATTCCTTTCAAGGAAAATTCCTTTAGACCTAGAGAATAATAATAATAATAATAATAATAATAATAATGGTATTTAAGTGCTTACTAGGTGCGAAGTACTGTTCTAAGCGCTGGGGGGATACAAGGTGATCAGGTTGTCCCACGAGGGGCTCAGTCTTAATCCCCATTTTACAGATGAGGTCACTGAGGCACAGAGAAGTTAAGTGGCTTGTCCAAGGTCACACAGCTGACAAGTGGCTGAGCTGGGATTCGAAGTCATGACCACGAACCCATGAGAAGACATCCAGTGTGGCTTAGTGGATAAAGTATGGGCCTGTGAGTCAGAAGGACCTGGGTTCTAATCCCACTCAGACACTTGTCTGCTGTGAAACCATGGGCAAGTCACTTACCTTTGTGCCTGTTACCTCATATGTAAAATGGGGATTGACTGTGAGCCCCATGTGGGGTGTGGACTGTGTTTAACCTGCTTAGCTTTTTCTATCCCAGCATTTAGAGTCCCTGCCACATAGCACTTGATAACATAAAAAAAATTTGCATTTAGGCAACGTTTAGTGAGACTTTCTTTGTGCTAAAAGTTTCTTATTTTGACCCTACGCACTTCGCTTCTTTAGGTGATACTATTTTGGAAGAAAGTGACTTTTTAATAATAGTGATGGTATTTGTTCATTCATTTAAGTGCTTACTATGTGCCAAACACTGTTTTTAGCCAGATTACCTTGAAAAAGCAAGATTATTATCATTATTGTTCTTTCAAGGTGAATTCCATGTGGCAGGTAATCACCATGTCTTGACTAGACTGAGTGCCCTATGTGGGACGAGGGACTGTGTTCCAACCTGATGATCTTGTATTTACCCCAGTGCTTGGCACATAGTAAGCACTTAAGCACCATTAAAATACAAAATGAAGAAATCTAGAGTTTAACCCAGAAGACAGTTCATTCTTGAGAATGTGTTGGGAAGGCACATTGAAACACAGGCCTGATCTCTTCTAGGAGCTGGTGTAGGTGACCTTGGAGTGGAAGTGGAGGATCCTCAAGGAAAGAAGAACATAGAAATGCTTATAGAAGACAAGGGAAACCAGGTCTTCCGCTGTGCCTACAAACCAACTCATCCTGGACTCCATGTTGTTAAAGTCTCATTTGCCGGGGAGCTTATTCCTAAAAGCCCTTTTGCTGTTAATGTTGGAGAAGGTATGTAAAGCAGTGTAGGTACTGCTGAGCAAATTATTAGAGAATGATTGCCCGTGTTCTATCTGATTAAACAGAACTATGACACTAAGCTTCAACACCAAGTTGTTTCCCTCTTTCAGAGCAGTGCACGTGGCTTAATTAATATTAGGGGGCTGGAAAGGTGGCAGTACAAATGCAGTTGTTCTTGACTTTTTCCTGAAATCTCAGAATGAACACTACTTAACTGTTGAACTTCACTCCAGCTTTTCCATTCTAAAACTACTTTATTTCCTTCCTAAATTGACACCTAGCTTTTCTGTTCTGTCCTCTGCTCCTGCACACTCCTAGCTGCTTCAGTTGGGGTATATTGGACTTCAGTGGTAATGGCTTTCTTGTTGAGAGAGGCCAATATGGAGCCAGCTTGCTGGTAAGGATTAGAAGGCTGATCTCCTTATGGCTTGTGCTTTTTGTTGCCTGTAGCAAGTGCTTGCAATGCTGTCCAAGTATAATAGAAGTGAGTGCTCTTTCTGCAAGGTAGACTGAGGTAGGAATTAGATCGACTTGAATTTACAATCTGATATGTGACTGAGTTCTGGTGTTGTCTGGGAGAATTTTGGAGATGATACAGCTATTTCCAGGGAATGCTTAAACTTCTTTAGAGCATACGACTCAGTTCATGTTTTGTGGATCCTGAATGTAAAACCTTGTTCTAGTGGCCTTAAAATTGATCCCTAGCAAATACATTTGAGGCAATAATAAAGGAAAGTCCTATTAAATGTTAGGTTTTAATTTTTATATGATCAACTTTCTTAGAATTCTTTCCCTTGGCCAGGGATGGGATTGCTTTTCTTTGGATATAATGGAAGAAAAGGAATGGTCAAATTAAAGTTAGGATCACAGAGGGTGACTAATCTGTAGTCATGTTAGGGGCAAGTGCTGGTCTCAAACAGTGAGGTGGCCCCTGAGGGCACATTCTTTTTGCTTCTGGGTTTCACAGGACTGTACCTTAAAGGCCAGAGGAAAAAAGTGAACTCAGAAATAGGAAGTCTGGTAATGCTCTCCCCACTGACTGGCAGTCAGTCAGTGGTATTATTGAGTACCCCACTCTGAACAGAGCACTTTAAGTGCTCAGAGTACAACAAAGATAGCCACTGTAGCTTTAAGGTTATAAATAAGTTAAAGTTGCCATACAGCACAAAATTTTGTCACTTAATCATATGAACTTGGAGCACAGTAGGGCACATTTTAAATCACATTAGCCAATGGAATTTTAAAACTAGATTTGTGTAAGCATCACTAAGCTCTTGAGTACAGTAGTGTAGCTTTCAAAGTATGCAATCTTAACTCCTTGTGTCCTAAGCAAAAGCATACACAAGCCTCTGGCCTAGTACTGGCTTGGCCTTCAGAGAGCATCTTAACTTCTGTTCCTTTGTGGTGTGGCTGAATTGTTGCATTTCTGAATTTGCTTTGGTTAATGTTTTTTCTTTGATTGTGAGATGTCAGGTCTCAGGAACACGATTGTATGTGTACTTGTAAAGAAATACCATCTTGCCTTGGTTAGATCGGTCTTGAGAATGAAAGACTGAGTACATGTCCTAAACATACTTGCAGCTTGCAATCCAAATGCTTGCCGTGCCAGTGGCCGAGGTTTGCAACCTAAGGGAGTCCGGATCAGAGAGACTGCAGATTTTAAGGTTGACACAAAAGCTGCGGGAAGTGGAGAAGTCAAAGTAATTGTCAAAGGACCCAGTAAGTGCAACAGCTTCTTGTTCATCTTCTTGCAGTAATGTGATGTATAAAGGTGTGCCTTGGGCTGATCAGGGGAGCTGGATTGACATCAGAAGGGTTACAAGTTCTAGCACTGGGAGTCTGAAAGAGCCGTGTGATATTGGGCGAGTGTAAGGGTGCACTGCCAGGCTCCCCATCTGTAAATTGATGATGCTCAGTCACTGACCAGTGGAGTTCTAGGTTTCAGTGCTAAGAGACATCATTATGGAATAATAAGAGCCTAATCACCCCCTTCTAGTTTCTTTTTACTACCGGGGTAGTACCTCTCTTGAAAGAGGGAAAGTGGCTGAGAAGAGAAAGTGCACGCTGATAGAGTGAGACTTGTCTGTACATGAGTAAATATTATGCAGTGACTGAAAACCTTTGAACCCCTATTGAGCAATGAAGAATTCCAACACTTTTTCATTCAAAAACACTGGAATGAAGATGTGAGTTGATGCTCCAGCCTACATTGGTTTCGAGTCACAGTTCCCAGTGAATTAAATTACAGTTGCAAAATCACTTTTAGCATAAGGAATTCCTAGGTCATTGTGCTGTTGGTATTCATTTTACAATGGACTGAGCCAGAAATTTTCCCACAGCATAACAAATATCTTTTGTCTTTCTAAACGGGGTTTCCCAGGAAACAAAGGTCTTGATTCCACTTAGCCTGGGTTGGTGCAGTAGTCCTCCCCCCCCCCCCCACCCCCCCCCCCCATCCAGGCCTGTTGGAACAAGAACTGAAGAGGTCTTGAGACCTCAAGACCTCGAGTCCCTCTTGTGACTAAATTTTTTTGCCCTTCCAAACCACTAGACTAGACATAACAAGTTCTTGCCTGATGCATCAGGTGTTGAGATTATAGACATGGTTCCTAATCTTAATGGCTTGCATGCTTTCTTGAAATGAATGGAAGGTAGTGTTCTAACTTGGTTTCAATCTAGAAAATCACACTTTTGATACTTAAAAAAACTATATTGAAATCCTATCCCTCAGAGCCTTGTATTCCTCCACAAGGTTTGATATTGAAAAGAGATGGCACTGAGGTTGTTTACACTTCCTGTGAGTATCATTGCATATTAGAGACGTCAGATATTCCCCAAGTTGTTTATGGATATGAAGCCTGACAGTAAATTCTATAGGACCAAGAAGAAGTAATATGGCCTTTTTTTAAAAAAAAATAAAATAAAATAAAAAAACAAGCAGTGGTCAAACCCAATGTGAGGAACCTAGAAAACTAGTTTCCTTTAATGCACCTGCATACTTTGTAGCTTTCACCATAGGGTTGGGTATTCGATGTGTTATGTGACTCACTTTCTTGCTCTGTCTAACAGAGGGCCTGGAAGAGCTTGTGAAGCAGAAGGACTTTATGGATGGTGTATATGCCTTTGAGTACTATCCAGGAATTCCAGGAAAATATGTGGTTATCATCACATGGGGAGGACATAACATACCTAAGAGGTTAGTTTGAGGAAAGACTTTTCAACAGATGCTCCTGCTCACTTGCCCCTCCCTACCACCAATATACAAAGGCTTAAATCAGAGCCACAAATTAAATGTCTATCAGACTTGAGGAAGCAGCATGGACTGCTTCATTGCAAACCAGACATTTGGCTTCTTTCTCTTTGTGGGGCCGGAGGAGGTTGTTGCTGGTTTTGGCTCTCCTGCTTTAAATCCACTCCAGTGGCTTTTGTCTGGGTGGAGTGAGAAAAATCAAGGGAAGAAATAAAGATGTAGTTGGCTCACAGTGTTTTCTTCACTTTAAGCATATAGTTTTAAAACTGTGAGCCCATTGTTAGGTAGGGACCGTCTCTATATGTTGCTCACTTGTGCTTCCCAAGTACTTAGTACAGTGCTCTGCACACAGTAAGCGCTCAATAAATGTGATTGAATGAATGAAAACAAAGTAATGACTTGAGATAGCTCTGATTAATTAGAAATGCTCACTGGTATGACATGGAATACTTGGCATGCAAATAAAGGTGTACACTGCATTATTGGAAAAAATCCTTCATAGTCCATTGCTTTAGAGAAAGTGATGTCATCTTGTGGTAGAAATGGTTTTAAACACTATGCGGAGCACTGTACAAAGTGCTGGGAAAGAATACATAGGTAGGAATTAGACATGGTTCCTGTCTCTCAATGGTCTCAATCAGTGGTATTTGCATGTGCAGAGCACTGTACTAAACAGGAGAAAACAATACAACAGAATTAGCAGACCTGTTCCCTGCCTGTAACGAGCTTACATTCTAGAGAGGGTAGACAGATATTAATATAGATAATTTATTGTATATAACTTATGTACAGAGTGCTCTGGTGTTGGAAGTGGGACAAATATCAAACGTGATCTAAAACTATTTAGGATATAAGCATTTGAAGTACAGGATAAGAACTTGCTCCCAACCCTCAAGGTGTGCTCATCAGGAATAGTTTAAATGCTAACTTTATCTATTGATTTATTTTCTTTTTTTAAAAAAAGTCCAGACTGGCAAATGCTTTAAAGCTCAAGCCCAAAGGAAAGTGTATCAGCCTGTATGCAACCAAAAACTTTCAATAATGTCATCAAATTCTATTTAAGCAATACACTTTTCAATGTTGCTTGGCTAGGTAGAGAAGCACAACACTGCATCAAGAAGGCCAACATAGACTTTTAGCAAATCACAGCCTAACAATGAGACTTCATGCTTAATACAAAATTGAGGCTCTGGGATTCAGAAGGACATGGGCTCCCACTGTACTTGTCTGCTCTGTGACCTTTGGCAAGTCACTTAACTTCTCTGTGCCTCTTACCTCATTTGCAAAATGAGGATTTAGACTGAGCCCCACGTGGGACAGGGACTGTGTCCAACCTGCTTAGCTTGTATCTACCCTGGTGCATAGTAATAATAATAATGGTGGTATTTGTTAAACGCTTACTATGTGCCAAGCACTGTTTTAAGCACTAGTAATCTAGTTTCTATTAAGTGCTTACTATGTGCCAGGTACTGTATTAAGTGTTGGGGTGGATACAAGTAAATCGGGTTGGACACAGTCCCTGTCCCACATGGGGCCCACAGTCTTAATCCCCATTTTACAGATGGAATAACTGAGGTGCACAGAGAAGTTGTGACTTGCCCAAGGCCACACAGCAGACAAGTGGCAGAGCTGGGATTAAAACTCATGTCCTTCTGACTCCCAGGCACGTGCTCTATTCACTATGCCATGCTGCTTCCCTATGGTATTCGTTAAATGCTTACTCTGCCAAGCACTGTTCCAAGGTAATCAGGTTCCCCCACGTGGGGCTCACAGTCTTAATCCCCATTTTCCAAATGAGGTAACTGAGGCACAGAGAAGTTAAGTGGCTTGCCCAAAGTCACACAGCAGACAGTGCCTGGCACATAGTAAATGCTTAACAAATACCATAAAAAAATAAACCTTTTCTCTAGCTCTGACCTGTGACTACTACAGAATATGCCTGCAGTTCCATCAGCATCACCTATGAGCCATTCTTAACCACAGATAAGACAAAGTACCCAGTGACATCCTAGAATGCGGCCAGCTCACCAGCATTGAGGATGTTTGTTCCTTGCAAAATAGCCTGGCTGTAGGATACATAAGAGAGGACAAAACTGTAGGACTCTGAAGTAACTTGGGTAATGAACTACAAGGGATCACAGGCAAACAGGGAGAGCAGAGCACGTGTTTTAAAGATTTAATGAAACCTGGCTTAGTGGGAAGAGCATGGACCTGAGAGTTGAGGAACCTGGGTTCTAATTCTAACTCTGGCACTTGACTGCTGTAGGAACTTTGTCACGACTTCTTGGTGCTTGTTTCCTCATCTGTAAAATTAGGGTTAAATACTTGTTTGTCCCCCTCCCCCTTAGTGTGAACCCCATATGGGACAAGGACTGGTTGATCTGATTGTATTGTATCTTGCACAATGCTTGGCACGTAGTAAAGTCTTAGCATATTGTCTTAAAACACAATTTCAAACAATATGGCTTCAGAAAATATTGTACTCCCAACTAACTGTAAATGAGGCCTTTCAAATGGGGAGATTGGGTGGGTGGGCAGAAGGCAGAGCAGGGATTAGAACCCACTGGCCATGTGGCTTCTCACCTGCTTGGCACCGAGCTGGGATTCCTCCCTTTGCAAAGACAGAGAGAGGAAGGCCCCTGGACAAACTTACCTATCTGAAAGGGTGAAAGGCCTAACCCTCTGCTGGGAGAGGGGACACTGGAGGAACATCCCAGGCCCAGGGTGGGCACATCTAGCAAGAGATGGTATTATTATGCTCCCTGCACTTCAGCAAGGGCCATTTCTGGTTGAGGTCCAGATTGTCAGGCCATTTCAGTCAACAGGTTTCTGGACTGTAAGCCTGTTATGGGCAGGGACTGTCTATATTGCTGAATTGTACTTTCCAAGCATTTAGTACAGTGCTCTGCACACAGTAAGTGCTCAATAAATACAATTGAATGAATGAACCAAAATATTAATACTGCTACAGATATATCAGAATGGCAGGTGACAATTGAGTGAGGGATTGCTCAGAGGCTGAAGGAAAAACTACATACCAAGAAATACTGGAGGAAAAAAAAAGCGTCAGGCAGTAGCAACAGGATCTATCTTAAGTGAACTGGATTACCAGTTTTGTGTAGTTTTTCTTTAGCCATATACAGTGTGAAAATACCCCCATTTTGTGTGGAAACCAGGATAGTTTCCACATCTATACTAGGCTGACTTGAGGCTAACAGTAAAGATGAAAAGGGTGTCTCAATTTAAGAGCCTAACAAGTGATTGGTTTCTTATTTTTATATACCTCTTTAGAAAGTAAACTCTTCATTATTTCCTTCCAGCCCTTTTGAAGTTCAAGTGGGTCCAGAGGCTGGTGTTCAAAAAGTAAGAGCCTGGGGCCCAGGTCTCCATGGTGGAGTTGTTGGGAAGTCAGCTGATTTTGTGGTGGAGTCCATTGGAACCGAAGTGGGATCTCTAGGTAAGTTGGCTGAGTGAGCAGGCCTCATGAGTGGTTCAGTGTTATATGGTTCTTTAACTGTTTAGCTTTTTTCTCCTTGACTTCTTCCCCTTCAACTTTACCGATTTTTGCCTTTATAGACTAGTACATGTGCAGTCCCTTTAAAGAAAGGAACAATCTAAAGAACAGGAATAACCCAGATTGGTGAATCCCTTGAGTCTTAACACTTCCCTATGATATTTGTTTCCTTTCTAAAGTTGACTTAGAAATAGTCATGACTAGAAAAACAAGGCTAAATGTTTCTTCCTAGCTTTGCAGATTTTAAGATCTATTTTTCTTAGCTTTCTGTCCCCCCGACCCCAACTGGCAAAAAAAGGTTGAAGTGTTTTAAATCGAGGGTGGAAGAGGGTAAAATAAAACTGGTCTCTAAACTTTCCAAAGCCATTATGAACTTGAATAGCATGGTGAAAGCAGAAGAGGCTACATGCTGTTCCTCAGAACACCCATACCTCTGAGAGTAAAATCGATATAATTACATATAAAATTGTAGCAGTTACCTCACATTCCACTTTGATAGACTTCAAATGAACATATTTCCAGGATTTGCAATTGAAGGCCCATCTCAAGCCAAAATTGAATGTGAAGATCAAAACGATGGCTCCTGTGATGTGAAATATTGGCCCAGAGAACCTGGTGAATATGCAGTTCATATCATGTGTGATGATGAAGACATAAAGAACAGCCCATACATGGCTCTTATCCAACCGACCTCTGAAGACTTCAATCCAGATTTGGTAAAAGCACTTCAAATTTTTCTAGTTTATCCCACTGCTAGGGGTTGTCATGAGGTGTGTGTAGATATACATACACAAAGCTAACTATATAGACAGACACAATATATAATCAAATACCACCCAAGTCTCAGTATATATTGAACCATGCCCAGGCATGTTATACATATGGGCAGTTTCCTTAGTCTCACATATTGCCCTTTGTGATTATTAATTGTATCTTTGTTCTCCAGGTTTGACGAGATGATTTTTGTTAGAAGCAAAGTACTTTGATTATTTTACCTCCCTATATCTTCCCCTGAAGCCGTAAATCCAGCCTTCATCATGGCAGATTATAATGTATTTGGAGACGTGTTTTCAGAAGTATTCCAAATACTAAACACACTAGTGAATAAATTTAAAGGGGACATCATGTAGTGAGACTGAAGTCCTTTTGCCCTTGATTCTTTTTATTTATTCTGTTCATGGAAGGTGATCTATGGAATACCTTTAGCTTAAACCACCACATTTACAAAACAGATTTTGGCTGGAGCACTTGCTGCCAGTTGCCCTTGCCAACTACATTCATCATCATCATCAGTGATATTTATTGAACGCTTACTCTGTGCAGAGCACTGTACTAAGTGCTTTGGAGAGGTCAAGGGTTCTAATCCTGGCTCTGCCACTTGTCTGCTGTGACCTTGAGCAAGTCACTTCACTTCTCCATGTCTCAATTACTACATCTGTAAAATGGCGATCGAGACTGTGAGTCCCATGTGGGACAGGTACCGTATCCAACTCGATTTGTTTGTTTCCACTCCAATGCTTAGTATAGTGCCTGGCACATAATAAGCACTTAACAAATATTATTATTATTATTATTATTACAATATGACAGAGTAGGTAAACATTTTCCCTGCCGACAGTGAGCTTAGTCTAAAATTCCAGATGTTGATGGCATTGCACAGTGAGAGAATGAATCTGACCATTGCCTTTGGGGTTTGTGTGAGAGGTGCCTTAATTTTCCTTATAGAGGATGATGGCCTCACAGTTAGCTGAAAGAACTTGCAAACTCTAGCTCTTTCCTCATTACCTGTAAAAGTCTCTGATTTGTTTCAGCAAGGATGTCAGTTTTTTGGGAGATCAGTTTATCTCTTCATTTCTCAGCCTTTTGTCAGCAGTAAATCCCCTTGTCTTTTCCTAAAGGAAGGGATTTAGTGAGTGGAATTGAACCCAGTGTTAATCTGCCACTTTCCCTAGGTCAAAGCTTTTGGTCGAGGATTAGAGAAGACTGGCTGCATTGTCAATGATCCTGCTGAGTTCACAGTGGATACCAAAGCTGCTGGAAAAGCTCCTTTAAAGATATATGCACAAGTAAGACTCCTCGAGTGAAATTTCTGATATCCACATTCATTCATTCAATCGTATCAGTACATATGGATTTAAAAGACATGAAAAATATTTGACTACATGGTCTTAAATCAATGGTAATTGGGGCTAATCCCACTGGATTCAAATACAGTAACAGCAAAATGGACTGGAGGCCAGGTGGCATTCCATGGAGGGCATTCCAGGTGGTTGGTTTGGATAGGTTTTTTTGTTGTTTCTTTCGGCTTGTTTTTTGCCCTATAGGTTTCACCTTCTGAGATTAAGCTCATGTATGCCTTATCTGAGCAAACTGGATTTCTTAATTTACATTATCATTATCAATGGAGTGTATTGAGCACTTACTGTGTGCAGAGCACTGTACTAACTGCTTGGGGAAGTACAATAAAACAAAGCTGGTAGATGTGATCCCTGCCCACAAGGATCTTATAGGGGGAGACGGACATACATTAGGGATGGGGAAATAATAGAGAATAAGAATATTTACAAAGCACTGTGGGGTTGGGGTGATTATCAATGTGCTTAAGGGGTACACAGCCAAGTTCATAGTTGACACAGAGAGGGAGGTCAGATAATGGAAGTAAAAGGACTGCCAGGGACGACCCCTCTTAGAGGGGATGTGATTTTTAGGAAGGCTTTGAAATTGGGGAGTGGTAAATTGTTGGATATGAAGGGGGAGGGAGTACTCAAGAATGTGGACAAGGGATCAGTGGCAGGATAGATGAAATTGAGGTGCAGTGAGTAGGTGGTTGTTAAAGGAGTAGAATGTTTGGGTTGGACTGTAGTAAGAGACCAGTGAAGTTTGGCAGGAGGGAGCGAGCAAGAGCCGATTGCCCTAAATCAATCAATCAATCAATCAACCGTATTTATTGAGCACTTACTGTGTGCAGAGCACTGTACTAAGCGCTTGGGAAGTACAAGTTGGCAACATATAGAGACAGTCCCTACCCAACAGTGGGCTCACAGTCTAGAAGGGGGAGACAGAGAAGAAAACCAAACATATTAACAAAATAAAATAAATAGAATAGATATGTCCAAGTAAAATAAATAAATAGAGTAATAAATATGTATAAACACATATACATATATACAGGTGCTGTGGGGAAGGGAAGGAGGTAAGACGGGGGGATGGGGGGGCGAGGGGGAGAGGAAGGAGGGGGCTCAGTCTGGGAAGGCCTCCTGGAGGAGGTGAGCTCTCAGAAGGGCCTTAAAGGGAGGAAGAGAGCTATCTTGGCGGATGTGCGGAGAGGGCATTCCAGGCCAGGGGGATGACGTGGGCTGGGGATCGACGGCGGGACAGGCGAGAACGAGGCACGGTCAGGAGTTTAGCGACAGAGGAGCGGAGGGTGCGGGCTGGGCTGTAGAAGGAGAGAAGGGAGGTGAGGTAGGAGGGGGCGAGGTGATGGAGAGCCTTGAAGCCCAGGGTGAGGAGTTTCTGCCTGATGCGCAGACTGATTGGTAGCCACCGGAGATTTTTGAGGAGGGGAGTAACATGCCCAGAGCGTTTCTGGACAAAGACAATCCGGGCAGCAGCGTGAAGTATGGATTGAAGTGGGGAGAGACACGAGGATGGGAGATCAGAGAGAAGGCTGGTGCAGTAGTCCAGACAGGATAGGATGAGAGCTTGAACGAGCAGGGTAGTGGTTTGGATGGAGAGGAAAGGGCGGATCTTGGCAATGTTGCGGAGCTGAGACCGGCAGGTTTTGGTGACGGCTTGGATGTGAGGGGTGAATGAGAGAGCGGAGTCGAGGATGACACCAAGGTTGCGGGCTTGTGAGATGGGAAGAACGGTAGTGCCGTCAACAGTGATGGGAAAGTCAGGGAGCGGGCAGGGTTTGGGAGGGAAGACCAGGAGTTCAGTCTTGGACATGTTGAGTTTTAGGTGGCGGGCAGACATCCAGATGGAGATGTCCTGAAGGCAGGAGGAGATGCGAGCCTGGAGGGAGGGGGAGAGAGCAGGGGCAGAGATGTAGATTTGGGTGTCATCAGCGTAGAGATGATAGTTGAAGCCGTGGGAGCGAATGAGGTCACCAATGGAGTGAGAACAGAAGGGGACCAAGAACTGAACCTTGAGGAACCCCCACAGTATGGGGATGGGAGGGGGAGGAGGAGCCTGCAAAAGAGACTGAGAATGAATGACCGGAGAGATAAGAGGAGAACCAGGAGAGGACGGAGTCTGTGAAGCCAAGGTTGGATAGCGTGTTGAGGAGAAGGGGGTGGTCCACAGTGTCGAAGGCAGCTGAGAGGTCGAGGAGGATGGTAAGTTGTATATTTTGATAGTGTAGTCTACATAGTATTGTTTAATATGCATTCTGCTTATTTATGTATTTGATTTAATGTTTGCTTGTGTTTAAATTATTCTCCTGGAGGCTTTGCAGAAAGAAACAAAAATAAACCAAGTCAAAGAAGGTGGGAGGGATCAGTCAGAAGAAAATGCCAGGTTGAAACAGAGGATAGTGGCTTTGAAGCCAATCTAAATCGGTCAGTTTCCTTAAAACCCAGAATTATTCATTCATTCAATCGTATTTGAGCGCTTACTGTGTGCAGAGCACTGTACTAAGCGATTGGGGAAGTACAAGTTGGCAACATATAGAGACAGTCTCTACCCAACAGTGGGCTCACAGTCTAGAAGGGGGAGTCAGAGAACAAAACAAAACAGGTTAACAAAATAAAATAGAATAAATATGTACAAATAAAATAGAGTAATAAATACATACAAACATATATACAGGTGCTGTGGGGACGGGAAGGAGGTAAGGTGGGGAGATGGGGAGGGAGGGGGGGAGAGGAAGGAGGGGACTCAGTCTGGGAAGGCCTCCTGGAGGAGGTGAGCTCTCAGTAGGGCCTTGAAGGGAGGAAGAGAACTTGGCGGATGTGCGGAGGGAGGGCATTCCAGGCCAGGGAGATGACGTGGGCCGGGGGTCGATGGCGGGACAGGCGAGAACGAGGCACGGTGAGGAGATTAGCAGCAGAGGAGCGGAGGGTACGGGCTGGGCTGTGTAGAAGGAGAGAAGGGAGGTGAGGTAGGAGTGGGCGAGGTGATGGAGAGCCTTGAAGCCGATGGAGAGGAGTTTCTGCTTGATGCGTAGGTTGATTGGTAGCCACTGGAGATTTTTGAGGAGGGGAGTAACATGCCCAGAGCATTTCTGGACAAAGTGTGAAGTATGGATTGAAGTGGGGAGAGACAGGAGTATGGGAGATCAGAGAGGAGGCTGATACAGTAATCCAGACGGGATAGTATGAGAGCTTGAACGAGCAGGGTAGCGGTTTGGATGGAGAGGAAAGGGCGGATCTTGGCAATGTTGCGGAGGTGAGACTGGCAGGTTTTGGTGATGGCTTGGATGTGAGGGGTGAACGAGAGAGCGGAATCGAGGATGGCACCAAGGTTGCGGGCTTGTGAGATGGGAAGGATGGTAGTGCCGTCAACAGTGATGGGAAAGTCAGGGAGAGGGCAGGGTTTTGGGAGGGAAGACAAGGAGTTCAGAAGAAGGCAATAAGCAGTTGAAATATTTCCTGCCGTAAATTAGGCCAGGATTCATTTTCTGAGAAGTGGACTGTAAGAGACTGGGAAAATGTAGCCGTTTGATAATTTTATGTGGACTTGGTTAATACCCTAAAATAAGTAGTAGCTTCTCCACTGTCAAGTCTTGTGTTTTTTAATGCTTGCTTTCAGGATGGAGAAGGAAATCCTATTGACGTTCACATATTGAACAAGATGGATGGAACTTATACCTGTTCTTACACTCCACTGAAGCCAATCAAACATACCTTTGCAGTTGTTTGGGGTGAAGTAGATATCCCCAATAGCCCATTCAGAGTAAGTAAATGCTTTATTTTACTGGTTTTGACAGTTGTGGTCCTGAAACAAATTTTGGTAGAACCATAACCAGTTGGTTTCTCTGGGAAGAAAAACTGGCAGGTGGACATCCCGGGAACGACTCCATTTTCCGCAATGTAACATGCATCAGTCTGGTCTAGTTAGCTTTGACAGTTTGATACGCTTTGTTAAAAACCATTTGTGCTGTTGGGCCTCTAGGTCATCATTGGGCAAGGGAGCCACCCTCAGAGAGTCAGAGTGTTTGGGCCTGGTGTGGCGAGAACTGGTCTGAAAGCAAATGAGCCAACTCACTTCACAGTGGACTGCACAGAGGCAGGAGAAGGTAAGAACAGATTGAAAAGAAAAGTTTCTAACAAACTTCCCAAACTAACTAAAAGAGCTAATGCAATGCAAAGGTACTGTTTAGGCTTTAGAAAACTCGGAAGCCAACCACAATGTTATTTAAACAGTTTAACAAAT
This sequence comes from Tachyglossus aculeatus, assembly GCF_015852505.1. Classification (NCBI taxonomy): domain Eukaryota; kingdom Metazoa; phylum Chordata; class Mammalia; order Monotremata; family Tachyglossidae; genus Tachyglossus; species Tachyglossus aculeatus. Next base: position 74,275,166 of record NC_052101.1, on the reverse strand, counting down.
CATTGGACACCTGATTGCCACAGCTCCTAGACTGTTACTTACTAACCGCTGCACAATCTCCACCATCACTAACTCTGAAATTCCTCTCTGACCACAACCTTCTCACTTGCTTCCTCCTCTCACACTCTTCCCTGTAAATCTATATTACTTCCCCGGAGACCACCGCTCTCCTGACTCCATCCATCTCTCTCAGCGCATCATGCCCCACGTAGCCTCTCTACCCATTTTTACCTACTCTTGATGTCCAAATAGATGATTTTATCTCCACCCCCTCTACTCAACTCGTTCGCTTCCCTATTCCTTTGTCACTCTCACACCACTAACCCAGAGTCCTGGATCACCTACACTGTCTGGTTTGAGTTCCCCAAAATCACCCCTCCCCCTTTTCCATGCCCCCACTCCTCTCGGCCCCATCTTCTATTTTCCTATCCTTCCCAGCAGTATCTCCAGAAGAGATCTCCTCCCTCCTCCCCTCCTTAACTTCCATCTTCAACCACTCACTCTCCAATAGTTTCTTCCCCTCTGCCTTCAAACATGTCCACGTCTCCCCCATCTCCCTCCTACCCTTCCTTTACAAACTCCTGGAATGAGTTGTCTACACTCACTGCCTTGAATTCCTCTCCTCCAATTCTTTCCTGGACTCCCTCCAATCCGGCTTCCTCCCCCTCCACTCCACTGAAACCGCCCTATCAAAGGTCACCAGTGACCTCCTTCTTGCCAAATCTAATGGCTCCTACTCCATCCTCATCCTCCTCAACCTCTCAGCTGCCTTTGACACTGTGGACCATCCCCTTCTCCTCAATACATTATCCAACCTTGGCTTCACTGACCCTGTCCTCTCTGGCCATTCATTCTCAGTCTTCTTTGAGGGCTACTCTTCTCCCTCCCACCCCCTAACAGGCGTTCCTCAAGGGTCAGTTCTTGGTCCCCTTCTATTCTCCATCTACACTCACTCCCTTGGTGAACTCATTCACTCCCACGGCTTCAACTATCATCTCGATGCAGATAACATCCAAATCTATCTCCTCCCCTGTTCTCTGTCCCTCCCTCCAGGCTGGCATCTCCTCCTGCCTTCAGGACATCTCTACTTGGGTGGCCTCCCATCACCTAAAACTCATGTCCAAGACAGAGCTCCTTATCTTCCTTCTCAAACCCTGTCCTCTCCCTGACTTTCCCATCACTGTGGATGGCACTACCATCTTTTCCTTCTCACAAGCCCACAACCTAGGTGTCATCCTTGATTCTGCTCTTTCACCCCACATATCCAATCCATCACCAATGCTTGCCAGTTTCACCTTCACAGCATCTCCAAGATCTGCCCTTTCCTCTCCATCCAAACCACTACCACATTAGTACAATCTCTCATCCTATCCTGACTGGATTACTGCATCAGCCTTCTTTCTGACCTCCGAACCTCCTGTCTCTCCCCACTTCAGTCTGTTCTTCACTCTGCTGCCCAGATTATCTTTCTACAGAAACGTTCTGGGCCTAACACCGCCCTCCTCAAAAATCTCTAGTGGTTGCCTGTCAACTTCCATGTCAAGCAAAAACTCCTCACTATTGGTTTCAAAGCTCTCCATCACCTTTCCCCGTCTTACCTCACCTCCCTTCTCTCCTTCTACATCCCAGCCCGCACACTCCTCTCCTTTGGTGCTAACCTTTTCACTGTTCCGCATTCTCACCTGTCCCACCATCGACCCCTGGCCTACATTCTACCTCTGGCCTGGAACCAAACACCCCCCCCCCCCCCCCCCCCACCAAAGCTCTACTGAAGGCTCACTTCCTCCAAGAGGCCTTCCCAGACTAAGCCCCCCCTTTCCTCAGCTTCCCCTCCCCTTCCTGTCACCCCGACTCACTCCCTTTGCTCTACCCCCCTGCCCCACAGAACATGTACATATATATGTACATATCTATAATTCTATTTGTATTATTGCCTGTTTACTTGTTTTGATGTCTGTTACCCCACTTCTAGACTGTGAGCCCAGTGTGGGCAGGGATTGTCTCTCTGTTGCTGAATTGTACTTTCCAAGTGCTTAGCACAATTCTCTGCACACAGTAAAAACTCAATAAATATGAATGAGTAAATGGAAGCTTCTTATTTGGTTTCTAAATAGCTACAACAGTCAGTGATTTGGCACCAGCCTCTGCTCAGTCTGCACTTTCTCATAAGTGACTGTTAGTAATTCCACTTGTTTGTTCTAGGTGATGTCAGCGTTGGCATTAAGTGTGATGCCAGAGTGTTGAGTGAGGATGAGGAAGATGTGGATTTTGACATTATTCACAATGCCAATGATACATTTACAGTGAAATACATGCCACCAGCTTCTGGGCGATATACTATCAAAGTGCTCTTTGCTTCCCAGGTTTGTATTTAAGGCATTTTTTTTTTAACCTCGTAGCTGCTTCAGCTGGCCCAGAAGGGGTGTGGTTGGTGTTATTGTTGCTGTGCATATGAACCATTGCATTTTATAATAGCAACTTTAAAGACAGCCCAATCTTGATATCATCTGGCAACTAAGCTCATTAATGTTTAAGTATTACTTTTTTATTGACACTGCATTATAAAGATTGCTTAAATATGAAATTGTGCAATGTTAGCTGGGAACTAATAATAATCTGGAAGCTAATACTTAAACACCTACATAATCTCCATTTGGCATCCAGTGTAAGAGGAACCACTCAGTACAGTCTCCAAAGTAGCTTTCCCTGGGGGCATATTTTACATAAACGTGCCTGGTGAAGGGGAAATTTTCCTGGGTAAGTGAATACTTTAGATTGAGTAATTTGGGGAATTGCAGTGTTAAAATGAACTATAGTCAAGGAAAGGAAAAAGAATTTCACCATGAATTTGACACAGATCTAGAACAGTTATGGAAGGGCTTAACTGTTGGAGAACAGTTGAAGAAGCATTGTGGCTTGGTGGGTAGAGCAGGGGCCTGGGAGTCAGAAGGACCTGGGTTCTATTCCTGGCTCTGCCACTTGTCTGTCGTCTGACATTGGGCAAGTCACTTAACTTCTCTCTTCCAGTTACCTCATCTGTAAAATGGGGATTAAGTCTGTGAGCCCCATGTAGGACATGGATTGTGTCCAACCTGATTAGCTTGCATCTATCCCAGCACTTAGTTCAGTGCCTGGCATGTAATCATTGCTTAAAAAATACCATTTTTTTCTTTTAAAGATCCTACAGTAGTGTAGAAAATCCTGGTATTTGATCTATTGGACTTGAAAGGTATGAAGGTTATCTTAGTGGACTCTATTTTGACTGCTCAAATACAGCACTTGGTCATAAAAATGGTCTAACTCCACTGCTTGGCAAGCCTCCAGTGCTGAGTCTTCTTGTGCATCACTTTGTATAATCAGGCAATTCAGTCTGAGCTAGGAGTTTATATAAACTGCTTCCTATTCTGCTCTGGGAATTTCATTTCATTAATGCTCTGGAAATTTATTAAAATAATCCTTATTGATTGACATGGCCCAGTGGCAGTCTTCACTCCTTTATCTTCCAAGCTAATTAATAATTCACTTAATAGGACAAAATGAGGCCAAACAAGTGACTTTGTGGGCCCCCCCCAAGGAACTTTGGCCTATATTGTGTCCAGCCAAAGTTGATGTGCTCCAAGAATTTGCCAAATCTAATTGTCAGCTTTTTAATGACATATTTTAAATTGTATAAGGCTTCAACTACTGTCTGACAAAGCTACAGTGTGTTTGCTGATCTAAGGAGTTTTAAAACACTCTTTTCCAGGAAATTCCTGCCAGCCCTTTCCACGTCAAGGTTGATCCTTCACATGATGCAAGCAAAGTGAAAGCTGAAGGTCCTGGGCTAAGTAAAGCAGGTGAGATGATCCAGTTTAGAGATCAGTTTTGGAAATGTGCTCTCAGTGTTGCTCATCAGCATTTTTTTTTTTTTTTTAATGAAAATAGGCAGCAGGGTTTCTCAACAGAATAAGAGCCAACAAGATCTTATGTTAAGGACACTGAGTTTATGCAAGTACTCAATCCAGAACTCTTTGATGTTAATCAAAATCATTCAGTGATGGGAGATGCGGACTCCAATAGGGAACTCAAAGTAGTAAAATTCAATTGGTTCTTGCTGTCAGACCTGCCAGACAAGTTCTAAAAATGAAAGTACTAGGGTAGTGCAGTTTGCCTGTCATGCTGCCTGTTTTTTTAGTAATGCCATAGTATCTCTCTCCAGGTGTGGAAAATGGAAAACCAACTCACTTCACAGTCTTCACAAAAGGGGCTGGAAAAGCACCACTAGACGTTCAGTTCAGTGGCCCTCTCTCTGGGGAGGCAGTGAAGGATTTGGATATTATTGATAACTATGACTATTCTCACACAGTTAAATACACCCCTCTCCAACAGGTGGGTTTTGGTTTTTTTTTTTTTGTTTTTTTTCTTTGCACATCCTTACAGGGTATGGGCCTGTAAATTTCATTGTACTTTGGACCTTACCAAAAGAAATATGTGAGACCTGGTTCCTGACTTTGTTTTCTGCTCTTGCTCATTCACCCTTTTTCTCTACCCCCGTGCATGCATGCAGACACACACACACACACACACACACACACACACGCATGTGCGTGCACGCTCTAGACATAACTTTTGGAAGTGAAACACTTCCTATCTAGGAGAACTCAAAATGTGTGCATAGATTACATTCGTGGGGGGTGGGCAGTAAGACCTGAATAAAAAAATAAACTGACTCTAGGGAGAGCAAGCCTTGTAAAACATATTGAAATTGGAAAAAGCTGAGGCAAAGACTGTAGAATACTTGTTTTGCCTGTGTTTGTGACCAAAGCTACTTTATAGTGTGCTTAAAAGTACCCTGATTACGGTAATGGGCCTAGGAGTCAGGAGACCTGCTGTCTAGTCCTGGCTCTGCCACTTGCCTGCTGGGTGATCTTGGGTAAATGACTTTATTTCCTCATCTGTAAAATGGAGGTTTAAATACCTGTTCTCCTTCTCCTTTTTTAAATGGTATTTAGGTGCTTGCTATGTGCCAGGCACTGTACTAAGCCTTGGGGTAGATACAAGCTAATCAGGTTTGGGCACAGTCCATGTCCTACATGGGGCTCACAGTCTTAATCCCCATTTTACAGATGAGGTAACTAAGACCCAGAGAAGTGACTTGCCTGAGGTCACACAGCAGATGAGTGGCAGAGCTGGGATTAGAACCCAGGTCCTTCTGACTTCTAGGCCCTTGCTCTATCCACTAGGCACTTGTGGATAGACTTAGACTGTGAACTCCATATAGAACATGGACTGTCATGTGATTATCTTGTGTCTTCCCCAGTCCTTAATACAGTGCTTTGCCCACAGTTAGTGCCTTAGATACCATTATTAGTATTGTTATAAATGTCACTTGAGGACTCAAAGCCCAAACTGCTGACTCTGAACCAGCATGACATAGTTATTGTTGCAGTGCACCTAAGCGTATTTAAAGTTTTTAGGTTTGGCAGTTCTAAACCTGAAACTTGAGAAGTAAAGCAAAAGCAGTTAATTCTTACCTTCACACTCTACCTTGGAATTGCTATAAACAGATGATATAAATTCAGAATAGAAATCAGGATTTTTGCCTATCTTTGGAGCCCGTGCTGCTCCTTTCCTTCTGGCCTTGGTCTTTGTCCAAGGCCTTATATTTGAAGACTCACTTTCTATAGCACCTTCAAATGGTGCTAACTTTCAGGAGATAAGAGGCTGTGACCTCCCAGAAAGGGAGCTGCTTGATGTACTGAAGATATGGGTATGTCTTGGCTCCTCATGAATGCTTTTAGAGAGTGTCATCTAATTGGAAAGGAAATTTTGGAACTTCTCTTGATTCCAGGAATGGGTATTATTTTACTCATCTCTACCCTTTACATTTCATGTATATTGACTGTTGACTCTCAGGATACCTTATGTCCAAAAGACCTTTTAAACAGCTGTTATTCTGAAGTCATTTTAGCTATTACCAAAATTAGGAGTTGTATATTCTACCAGTGTTGGGAGTGGTGCTTCAGCATTTTTGTAACACTCTGTTGTATATTTTATTGTGTTCCTGCCAAGCCATCACTTATATTTGCAAGTGGGAATTTGATATCTCCTTATCTGTTAAATCATAGTAAGTTAATGCCATTGATTATACTGTGGCTCCTGTAGACAAGACTAATGGAAAATGAAGAGACTGGAGGAATTCTCATGTCAAGAAATCAAACCAGTTTGAGCAAAGTGTCCGTATCAATAGTATTCATTGAGCACTATACTAAGTGCTTAGGAAAGTACAATACCACGGAGTTTGTAGAAGTGATCCCTGCCCACAGGAGCGTACATCTCTCTCAAATGACAAAAGGAAAAATAACCATCAACATATTTGAAGCCAGTATCAGGCTCATTCAAATATAATATTTTTAGGGTGTCTTTCCATGAAATAACTCCTTGAGAGTAGGTAACACTTGCAGTGTTGACTGAGTGCTGTGCCACTCCTAGCAGAGACTGAACTCTTCAAAGCAGAGGTTTGAGTGGCAACTGGGACAACTACCCTTTGGATTTATGGAGCCCATTTGTGGTCCTCAGAATCCTGCAGCTGCTCTGAAAATGTCTAGACCTCTGGCTTGAAGCCTTGTGCATTGGGAAATTCCTAGTACGTATTTTCCAAGAACTGGGAATATGTTTCCAAAAAGACGCTGGAGCCTTAAGACATTTTTTCCCCCCATTTCCACCTCATCTCCCTTGCTCAGCAGTTGTATTAAATATTTTTATTATCCTATAGTGAGGTAAGGGTTGGGGGTGTGTAGGAGGGGTGCTCAAGCTAACTTTCTACCCAGGGCTTGTTGCCTCATTATTCCACTGCTTTAGGGGACTGTTAGATTTCAGTGGGAGCCATTTTCACTGCTTTCACTTCTCCTTCACTTTTTCTTTTTCACATCCTGAAATTGGAGGTGTTAAACTTGAGAAAAGTCATGGACATTCAGGTTGTTGGAGTTTCTTACTTGGGGGAATGAAACCATTCAGTGTGAAAAAGTAAGCAAACAGTGAGTTTTGCCAGAATGTGGCTGAGGAGAACAAAAGATGCACACAGCTCAGACGAACACTTCCTCGGTCCATGAGGAGCCTTCAAGCCAGGGGAGTCAAGCCAAAGCATACAGTAACATTCCTCTTAAACTTCAGATTTTTTTTTCTTTCCCCCTGACATACTGCCACACACAGTTTTGAACTACTGTGTCATGTGAGATCACTGCTGTCTACTGCAAATCCTTTGCCTGGGCCCAGGGACTGAATAGTGTTATTCTTGCTATCCCCACCTTCCCCTTCTTCCTTCTTCAAGAGGGGGACTGCAATTACGTGTGTGTGTGTGTGTGTGTGTGTGTGTGTGTGTACCCGTCTAGTATTGGCTCAACTCTTTGGGGTTCTTTTTCCCCTCCTCAACTGTCTCTACCTATTGGCTGGCAGAAGAACTTTAGAAAATAGTGTTTTTTTGTTTTTTTTTTTCTTACTAGAGCAGTCATGTGGCTAAGTAGCTCAAAATCTGCAAGGAGACTATCTCTAGGTTCTCCAAAAGTAGTGGGGAACTTTAGCATTTTTTTTAACCTATTTAGTCCTGCAGCAACCAAGCGTCTCAAATGCAATTGTGTTTTTGCTAGGGTAACACGCAAGTTTTGGTGACTTATGGTGGTGATCCTATTCCTAAAAGCCCTTTCACTGTGGGAGTTGCCGCTCCATTGGATCTGAGCAAGATAAAAATCAATGGACTGGAAAACAGTAAGTGCACTCATAGATGATTAGGACACTTAGCTCTAATTCTTTTTTTCCACAACATGCTTACCTGAGAACCTTGCCTAATCGCTGGCAAACTGCCATGCTGTTAAAAAAACAAACAAACAAACAAAAAAAATAAGCCCCCACAAAAATACTTGCTCAACAGCATTTTAAGGGTAAGTAATCTATAAAGCAGTGATTCCCAGCTAGTTTGTTGCAGCACACTAGAGTGCATTGGCAATCTCCCCAATATGCCCTGAATGCCAGAAAATTTGAGGGTATTAACAACTTTGACAATAGTGCATGGGCACACCAATATTTTGGAGTCTCGATGTTTGAACATGCACCTCTGTGTTAAATCAAACAAATATGGTGGCCCAATAAAATTGAACTTTGTTAAATGGTGCCACAATCATTTCCCTTGTGCACTCTTTTGACACAACTTTTGGCAGTGGACTGGGTAGGATCAGAGCATTTGGGGAAAGGTTGGGAAGCCAGTGTAAAAACCCAAGGCGTAGTGTATTGATAGTGTACCAGCTTCCTAAATCAACCAAGTTCATGCTGTTTTTTTTTTTTTAACATACTCTCAAGTTCAAAGTTGTGCATTTCAAAGCACTTTGGTTTCATATGGAATTTCTGAAATTCTTGCTTTTCTGAACTGGAAAAAAAAACCCAGTCACAACTGTGGGAAAGGATGGTTCAATGTAATTCATTAACATCTGGCTCAATTGTATTAGATATGAAGGCCAAGTCTCAATTTGAGGGACTATGAGTTTGCCTAATGGGCAGCTGAATTTGGCCCATTGATAAAGCAGCTTGACCTAGTGGGTAGAGCACAGGCCTGGGAGTCAGAAGGACCTGGATTCTAATCCCAGGTCTCCCACTTGTCTGCTGTGAAGCCTTGTGCAAGTCAATTCACTTCTATGCCTCAGTTGCTACATCTGTAAAATGGGGATTAAGACTGTGAGCCCTGTGTGGGACAAGGACTGTCTGATTCAATTATTGTATATCCTCCCCAGCACTTACTGCCTGGTAAACAGTAAGCACTTAACAAATAGTATTATTATTGTTATCATCATTATTAATAATAATTGAATTTTAGGTTCAAGTGAATTTAACTTTTACAGAATAGTGAGCATGGGGCTGTTGAGACTGCTTATCATTCCTAAATTTACTTTGCTACTGACAGTGGGACTATTCATAAATCACCTCTTACTGTAATTTAGGAGTTGAAATTGAAGTAAAGAAACTATTTTCCATAATCCAAGGCCAGATGGGACCTGTTCCCAGTGGACAGGGCCAGAGGCAAGCAGAGGGAGAGGGGGGAGAAGGGTGTGGGATAATGCATAGCACCCTTTCACTGGTGCTAAGGGGTTCTTTCCAATCAAAAATGGGACCTTAGTGGGAGGAAAAGGTCGCATTTTGCAAGTAAGTGATATGACCAAGTCTAGCAAGTAAGATCTTGCTGCTTTTTCATTTATAATTTCTCCGTTTTACTTAAGTATCAGTTTGCAAGTTGTCAGTGTTTCTTGCTTGGTACACTCCTTGGCAGGGATGGATGCCCAATTTACCTCCATGCTATGTGTTAGCTTCTTTCGGCAAATTACCACATTGGTAAGCTCTTTTTAGGTCCGCATTGTAACTTGCTTTGTGGGTCAAATGATTCTTTTACCAGCAATTGTCCCCTCTATCACTAAGAGGAATGAAAGCATATCTCATTCAGATTCACTTAGCTTTATGGAAATATGTTTGCTTTATGTTCATTCTATTATTTTTTTTCTCCAAACCTAGCCATGTAGTTCTGTGCTTATTTTCATGCCTTGAAGTGACTTTTTTCAACTCCGCCTCTACCACCGTTTCCTTTCATACATAAGTTGTCTAAAGAGCTCCAATTGAGCTTCATGAATGTCTCCACAAACCTTTCCATTAACAGTGTTTGATTTCTTTTAGGAGTGGAAGTGGGTAAAGATCAAGAGTTTACAGTTGATACCAAAGGAGCTGGAGGACAAGGAAAACTGGATGTAACTATTTTAACTCCTGGAAGGAAGGTGTTGCCATGCCTATTGGAGCCTGTTGTGGGTAAAGACTGTAGTACTGCAAAATACATCCCAAAGGAAGAAGGACTTTATGTGGTTGATGTGAGCTATGATGGAAATCCAGTCCCAGGAAGTCCTTATAATGTGGAAGCCTCTCTACCCCCTGATCCCACAAAGGTAAATGTCTAGCTCTTATTTGTTTTTTTTTCTTGCTCAGTTTGTCTGAGGCCTTTCAGTCATGGGAGACTGTGGGTTAAATTACTACTTAATCTGTTCAACTGTGGGTTAAATTGCTACTTAATCTATTCCTCCTGAGAAGTCACAAATTTGGATTGAAGCGTTTGAACAGTACTATTGTTTTGATTTCAATGTCTAAAATGCATAGCCCACTGGGAAAACATGAGAGTTGCTTTGTACTTTGCAAGCAAGTCAAGCAGGCAGAGAAGTTACCAGAAGATCAATTTTAGCACAGGTTAATGAAAACTCAGTTTACCTGATTTATGAGCCAGTCTTGAAAAATTGGCCTCCATAAAGCCCCACATGGGTGTCAGTGTCTGAAATCTAGCTTATTCTGTTACGTAAAAAGAATGATGGGGGTGAAGGCGTCATGGGTTTTTAAATTCCTGATAGGTTAAGCCAAAAGGCTTTTTATAGCAAATTGGGGTAGTTTACATTTCAGTTGTTCCTACTCATTCCGATGAAAATATGCCCTATTCTGTATTTGGGTTGCTAATTCACTACAAAATTACACCCTTAGAAGGAATGATAGTGAAATTAGGCTGGATGCCTGTGCTAGCTTGAGACTTGTGTGGTGAACCAGTTAAACCAATGCAGCAACATCAGAGTAAATGTAACCTGTTTTATTGTAGGTGAGAGCCCATGGCTTTGGTCTTCGAGGTGGTCTGGTTGGGAAGCCCGCAGAGTTCACTATTGACACAAAAGGAGCAGGAACTGGTGGTTTGGGACTGACTGTAGAAGGTCCATGTGAAGCCAAGATTGAATGCTCAGATAATGGGGATGGGACCTGCTCTGTTTCTTATCTTCCGACAAAGCCTGGTGATTATTTTGTTAATATTCTTTTCGAAGACGTTCACATTCCGGGTTCTCCATTTCAAGCAGACATTGAAATGCCGTTTGATGCCTCTAAAGTCATTGCCACTGGACCAGGGCTTGAACGTGGGAAAGTGGGTGAAGCTGGTTTGCTTAATGTGGACTGCTCAGAAGCAGGCCCTGGGGACTTGGGTATGGAAGCAATATCAGATTCTGGTGCTAAAGCTCAAGTCCAGGTTGAGGATAACAAAGATGGAACTTATGCAGTTACCTATCTACCCCTGTCTGCTGGAATGTATACACTAACGATGAAATACGGAGGAGAACAAGTGCCAAAGTTCCCTGCTCGGGTCAAAATTGAACCAGCTGTGGATACCAGCAAAATAAGAGCCTTTGGACCGGGAATAGAAGGAAAAGGTAGGAAGAGACCCTTTTTCCCCCCGACCTTACTGTGGACCCACACCCACCTACCCACCCCTTAGTTCACAACTTCTCCCAACTTGCCCTCCACCTTAGAAAAGTATAAGCAGCATGGCATGGTGGATAGAGCACGGGCCTGGGAGTGTAGAAGGTAATGGGTTCTAATCCCAGCTCTGCCACTTGTCTGCTATGTGACCTTGGGCAAGTCACTTCACTTCTCTGGGCCTCAGTTCCCTCACCTGTAAAATGGGGATTAAGATAATGAGCCCTATGACACGGACTTTGTCTAATCCGATTAATCTTGTATCTACCCCCGTGCTTAGAACAGTGCCTGGCACATGGTAAGTGCTTAACAAACACCATAATTATTATAAGTAGGCAATTAAATGAACGAAATTGGCATTCTTTACTGTGGGGAGGGGAGGAGAGGAGTATTCTTGTTAGTGAAGTAGGTATTTGCAAACTTATATTAGCAGCTTGTTGCTCTCTATTGCTAAACTGCAAAGATCAGAGGGTAAGTAGTACTTAGCTTTAGAACACAAATGAAAGTGTACCTTGGATTACCAACAAATTACACTGTTAAGTATCGGATACCCTTTAGTCACTTAAGGCCTTAGATATGAAGGGGATGTGCAGTGTTAGAGCTCAATGGCTTTATAATTACTCCATAGACGTTTTCCGCGAAGCCACAACTAACTTCACAGTAGATGCCCGTTCCTTGACAAAGGTAGGAGGAGATCATATCAAAGCACTTGTCACCAGTCCCTCTGGCGCTACCACTAACTGTCCAATCAAAGACCATGCTGATGGAACTTACAGTGCAGAGTACACTCCATTTGAAAAAGGTAAGCTGCTGCTTTTTTACAGGTGCTAACAAATGGAAACTACCTTTTGGGGGGCTCGTTAGACTTTAGTAAGTGTTCCCATACTGTGTCTGCCACTGTTCGTAAATGGTTCCTAGCCCCAGCACTGTGGGTTTTTTTTGCTGTATGCTGCTCTGGTGGAAAGGGATGTTAGGAAAATCTTTCTGGAAGGAGCCAGGTATTCATTTTTGTTGGGGTCGGGGTGTGTGTGTGTGTGTGTGTGTGTATCTAATATGGTTGAGGGGTGTGGTCTCGTTTGGTGATAAGCCCATAGTGAGTTTCAGTTGAATAATGCTGAGTGCTTGATAAGAATTCTTAATGATTAAATATTTTTCTACAAACAGATGCAATCCTCTGGCTTTTTTTTTTTTCTTTACTAGGCCCCCATAAAGTAGAGGTAACATACGATAATGTACCGGTTGCACATAGCCCTTTCAAAGTGGGGGTTACTGAAGGTTGCCATTCATCGAGGGTAAAAGCCCATGGTCCTGGTTTGAAAGAAGCTTTCACAAATAAACCAAATGGATTCAGTGTGGTGACAAGGTAATTAGGGATTTTCAATGCAATAACATGTAAGTAACTGGTCTCTTAACAAATGCAGGAAGATGCATCATGGATGTAGACAAATGCCATTGTGAGACTGACCCGCCCAGTACTTTGTCCCTGAGAATGGCATTAGGATGTTTCAGGGAACTGTGATAGTTGTCCTGGAAATCCATTCTAATAGTTAAGGCTGTACTACCTAACATTTAAAACTTTTCCCTTGTCCATGAATTTATACAGTCCCCCTCGAACCTTCCAATGTATTCTGCCTCCGTAGTTTCCTGTGACAGTTTGTTCTCTGTATTTGCCACCTGTTGTGTAACAGTCTTTCTTTTTGTCTTGAAGCTACCATTTTCGAGCTTCCAAGGGTACCTCCTAATCGTGGTGGTATGGGATTTGGTGAACAATTTTTCTCTATACCCTTCATGGCTTTTGTAGCAAATAGGTACAGTTGATTCCAATTATGTCTTATGTATCACTTCTCCCTCTTTCAGAGGAGCAGGAATTGGTGGACTTGGCATAACGGTTGAGGGACCATCTGAGTCGAAGATAAGTTGCAAAGATAATAAAGACGGCAGCTGCAGTGCTGAGTATATTCCATTTGCTCCAGGAGACTATGATGTTAATATCACCTATGGAGGAGAACACATACCTGGTGAGTCTCAACTAGCCAGAATTAGAGTAGAAGGTTTTTGCTTGGTGAGGAGGGAAGCGTTGGTTTCAGGTCCTTGATGAGAAACTTTGACCAGACTAGTGCAAGAAAATGTTTCCTGGCAAATTTTTCTACTCAAGGTCAGTGTTAGGTATCCTCTGCCAAGGTTTAGTTGCTGGGTTAGACTCTTCATCAACTACCTGCCCAGAGACAGAACTGAACTGTATATTTGGGTCTTAAGATGGTGAATTTCCCAGGTAGATTCATTGCCTAAGAAGGATGTTTTATTCAAGTTTCAACTTGTTTCTCCAAGTCCCAAATATAAGGCCTACTTCCAAAAGAATCAATCAATAGTATTTATTGTGTACTTTGTACAGAACACTGTATTAAGTGTTTGGGAGTTCAATAGTTAGTAGACACGATCCCTGTCCTCAAGACGTAATAAGAAAATAGTTTCAAGATATGTAACTAAATGCTACTGGGTTGTGGGGAATGGTGGAGGGGGTGGGTGGGGGCAAACCTGAATGACAGGAGAGAAGATGGGGCAATTGCTGAGTGGTACAATGGGATTCGGAGGGAGTTATTTCAGGGGAGTTGATGGCTCCTTGCCTACTGCTTTTAAACACATCGTGAGTGATGTCAGGGAGAGAAGACTGAGTGCAAGTGAGGGGTTTTGTTTGTTTGTTTTTTTGGTTTTTTTTGTCTTTTTAATTAAAGGAGTAAGAGGTTGGGATTGGGGGTGAAGGGGGTAGATTTCAAAAGCAGGTGGAAGATCTCTTGAGATGGTTCACAAGAAGCAGCGTGGCCTAGTGGATAGAGCATGGGTCTGGGAGTCAGAAGGACCAGTGTTCTAATCTTGGCTCTGCCATTTGTCTGCCGTGAGACTTTGAGCAAGTCACTTTACTTCTCTGGGCCCCAGTTCCCCCATCTGTAAAATGGGGATTAAGACTCTGAGTCCTATGTGGGACAGGGACTGTGTAACCTGATAATCTTATATTTACCCCCAGCACTCAGTACAGTGCCTGGCACATAGCGCTTAGTACCATTTTTAAAAAAATGGCCAAAAATGAGATGATGGATTGGAAGGGGTTAGGAGGAAGTTGGAGAGTGCATACCTTGTGGTTTGAGTTTTGGGTGGGGCACTGATAGTTTAAAGAGGGAATTAAATCTGGACTAATTGGTGCAAGTGGTGGGTATGGGAGTTGGTAAGGGAAAAGTAGTGTTGCTGAGCAAAGTTTATAGCAGATAAGGATGACTTTAAAAATGAACAGTATGGGTCTGGTACCCAGATTTACACCAATACCACCAGGAGGAAAAAGCCCAAAACAGATGAGAATATAGTTTGCACAGTAGTGCTCACTTATAGCTCATTCACACCCAGTCATCTGGGAGTCTCCTCCTTCTCTTTTTTACAGTACTCAGAATACTGGGTTTGGTCAAAGAGCCTATTTGATAAACTCTTGTCACTTTGAAGAATCCCAGTTCAACTAGCACCTTTAACTTAATCTTGGTGATCTAATCTGGACCTTTCTCCACCTCATGGCCTCTTCATCTCCATATGGTGGGGATTTCTACACTGTGACAAAGCACTAAGAGTCCCTTCATCATGCTCTTTTCTACCTCCCTTTAAAATGTGCAAAGGTAGCTAAACCCTTGCCCATGTTATTTCTCTGACCTGGAACTCCCTCTTCATATCAGACACAGTCCACCATTCTCCCCACCTTCAAAGCCTTACTCACATCTCTGAGAGGCCTTCCCTGATTTAACCCTAATCTCCCCAACCCGCCTTCCTCTGCATCACGTATGCACTCAAATCTGTACCCTTTAAGCATTTGATATTTGCCCATCAGCACTTCTGTACTTATCCCTTATCTTTTTTTAATGCCGGTCTCATCCTGTAGACTGTAAGCTGCTTGTGGGTAGGGATCATGTCTAGCAAATCATACTGTACTTAATACAATACTCAGCACAAAATAAACACTCAATGTATACCATTGGTATATGCCACTAAAGGTGGCTTGAACCTCAGACCTCCTGTCTCCAGGGAAGTAGAAGCTTCTATTAAAATCTAGTCAATACCAAGAGTTTAGCAGCACTGTTTTGTATGCCCAATACAAAACACGTTTTTTTAGCACGCAGTGGTTATTCTTTCATAGGAACCTACAGATGTTCGCTCTGTCGTAGTGCTCTGCCCAGCATAGGAGCTCAGTAAACACTGTTGAAAGTGTTTACATCGGTTAATCTAGCTCAATCCTTTTTCAGTCAACTGATATCTTCTTCCTCTAACATCCTGTGGAAATGAAGTCTTATATATGTACCTACTAAAGCCAGGGGAGATGATTCAAATCTCAGACCTACCTCCAAGCTTCTGCAGACTCTAATTCTGGTGTCAAACTGCATTTCTAAATTTGTTGGTATGAAGACGATCTCATAAGCAATTCTTTACTGTTCTCTACCATATTGGAAATCTTTGCTTTAGTTGGTACTTATTAGGCTCAATTCTTTTTTAGCTAGTCTTGTGAAAAACTTTTATGCACGCATTCTACATTGATTGAAATATAGCATGACTTTCAAAGATACAAGTCAAATTTAACTAAAGTAAACTCGAGCTATCATTCTAGGGGTTTGAGAGATCAGAGCATATAAAAGAAGAAAGCAAACACAATTTGGATGCATTTCTGGTAACATTGGTAACTGTTATATCAACAATTCCTGAATGTATAAAACAAGTGTAAAACACACGAGTGTGAGTGCTCTATATTCATTGTCAATCGTATTTATTGCCTACTGTGTGCAAAGCACTGTACTAAGCGCTTGGAAAATACAATTCATCAACAATTAGAGACAATCCCCCCAACAACGGGCTCATCTCTAGACTGTGAGCTTGCTGTGGGCAGGGAATGTCTGTTGTACTCTCCCCAGTGCTTAGTACAGTACTTAGCACACAATATGAGCTCGAGTGGAATGCATTATGTATATGGCTTCTAAACTTATTCAGTTCATTAACTCTAAAGATCTAGGTGGGTAGCAATACTTTAATCAAACTTATTTATTGAGCACTTACTCTGAACTCTCCCAAGTGCACACAATCAAAGATATTTGAGTGCTTACTGTGTGCAGAGCATTGTACTAAATACTTGGGAGAGTACATTGTAACAGAGTTGGTAGACATGTCTCTGTCCACAAGGAGGTCAGTCTAGAGGGGGAGACAGATATAAATAAATTACAGATCTGAACATAAGTGGTGTGGGGCTGAGGATGGGGTGAATATCAGTTGCTTAAAAGGTACAGATTCATTCAATCATATCCAAGTGCTCTGCGCAGAGTAAATAGGTTCTTACCCAGAAGCAATTTACAATATAGGAAGGGAACATGTCTGCTGGCTCTGTACCTTTCCCAAGCACTTAGTACAGTGCTCTGTCTACAATCAATCAATCAATCGTATTGAGCGCTTACTATGTGCAGAGCACTGTACTAAGCGCTTGGGAAGTACAAATTGGCATCATACTGTCTACATACAGTAAGCACTCAATAAGATTGATTAATGGTGGTATTTCTTAAGCATTTGCCATGTACCCAGCACTGTACTAAGTGCTGGGGTAAGTACAAGATAATCAGGTCCGAAATGGGGTTTATAATCCAAGAGTAGGAGGGCATACAGGTATTGAATTCCTATTTTGTAGATGAGGGAACTGAGGCACAGAGATGTGAAGTGACATGCCCAAGATCCCACAGCAGGTAAATGATGGAGCCAGGATTAGAATCCAGGCCCTCTGAGTCCACACTGCTGCTGTTCTGTAGACTAGGTAAAGTACACTAGGTATTACTATGGTGGTTTTTGGCTTTGTGAAATTTTTAAGGGGTTGGAAAGAGCATCTGTTGTAGTGTTATTTCAGTTAACAGGTGTTCACCTCTTCTGTGCATCCTTGATCATTTTTATAATTTTCTTCACCTCCTCCCCATGTGCCGCCCCCCCACCCCTTATTTACTTAAATCTTTAATCAGATTAGGTGACTTTAATCTGATGAAAGGCAAATACCTTCTATCTGCTGTATTTAACAGGCTTCAGTTTTAAAGATTAGGGTCTTGTTTTATTGTTTTTCTGTACCTTACTCTGATTCATATGTGAGATTGTTTGTTTAAAAACCTTGGAATACAAAGCTCAGCTTCCATGGCAATTAGCTATAATTTAGCTTTGTGAAACCTCCAGGAAGTCATGGTGAAGCTGTAATTTTAAATTAGGAAAGAATAGGTTTTAGAACCCCAAGGAATGACCTGCCCGTTAATCCTGACCAAGTACCCTGCTTGGGCAGTAGCTCACTTAAAATATGTCTCTTACTCAATCTCAGAAAAATGTGTCTGGTCTTGGGGAATTCCAGGTGGATTTCTGTTTTGAGTTTTATTCTTCCACTTGCAGATATAGATATAACTCTCTTTAATAATGGAAACTATTTGAACCGTTGAGAGCCTGGCATTATTTCTCTTTAGGGAAGCCAGTTTATGATTCCAGGAGCTTTATCAGAAGGTGGATGCTGAAGTAAAATCAGTCTAGTTCTTTATAAGGAACTAGAAGCTGTTTGTAAATGGCATAGGGAGGAAAAGATTAAGTAGGATTTAGAAAATTAGGTTCCTAATTCTTTTAGTTTTAATGTTCTAACATGGATTTGATGGCTTCTTACAGGTAGCCCATTCAGGGTTCCTGTGAAAGATGTGGTCGACCCCAGCAAAGTAAAGGTTGCCGGTCCAGGTTTAACCACAGGAGTGAGAGCCAGAATCCCACAGTCTTTTACAGTGGACAGTAGCAAAGCTGGGTTTGCCCCTCTTGAGGTTCGGGTACTGGGGCCTAGAGGTAAGTTGCATAATCTGGGTATTCCTCTCGCTGTCTGTCTTAAATCAACAGTTTCATACAGTTATTCATTCATTCATTCAGTTGTATTTACTGAGCACTTACTGTGTGCAGAGCACTGTACTAAGCACTTGGAAAGTACCATTCGGCAACAGATAGACAATCCCTACCCAACAGTGGACTCACAGTGTAGAAGGGGGAGACAGGCATCAATAGGATAAAAATAGATAAATAAAATTATAGATATATACACATCATTAATAAAATAGAGTAATAAATATGTACAAATATACAAAAGTGCTGTGGGGCAGGGACGGGGGTAGAACAGAGGGAGGGAGGGGAGGGAGGGAGTTATTGAAAGAACAATTGAAGAGAGCTTGACAGGAGGCAAACTAGAACACTTATTTACCATCTTCATTGAAGAATTGTTGGGTTGGATGAATCAGTGTCCCCTGCAAATTGTAGTACTGAAGGAATATAATAGTCCTTGTCCCCTTGGTGCTCCTACAACTTAAAAATAATTTAGTAATATGGAAATTTTTTTGAACATATCCCTCCACACCCCCACCACCACTAGATATTAATCAAATGCAGAGTTGGTATGTCTCGCATATTCCATACTAACTCAAAATTTCCATTGCCCAGTTGTGCTTTGTTGAACTTGACTGCTGCTTCATGTGGCTGCTTTCCTTTGCAATTTATGAGGGAAAGAGTCTTCCAGAAGTGGCTCATCTAAGCTACATGAGAATGAAATCTGCCTTCATCTTAAAATATTGCAGAGTTTGAGGTCAACTCATAGGTTGCCACTCCCCCCCCCCCCCCCAAAAAAAAACCCCAACAAACTACCCATTTTCAGGCTGCTCCCCTGCAAAAAAAAAGTGTGCTCGCTCTCTTGCACATGCCTTTAGGTTTAAGTGGGCTGTAGCTTGGTCTGCACACTTTCTCACACATGTTGAGTATTCTCAACTTTTCAGCACCCACAAAAAGTAAGGCCTAAGTTCCTTTCCTTTTCCTCTGGAGCTTCCGTATACCCTGTGGAAAGTACAGGTGTTTTCTGGAAGCTTGATGTTCTTTTCTGATGGTGGGCAAAAAAGTAGATTACTAAGGAACAGATGGGTGGTTTTGTGACTTGGTTCGAGTTTGGACTACCCTGAACCCCTAGATTTAGAAATGCAATCTTCAGATCCTTTATTTAGCAGTAAAAATCAAATGTAGACCTCAGTTGAAGCATAGCTCACTCTGCTTGAATAGCTGGTTTCTACAAGTACCACTCTAAACATCCAAATACTGATGTACACTGGGTTAGTCACCCCATGATATTTGGACCCAGGGGATACGACCTGCACTATTTTCTGATTTAGCTTTGTGTATACCTGGACCTGACATTGTTTCCAGTCTATATAGGAAAGTAAATTTCATTTCCTTCTCCTGTTCCCCGAGTCAGTCCCTCCTTTCCTGTCTCTTTAGTCATTGTTTTCTGTACCCCATGCCTTTACCCCCAGGTTTTACTTTTTTTTTTTTCTTTTTAACTTGAATCATAATAAGCTGTCCATTCTGATTGCCATTTCTGTGGCTTTGGCCAGGTTGGAAGGAGAGGCTACAAACTGTAGGTCTGGGAGTTGCATGGTCACACCCCTGACAGCTATTATGACTGTGATTAAAGCAAAAGTCGGGTTATGGGCAGTGATTGTCACTATTGTTGTATTGTACTTAGTACAATACAAGAGCTTAGTGCAGTGCTTTGCACACAGTAAGCGCTTAATAAATATGATTGAATGAAGTGCTTCAGCATGGAAAGAGGACAGGAAGGGGGAAGCAAGAAGATTGGCCAGGTGGTGGCAAGGATGAGGGCCAGAAGGGAGTGCAAAGGGATTTACAGTGCAACTTTTACTACCCGTAGTGCTTGGCTGTCTGGGCAGGACTGGTTTTGGAATGGATCATAACTGTGAATCTTCAGGAAAAACTTGGGATTGAGGAGCTGATTTCAAATGAGTTTTCCAATGTCCTCTAGTAATCTTGAGCATATCCATTTTCTTTATGAACACTTATTATTTTTAATTAATTCAGTTTGCCTCTGCAGGTTAACTAGAATATGGTATAATCTCAACTCTAGGTAGTTAGATGTTTCACTTCAGTAGGATTCCAGTACTGCAGCTGCTTTCTGATGTGACATAATCATTTGAGAGATGCTACCAGGGATCTAATTTCCTCAGATGGCTTTATGGGTAGTGGCGGGGAGTAGTTGTCTTTGATAGCTGTTAACATAACATTTGAGCCTTCTGAATAACAGACTTTTAATTTCAGTTGATGAGTTGGATTCTCAAACATGGCGCAGCCCTTTGAAAGTGATTTCAGGGTTCTTTAAAGAGGACTTGAAAGGTGGTGGTAGTGAGACAGGTTTGCATTTCCTTATTAACATTTTCACTTAAGCTTCTGCTCTACAAAATGAAAATAAAATGCATGTTTGATGCCCCTCCACAATCTGTTTATATTTAACTCACCTATCTGCTTTGCCTAGCCACTCTAAACTGCTCCATTAATCACTTTAGAATAAGTTAATTTCAAGGCAGTCATCAAATGTTTTGTGTATGAAATCAGAGCCAGGTTCTCTCTATCCACAGATTCTACAATGATTTTGCTTTAATTTTCTTTAGATTTGCTTCACTTTGGCATTCTGTGCCCTCCCCACCCAACCCCATCCAGCATGTTGGATCAGTAGTATAAATGGGCAAACTAATCTGAAATTTTGTATGGCAGGCCATCTAGAGCTTTATTACTGCCCAGTAGGCACTATGCTCTAAATACTAACAATCACCAAGCCTGAAGTGTTCTCTAACAAGCTTTGATCTTGAGGAAACTATTTTGGTGAGTGTAATTGCATTACCTACTGGTTGGACAGTAATATTTCATTTTGCATCACAACACCCTGGACAGAAAACTAATTTGGAAGCAGTACCTTTGGGGAGACTCAATGTAGAGAAATTGAATTTTGAATTAATCTTTAAGAGCTCACATTTGCTTTTCTCAAAACCTGTAAATGAAGGTTATATAGAGAACACCTACAAAAGTGATCACCAGAGGCTGACAGTTCTGGTCATTGGCATGTACATTAAAAAAAAATAAAAGCTCAGCAGAAATCATTCTTTTAAGCTCTGACCTAATTCCATTTTAATTTAAACTCAAGCACCAAGGAGGTGTCGACTGAACTTGTCACAATTTAATTTTCCATTTCTATTTTCAGGCCTGATGGATCCTGTGAACGTGATGGACAATGGAAATGGTACACATACTGTAACGTATACCCCTTCCCAAGAAGGACCTTATACAATCTCTGTTAAATATGCTGATGAAGAGATTCCCCGCAGGTAATCATTGTTAGAGCACAGGCTTGGAAATAGCCTGCAATCAGTTAACCATCATGTCTTGCCATGCTATCTGAAATATGCTCCTTGAGGTTGAAGCTGTTTGTCTAGGATTGCTCTGCACAGGTTTAACTCCTGGTTCTAAGCACCCCACAGTATTTGCAAGCCTCTATACCTCTTGCACACATAGCCCAGAATGTGTAAGCTCTTCCCCTTACATTCTGTCCACTCATTTCAGGTAAGTTGCTTTCCTCCCTCCTCTGCCTTACTCCCTTTCCACTTTCTTCCATTCCCTGTCATTTTTCTGCCCTTCCTCCTGTCTCTCCTCCCTGCAAGCTCCTTCAGAACTTGGTAAAAGTAGTGAAGCCTGGGGCACAGCTGCCTCTAGCTGCCCTCACAACACTCCCCCGGCCTTAGGAATGGGCCGGGGGGAGCAACTATTACTCTGGGTGTAGCTACCAGCCACACCTAACCTCCCCCCCCATTCCCAGTTTATCAGTGGTGGAGGTCGGGCTACAAACCATGAAGGATAGAGGGAAGTTCCAGAACTGGAGGTGTGGAGGGGGATTGTGTTAGAAGGGGAGAGGAGGATTAAGGATACAGGAGACCTTCAAAGCATTAAGGTCACATCTTCTACAAGAGGCCTTTCCCAATTTATCCCCCTTTTCCCTGGCTCCCTCTCCCTTCTGCATCATCTATGCACTTGGATTCGTGGTGCTTGGTTATATTTGCCCCACTCCCAACCATAAAGTACTTATGTACATATCCTTACATTATATATTATAAATTATTTATTCATATTAATATGTCTCCCCATCTGGAGTGTAAGCTTATTATGGGCAGGGAACATGTCTGCTAATTCTGTTTTACTCTGGCAAGCGGTTAGTACAGTGCTCTGCGATAGTGAGTGCTCAATAAAATGCAATTGATACAGGGAGGAGAAGGGTACGGGTAGGAAAACTGCTGGGGAGGGCAAAGAGTGAGGGGATGGGAGGGCTTTACCATGTAATAACTTGCCTCTAGGGTTCAACCATCATGTTGAAGCTGGCTCCAGAACAGAACCCAAGTAATTGCACATAACCTTTCATGAAATAGTGACATTCTCAAAGGAATGTGGCTGTAAATGGGATATCCTTATAATAGGTCTTTGGTACAATTTTTGACTTCGAGCCAGATTTCTCTTAGAAGTCAAACATAAGACTGCTAATGCCAGCTACTGTGAATTTGGGGGACAATTCCAGAGATTCCTCATCAAGTATCCTTTTATTTGACCATTCTAATTCAAACACTCACCAACCAATTCTTATCTTCTTCCAAACCTTATTAAAAATAGAGGGCAGATGAGACCAGGTTATAGGTGGATAAATGTGTCTGATTGGTGTTCCACTGTTTAAGTCCTTTCAAGATCAAGGTCCTTCCTACATATGATGCTAGTAAAGTGACCGCTAATGGACCCGGCCTCAGTTCCTATGGTGTGCCAGCCAGTTTGCCTGTGGATTTTGCAATCGATGCTAAAGATGCAGGTGAAGGGCTCCTCGCTGTACAGATCACTGTAAGTTAAATCCTCCTTTTCAAATGTTTACTGAAACCTGATTAGGCTTAGTTTGAGGAAATGAATTTCTAACTTTAAGGAACTGGGAGGGGCAGCTGATTTATAATCCAAGGCAGAGGTTAATGGTGACTTAAGAATCCCTGAGTGTTCTTCAGTTCACTAGGCGGGGTACTGACATTGTGATTGGGGTGGTGGGTTGGAAGGGTGAAAAGAGACTTGTAACATCAACTCAGGAGTAGGTGATGAGGCATATGGGAGTTTTTATTTTTTGGACTATTATTCTCCATTCAACCAGGATGGTTGGCTCCCGTAGTTTTCTTTATAAGGGCAAAGGTACATCATGTTGAGGTGGGGACTTGAGGGGAGAGGTTTCTTCAGGCAAAACCCTGAGGCCATAAGGGCACAGTCTTCTGAAAGAGGTTCAAGCCCCCTGATCTGAGAAACTTGATTGTATAAACCTATTTTGTAGTGAACTTTTCATCAAGGTGTCCCATATGGATTACATACTCTGAGAACTTAGTACCGAGAGCTGAATTATTTGCAGATATTTCTTTACATACCTAAGCTAAGTTGGCCTCTTCCTATAGCCTCAGGGTATGAAACCTAAATTCTGCTTTACCAAAAATACGGTTGAAAGAATAAACGTGGATACCTGTTGTCAGCATTTACTTTGGCTATTCTGTGTGTAAATATTTTTTATGACTGCCCATTGCCTTTGGACTGTAAGCTCATGGGCAGGGAAAGTGTCACTAGTCTTGTGTTTTCCATACACAGCACAGTGCATTACACCCCATAGGAGCTCAAATGCTATTACTACCACTAAACGTGATTTCTGTAAGCATCACCTTTTAAATGCAACTTGATTTTTTGACATGTAGGATCAAGAAGGGAAACTAAAGAGAGCGGATATTCATGACAACAAAGATGGCACTTTCTCAGTAACATATATCCCGGATAAGACAGGCCGCTATGTGATTGGGGTTACTTATGGGGGTGATGAGATCCCAGCATCTCCTTACCGAATCCGGGCCACACCAACAGGTGATGCCAGCAAATGCCTGGCCACAGGTAAATGTTGCTTCTTCCGGTTATGAAATTCCATAGCACTGTTTGAGGCTAATTTTATATCTGCTGATTGGCACCGTAAGCAACTTTAAAGGCTTCCCAGTCACACTCTTTCCCCCGCCCCCAGGGGCAGAGTGGGGGAGAGCAGGAAAGCAAGACTCACCCTTTTCAATTGGAAGATAAGGTGAGGAATACAGTCTGTTAAACATAAGAGAACATGGCTTTTTGTAAGGAGATAGTATGTCTTACTAATTTTCTCAGGCTTTTCCCCTGAACAGTAGTTCATTAAACATTGGAAGGGCAGTGAGGGGGTAGGGGAGGGAATGAAGAGAAACTGAGTGTGTTGTTTCTTTAGCTGTATTTTCAGTGCTCGATTTGAATGGAATGCTACTGCGGAATTTACTTGTGGTGGGGCCAGTAGAGCAAGGGCGGGAGGCCTAGGAAATGGTATTCCCATGGTGTTTTAATCATTCAAGTTCTAGTGGCTACAGTTGTGGAGGCAACCTGAAACTGAAGCTGAGACAAGGGGATTTAAAGGGAGCTTGGTATGTGGGGGCAGCAGGGGTAGGGAACCAACAGCAACAGTTTTGACAGCACAAAACTAAGTTAGTGTGTGGCTGGTAGGTTGCCGTCCTGTCCCCCCGCCCCCAAACCCTTTTTGTGTCCTCCCACTCTGTCCTGCCCCCTGAAACAGACTTGACCCATGTAGATAACCTTACCTACTGCCAGATATTACCTTGACAATCAATGTTTAATATAGACATCCTTCTATGAAAGGGAGGTGATGACAAGGGAAAGTTGCTGGGCATTTGGGGACCTTCCTCAACCTTACGCAACTGCACTAGGCTTATGAAATGCACCAACCTTACGCACAATACTTTGTGTTTTGTGTGTTTGCAACTTGAGTGTTCCATGCCATAAAGTAACACTGAATTATTATAAAGACACAGTGCATAACAATATAGGAATTTGTATCAGTCATTCATCGAGGTATCATCAAACCATCTACCTCCTAACCCATTAGATCTCACTGAATCAATGGCTTCTAAAATATTTTTCTCCTCCCCTCCCCCAAAGACATTCTTGGGGAGCCCAACCATAGTAGCAATAGAGCAGAACTGAGTGTTCTTTGGAGCCTCAGGTTAAGGTCTTCATTGTTGGCCTTGGCCATGGGTGAGGCCAGTGTTTATCCTGGGACTTCACTATTCCTAACTGTTCAGTATCATTCTGTTCAACACGCCTTAGGTCCTGGAATCGCATCCACTGTAAAAACCGGTGAAGAGCTTGGTTTCGTGGTTGATGCCAAGACTGCTGGTAAAGGTAAAGTGACCTGTACTGTTCTGACCCCGGATGGCACAGAAACTGAAGCAGATGTTATTGAAAATGAGGATGGGACGTATGACATTTTCTACACTGCTGCAAAGCCGGGAACTTATGTTATCTATGTTCGCTTTGGGGGAGTGGATATTCCCAACAGCCCATTCACCGTCATGGTAAGACAAAGTCTTGAATTGAATTTCCAAAATAGTATTTAACTTTTTAAATACAGATAGCTATTGTCCTTAGACTATCAGGTTAAGGGAGTGGGTATAGTGTTAAAAGCCAAGAATTGAGGAAAACTGCAGTTCGAATCTCAGCTTGAACAAGGGACTGACCTTTGGGGTAAAAGAACTCAAAGATGGGAATTAAGTGGAAACCAAATAAAACTAACTATGACATACCTCTACGAAAAGGGGAATTCTTTTTGAGTTAGGGCATCTACTGCCAAACAACAAAATGGCAAACTAGCACGAGAGGGGCCATTCCAGTAAAGGTATCCTGTAAACACCATTGCAATCAGGGATGGATGGGTATCATTGCTCCCCCATAAGACATTAAGCTTATTGCTGGCTCATAGTTCATTTAAAAAAAAAAGGCATTTAAATTCTCACATACATGACCATGTCACTCCTAGGTCAACTCACTTCTCATGTGCCTAACTGTAGTTAATGCTTTTGTATTAATAGTAGCAGCATTTATTGAACATACATTGGGCATGGTACATGTTCTTGAATTGGGAAATGTAGAATAACAAAGTGACACGTTCCCTGCCCACAAGGAGTTTACATTCTTAGTGGTGGAGACACATCTGAAAATTTTGACAAGGTATCCTGTCACATTGCACCCTACAAACTTTCAGAATTGTGGCGTACTACAATTGAAGGGTGCAACTGAAGAAAGTAGGTACCAGTGCCGTCTAATATTTAGTATAACCTTCCTTTACTCTTAATTTCCCCCTTTCCTCCCTCCCCCCCACCCCCATCTTGGAGAAAATGGTACCAGCACCAGGTGTGTTCTATTGGGAAATCTGCCTCCAATTGCAATACTGTTTTTTCTAAATACTGCACCTTGTAGAAAAGTTTTTCTTTTGTTTTTTTTTGTCTGCAAAGTCAAGTTTATCCACATTCTATTGTTGCATCTGACCCAAGATTTAGGAGCCCTTATATGCCTCAACTCTGTGGAAGTTTTACATTTTGAATTCTTTTCTAGCAGTTGAAATGATGTATGAAAGGCTGTCTTTGTCACAAGTGATATATGTTTAGCTTGAAGAAATGTATGTGCTGCAGCCGACTTGAGCTACTAATAAAAATACTCAAGTGTGCCTGTAGCAGGGAACCTCCACATTAAGAAAAAATGTGTATTCTCTATAGTATGTGTGCCTTGACTGATACTGTACATATGTGCATAATCATTACTTCTGATTTTGTGTTGCATTCTCTCCAGATTTGGAATGCATGATCTGAAACAGTCCCAAATTCCTTAACAACACTTTATTCAAAATTCACAGTGAAAACGCACATTATGTAATAATTGAGCCTATATGCCATTAGATAGGATCGTGCCAGTAATGTATTAGATCAGATCATAATCGTGTAAATTGAGATGAAGTAGCATCTAAAACTGCAGACCTCAATACAGCAGGCTAGCTTGATACACGTGACCTACTAAGTCCTAAAACAACTCATGATTATTGTTAATTAAGAATTCTTAGGAAAAGGACAAACTCTTTGTCATACTGAGACCATAGTTAGAAAACAAGAATGAAATTTCTTGGATTGAAAATTTGAAAAGTGAGGTGCTATAGAGCGTGAATACTCCTAATGTCATTCCTATTAAGTAGGGTACCTTTCTTGTTGCTAGTTACAGAAAAATTCACACTACCTTAAAAGCTTTGTTATCCAGAACCTTTCCAACTGTAAAACTCTACTAACCACCACTTGGGAGACTTCCTCTGCAAGAGCAATCCCGGAAGATTTTGCTCCCTGGGGGAGAGGGGGTTTCTAATGTTTGAATTCTCGATTAGTGAGTTTAAGCAGACAGCTTCAGCCCCTACCCACTATTCATCAGTGAGCCCCCACTCTCCACTGATGCCTATTTCTTGTGTTTCAAAGCTGTCAGAGGCTTTCTCTGAGGCTTTCTGTACCAATTCTTCCCAGAATTCTAGCAGGGCTGCCTTAAGCAACCAGGACTTGCTGCCCTGCTAATTTGAAAGTGGTCCTCTCTGGCGTCTTCAGTTTGAGGTTTTCTCCTAATCTGGCCAAACTCTTCTGGGTGTTCCTGCAAACCACAAGTGCCACAGACAGTGAAAAATGTATTTGGGCCAATGTGGGACGCATAGTCCTTAAAGCACAACAAAGGACAGCCTGTATGCCTGGTGCAGACATGTTGGTAGCCCCTGGTGCTTTTTGCTCTTGCCTTCTTGTCTCAAGAGACTTATAAGGCTTCTGTGTGACAAGAGCCACTCCCTCACTGCCCCTACACATTGATTCCCATTTTTCAGCTGCAATGCAGCCCTCTCTGGATGTAAGTATGGTCAAAATTCACTATTGCTTCTTAGGCTGTCCCAGAGGGGCAGTGCTCAGTGCTTAATGAACACTATTGCTATTAAGCCCCCTGACTAGGCAAAGGCCCTTGAGGAGCAGCTCTGGCTTTTAACTAGAATTGTTAACTAATTGGCCACTGGAATGCTGGATAACAAAGCTTATGCTGTATTAAACCCTGGAACCCTTAGTGTAGTAGACTCTGTCAATAGCTTCATGTTGAGTACTACCGTATACCATACCAAACATTTGGGAGAGAGCATCAGAAGCAAGACAAGCATTACCTACCCTCAAAAAGCTCCCAATATAATATCTAAAGTAAAATTGTAATCCTCGAAGGGCTGGGCATGAAGTTGGGTAAGGAAGAAAGCTACTTTTTGGTCGTAATTTTTGCTCTCTGCTGAACAGTTTGTAACTTTTCTAGTATGACACCCAATTAATTTCTGTTTGCCACTAACCAGGCTGCAGATGATGAAGTTGCAGTTATGGAGGAGGCACCGGTAAATGCATGTCTCCCTGGATACAATCCTTGGGTACACTTTTTTTACATTTCCATTTTCATTCAACTCTTCATTTCAGAAATGCTGCAGCCTGCTTCTTGGGATTGCTTGAGCCCTTGAGTTTTTCTGGTCACCCATATCTCTCCAGTTGATCAGTAGCATTTAGATGGAGTAAAATTCTCCTGGGAATCTATCCTCATGGCTTTTTAATACCATGCTATGTCATAACATTCCCTGAGTTCTCAATATATGTCTAATTACCCTAAGGCAATGTCTAGTCTTCATTTGAAGGGAAAGGTGAAAACTTGTGGGCCTCAGCAACTTTGCTTAGTCTAAGCCTGACTCTCTCTAGTTAGAGAAACCAAATCTGCAAAAGTTATTTGCTGCTTCCTCTTTGAACCCTATCTGCCTCTTTAAAATGCACTTTCTTTTCCAGGCCACAAGCAACTAAAACTTTTTTCAGATGGAGCCACTGGCATCTCTTACTGTTTCATGTTTTTCTTAATTGTTGGTGTTTGAAAACTGCTGCAAATTTTGCAGTTGAGTTGATCCTTGTGGGCCCTGACCATCGGGCAAATGTGGTGTCTCCAAAATCCTTCGAGTTCAGTATCTGACGCTGAAGTGCTAATTTCAAGTGTTGGACAGACTGCTGTTCTGAGTACAGTGATCAAAGTAAACTTAATTGGCTTGCAAAATTTCTAGCTACTTTGCCATGGTAGGTTCACAGGGAAATATCATTGTTTCCCTAATCAACTGCATCCTGTTTTTAGGTGACTGAAGAAGCTTATGTCCCAGGCAGTGACGTGAATGGCTTAGGATTTAAGCCTTTTGATATGGTCATTCCATTTGCAGTAAGGAAAGGAGAAATAACTGGTAAGCATGATTTAATACATATATAGACTTTTTCTTCTTTCACATATTTAGATGCCACCATCTCACCTTACCTTGGTGGTTTCTGGATCATTGCCAGGCTACTCCCTAGCGGTATGATTAGGTGAGTCAGTTGTAGGTATTCTGTCTGACCCTGTATGTCTGACAGTCTATTTTTTCAAAGAAAGCCATGAATCAGCCTCTTTAGGATTGCCCTCATGTGACCACTTGAACATACATATCATTTGGCGGGTAGTAATCAGGAAAAGTTACTCTCTGAGAAAAGGCTTGTGAAGGAGGGGTTATCCAGAAGCAGGCTCAAAAACAGATACAGGCCCTGTAAGGGACAAACATATTAGGAACCATCTTTGCGTGTGGGCACACAGGACGTGGGAGGGGGGTGTTGTTCGTGCATTGACCGTTTTCATTCACTTTCATACATGTGGGTTGGAGCTCACTTTCAGTAGTGTAACTTTTGGAAAGGGAGGACGGTTGCGAGTCAGCCAGAAATTCCTCGACTGTAAGCTCCTTGTGGGCAGAGAGCATGTCTACCAACTCTTAGACTGTACTTTCCCAAGCGCTTAGGTACAGTGCTCTGCACTCAATAAATGATTACTTTGCACATGAGTGGAATCTACACCCAGAAAAGCTTCCAAAAGCCCTTTTCTCACAGGATCTTGATGAGATATTTAACACTTAAGTCTTCTCCTTGTGCAAGTCTAAGTAAGTCTAAGATTGTATGTATAGCAGGCTAGAATTTGTATTGTCCCCCAAACTGCCTAGGGCTTCTGGATTTTATAATCAACAACAGTGTCTTGCACAGTCCTATAGAAGATTTCACACACTCTGTGAAAATAAAGCAGAAGCCTATTAGAGAACTTGTCAGTCTGCATGTTTGGATGATCAGTCAATCATATTGGCTACTTAGTGTTTGCGGAACACTTGACTAAGTGTTTGGGGAAAGTACAGTGCAACAGTTGGTAGACCTGTTCCCTTCCCACAAGGAGAAGTCTAGAGTCTAGGGGGGAAGGCAGACATTAAAATAAATGGCAGAATATAGTGATATGTACATAAGTGCTGTGGGGCTGAAGGTGAGGATAAAGATTATCAATCCAAGTGCAAGGGCACTGTAGAAGGGAGAGGGAGTAGGGAGAATGAGGGCTTAGTTGGTGAAGGCCTCTTGAAGATGTGATTTTCTTTTTAATAAGGGTTTGAAGGTGGGAAGAGTGATCCTTTGTCAGGCAGGGGACACTGTGGAATGGGCAAGGGGGTGGTGCAACCTAAACCTAAAGTTTGTTTTTAAGGGTACCTTTAACCAGAGCTTCAAGGGAAGTCGGCATCATCCTCCTAAAGGTGTGTTCATTTGTATCTCTTGAACTTCATAGGTGAAGTCCACATGCCTTCTGGAAAGACTGCTAGCCCAGAAATTGTGGACAACAAAGATGGTACAGTGACTGTTAGATATGCTCCTGTTGAAGTTGGGCTGCATGAGATGCACATCAAATATATTGGTAGTCACATCCCAGGTAAGTTGTTAGGAGGTCTGTTACTTAGAATCCCACTCATGCTTTGTCATATTCCCCTGTGCACTGAATAACTTGAAACACTGAATTCTGTGGGAGGTTTTGTCTGGGGTGTAGATGAATCTGAATGATTTCCAAGTGAAATATTTTAACAGTTGAAGTGTGAGAAGTAGATTTCCAGGACTTGCACTGGTATTTAAACTCTACAAATAAGCACCAACAAAATATGGAAAAGAAAACTATCTGCATGAAACAGAAGAGTCGAGCTGTATGCCCCCAGCTGACTTCCAACATGACATCACAATGATGTGTTTCATTTCACAGTAGAGACCACTTAGAGTTGCATTTGTTTATCTTTTTCCCCATGCTGAGCATGACCAAAGGTCAAATTGTAGGAAAAATGTGAGAAGCAAGGGACTTTCCAGAATAGCCGACAGACACTTGAGGGAGGGGGAGAGGGTGAATAGAAGAGAAAGATTTTCTTTCTGTGGTAATACTCCCAAACACAAGTACTTCACTAAAATTGATGATTGTAATCCTTAGCAGGAGAGTGACCTGATATTGGCCATCTGGCATTTTATGCCTTCTTGGAATTCCAACCTTTTAAAAATCTAGGAGCTGGAGAGTTATATCCTGTCTTTGTATTATTCCTTGACTAGTGTAAACAAAGCCTAGTTCTCTCAATTGTACTTCAGGAGATTCAAAGTAGAACCCCTTGATGCTTGAGGATTATGCATGCACAGTAGAGCAACATGAAATTGTAAGACTAGTGAATTGAAATGAGAAAAACAAGATATAAAATATTTCTTAATACTGATGTGCCTATTTTGTACATTTCAAGAGAGCCCCCTCCAGTTCTATGTCAACTACCCAAACAGTGGAAGTGTGTCTGCTTTTGGACCTGGTCTCGTGTATGGTGTGGCAAACAAAACCTCCACATTCACCATAGTCACAGAAGATGCAGGAGAGGGTAAGACTTTAAGCCATTATGCTCCATGAACATTTGACTCTTCAATTACCAGCATCATTTGGGCATGTATATGTCATATTTCCTCCTGTCTTCAGGAAATGTACATCTGGATGACCTGCTAGCACCTTTAAATTTAACATGGCCAAAAAGCAGCATAGCCTAGTGGAAAGAACACTGGCCTGGAAGTCAGGAAACCTGGCTTCTAATACCAGCACTGCCACTTGCCTGCTTTATGACCTTAGGTTAGTCACTTGAGGGGAGGCACCATGGCTTAGTGGCAAGAGCCCGGGTTTGGGAGTCAGAGGTCATGGATTTGAATCCCGGCTCCACCATTGTCTGCTGTGTGACCTTGGGCAAGTTGCTTCACTTCTCTGTGCCTGTTCCCTCAACTGGAAAATGGAGATAATAATAATGATGGCATTTGTTAAGCACTTCTATGTGTGAAGCAGTGTTCTAAGTGCTGGATTTTGAGACTGTGAGCACCATGTGGGACAGGGACTCTGTCCAGCCAGATTGTGTTGTATCTACCCCAGCGCTTAGAATGGTTCTCGGCACATAGTAAGTGGTAAACAAATATTATTATTATTATTATTATTATTATTATTATTATTATTATTATTATTCTACTTCACATCTCTGTGCCTCAGTTCCCTCATCCACAGAATGGGGATTCATTACCTGTTCTCTCTCTGACTGACTGTGAGCCCCATGTAGGACCTGATCATTGCATAACTACTGCAGCACTTAGTACAGTGCTTGATGCATAGTAAGCGCTTAACAAATAGTATCATCATTATTCTCTGTACTTGTTTCCTCATCTGTAAAATGGAAATTAAATATTTGTTCTTCCTCCCCCTTTAGACGATGGGCCTCATTGTGGGACAGGGACTGTCTGACCTGATTAACTTGTATCTACCCCAGTGCTTGGCACATAGTAGATACTTAATGCTATTATTTAACTGAACTCCATTTCCCATCCTAAATCAACTGCACTTCCTAACTTTCCTGTCATTGGCAATGCAGTCATTGTCTCTGCCTCAAATGCTTGCTAGTTTGGTCCCATTTTTACTCCCACGAATCTTGGTGTTTGTCTCAATCCTGCTAGTTCCTTATCTATAGTTCACTGGGTTTTTTTGTTGTTGTTCCTTCTCCACCTTCAAAATCAGTTGTATTTATTGAGCAACTATTGTTTGAGAGCACTGTACTAAATGCTTGGGATATGACAGATCCAACCCTTAGTAAACACAATCCTGTTATCACTTGGCTGTTCCAGTCTCCTTTCTAGCCCTACTGCCTCTAACCTCATCCCTCATCAACTCTCTCACATGTAGATGCATATAATCCTATTTTTACACCATTCAGAGTACAGCACTCCCCTCTTCAGTAAATCTTTAACGATTACCATTACTTCTCATAAAAAGGCTCCTGGCTTTTGGCTTCAAGTTCCTCAGTCTTCTGGCTTCCTTCTACCTTTTTGCTCTCTTCTCCCACTACACCCCAGCTCCTGCTGTTTACTCCTCCCAATCAAATCTAGCTGTTCCTCACTTTTAAATCTCCCACCTCTAGCCCATTATACTCATCTCTCTCTCCCTGCCTAAAGTGCCCTCTCCTCTCAGCTTCATCAAACATATTGTTCCCATCTTTCAAAACCCTCTTAAGAAAAAAAAAAAAAGCTACCTCCTGGTGGTAATCCCTGACTTGTTAGTAATTCCATTCCGTCAGCCACCTCAGCACTCTCATCAAGATGTGTGTGTGTGTGTGTGTGTGTGTGTGTGTGTGTGTGTGTACATACATTTCCTTTTCACCTATGTATTCTCTTAACTGATATTTGTCATTCTACCTTAAGCTCCATGGTAGCAGGAATCATCTCTTGCATATTTTGCAATTTTCTGTTAGCATGCTGTACACAGTAGGCACTCAATACTGCAGATACATAAGCTTTCTTTTTTTAAAAAATGAAATTATTCTACTTCACTGGGGCTTCTGGTTCGGGATTCTCTTCCTCTAGCATAATGACTGCTTTCCCAATATATTTTTACCAGCCCCTGAAAACAGAACAGATGCTAACCACATACAGAGAATACGTGATGATGTAGTCACTGTGACCTATATGCAGTAAGGAATGAACTTTACCTCTGGTACTGCTCCTAGGTACTTCTACTTACAGAGAAAAAAATTTAGTTATGTGTAAAATGTTTTAAGTAGGGCCTGTGACATCGACTTGATAAGCAGGCTGTGACTCTTATAGTGACTAGAAATGTCTTTCTAGCTAAATTTCGCATGGACTAAACATAATCATAATTACTGAAGTATGATCTCAGTTGCTTCTTCCATTTTGTCATTTTCACCTGATTGAAAAATGCTTAAGCCAAAATTCTACAAGCAAATTGTTTCTGAAAGAGAGCTCTCCCTCTCCCCCACTCCCTCCTTCTGTCTCTCTCTGACAGGTGGGCTTGACTTGGCTATTGAAGGACCTTCCAAAGCAGAAATTAGTTGCATTGATAACAAGGATGGCACCTGCACGGTGACCTATCTGCCGACCCTTCCAGGTGACTACAGCATACTGGTCAAGTACAATGACAAACACATTCCCGGCAGCCCGTTCACAGCCAAGATCACAGGTAGGGAGGTGGCTGATGGATCTTGCACTTACTATCTTGTATAATTTGGAATGAATCATCTGTATAAAAACCACCAGAGAAGAGCCAATCATAAGCATAGTGACAATCACAGTGCCTTAGTTAAGACTTTGAGAATATTTGTGGAAATTTGGAAGATGAAGCAGGAACCAGGTGTGGTTTTTGCATGTTAACATCCAGAAGGTAGTAATAATAATGATGGCATTTGTTAAGCGCTTACTATGTGCATCTTGTGGGTGGGTGTGTGCCCATTTCTGAAGCTTCTTATTCAGATCCAATATGCAAGGCTCTAAGACCTCAGCATCTTGTGAAGGACAGTATTAATGTCCAAATCCGGGCTTGGGAGTCAGAGGTCGTGGGTTCTAATCCCAACTGCCACTTATGAGCAGTGTGACTTTGGGCAAGTCACTTAACTTCTCTGTCCCTGTTACCTCATCTGTAAAATGGGGATTAAGACTGTGAGCCCCATGTGGGACAAACTGATTGCCTTGTATCTACCCCAGTGCTTAGAACAGTGCTTGGCACATAGTAAGCGCTTAACAAATACCATCATTATTCCCCTCCCCACAGCACTTGTGTATATTTGTACATATTTATTACTCTATTTTTTAATTATGTGTATATAGCTATAATTCTGTTTATTCTGATGGTATTGACACCTATCTACTTGTTTTGTTGTCTGTCTCCCACTTGTAGACTGTGAGCCCGTTGTTGGGTAGGGACTGTCTCTATATGTTGCTGATTTGTACTTCCCAAGCCCTTAGTACAGTGCTTTGCGCACAGTAAGCACTCAATAAATATGATTGAATGAATGAATAAAATTCCCCTTATGTTAATTTCATAGGACATTTTAACTGTGTGTGTGTGTGTGTGTGTGTGTGCGCGCGCGCACGCGTGCATGTATATTTATAGTAAAATAATGCAATAAGTGATCTGAGCTGGCATTCTTTCTAGATGACAGCAGGAGATGTTCCCAGGTGAAGCTTGGCTCTGCTGCTGATTTCCTGCTTGATATCCATGAAACTGATCTTAGCACCTTGACAGCCAGTATTAAGGCCCCATCTGGCCGTGATGAGCCTTGCCTCCTAAAGAGACTACCTAATAACCATATTGGTAAGTAAGAAGCCAGGTTCTACCTACAAACTTGGTCAATTCTCAGTTTTTCCACCCACTGAGGCAGATGAAATCTGTTTTACGTGCTCTCCTGCTTTTCTTGATTTAGTTCAAAAAAAAAAAAGAAAAAAACCACCCAAACCAAAAACTTGCTATTGCTCCCTGACAGGCATTTCATTCATCCCGCGCGAAGTGGGTGAGCATGTAGTCAGCATTAAGAAGAATGGCAGCCATGTGCCCAATAGTCCGGTGTCCATCATGGTGGTTCAATCAGAAATTGGAGATGCCCGTAGAGCTAAAGTCTCAGGCCGGGGCTTGACTGAAGGGCGTACTTTTGAGATGTCAGATTTCATCGTTGATACAAGAGATGCAGGTAAATGAGGTGCTGCTCCTTCAGGACCCCTGTTGGCGAGGAACAATTTGAGGCCTATTTTTCCCCTTAAGCTTCCCCTTCCCTTTTCTCAATAGTCCCCTATTTCAAAGATTGACGGCTAAAGTTATAAGTTCCAGAGTCCCGTGAGGGCAATCCTGAAGAGGCTGATTTGTGGCTTGCTTGGGGAAAAATGTTGAACTGTTCTCCACTAACTGATGTTAAGTTTCTTAAAAGTAGGAGCATCTTCTCTTTTCCATTTTTGACTTGCTATTTGACTTTAGGCTGGCTTTTACCAAAGTACTGCTTCAGGTTGAGAGCTGTCCCTCTAGTTGCAGTCAGGAAGTAGGGTGGAGAGGAAGCGGTTAAGGAGTAGAAGTACTTACCAGTGCTGTAGTTGCACTGCTTTCTCCCAGCAGGACCGAGCCTGTGGCTCATTAGTATGAGACCAGTTTGCCCAGATAGGTCACACCTGCTGGCATGTAATCAATCAGTGGTATTTATTGAGCACTTAATGTATGCAGGGCATGGTACTAAGCGCTTGGGAGACTACAATACACAGAGTTTGTAGACATGTTCCCTGCTCACAGAGAGTTTACTGTCTGAAGGGGGAGAATATATTACTAAGCTAGCTATCTGCACATTTTACATCAAAGATTAATGAGGCCTTGCTTGGGAACCCAGTCCATCACCCAACCCACTCTTTCGTATTAAACCTTGATCTTGCCTTCAGTGACCTTTGAAAGTTTAATTGCTAGTGTGAAAAGCAACCCCTTTTCTGGTTCTAGGGTATGGTGGCATATCTCTAGCAGTTGAGGGGCCCAGCAAAGTTGACATTCAAACAGAAGATCTGGAGGATGGAACCTGCAAGGTGTCATACTTCCCAACGGTACCGGGTGTTTATATTGTGTCTACCAAATTTGCGGATGAACATGTTCCAGGTATGAGCCAATTTTCCTAGCTTTTTGAGTATTATGTGGAAATTATGTTGGATGGTAAGCAGTCCTCACCATGCCATGTCAAATATGCAGGCTCATAAGAATTTTCCGTGATACTTCCAGGTAGCCCATTTACAGTGAAAATAAGTGGAGAAGGAAGGGTCAAGGAGAGCATCACTCGCACAAGCCGTGCTCCCTCTGTAGCAACAGTTGGGAGTATCTGTGATCTTAATCTGAAAATTCCAGGTAAGTGGCAGAACTGATTTTTAGCCACAGCATTTTCTGAAATATCTGAGATTAAATAATCTGAAGGTTTCCAAAACCATCATGGAAAAGTAGTAGTAATAGAATTAAGTACTTGGGTGCAAGCTCTGTACTAAGTGCTGGGAAAGAATAATCACATCTGGGCCCTTGGAGGATTCACCATCTAAAAATGTAAGGGAGAAGAGGGAACTGGTGACAGACACATAAAGAGTGATGAATAGAAAAGGGAAAAGTGTTGGAAATTCTGTTGCTTGTCTTCCTTTAGAAAGAGCAAGCCGCAGGGGAGTTAGTGTCATTCATATTTATTGAGCACTTACTCTGTGCAGAGCACTGTAATAAGCTTGGGAGAGTACAATATAACAGACACATTCCTTGCCCACAACGAGCATACAGTCTCGTTACAGGGGGAGACAGACATTAATAGAAATAAATTACAGATCTGTACATAAGTGCTGTGGAACTGTGAGGGGAGATGATAAAGGGAACAAGTCAGAGTGATGCAGAAGGGAGTGGGAGAAGAGGAAAGGAGGGCTTAGTCCAGGAAGGCCTCCTGGGGGAGATGTGCCTTCAATAAGGCTTTGAAGTTGCGTAGACACCTAGAAAGACATCATTGGGTCATGGCTGGGATACTCCTGACTTCTGCTTCCTCCTTTTCCCTTCCCAGACAAAAGGCTTCCCAACCCTGGCTGCCAAGGCCACCTACAGGTCTCCTACATTTCTGCCACCACTCTGGCTGGTGGCTCTGTAATGACATCACTGGGGATCATCTGACAGGGGACCCACACTAGATGCCCCAGCTTGAGTTAATGCAGCCCTAGCCACCCCAGCCTTACTGAGGCTTTTGTGGAAGTGGCACTGTCTAGTTTTTCTCTTTCCCGCTGGGGTGGTGCAAGACAGGTCAGGTTGGAGGCTATCCTTCATGATGCGAAGGAGAAGCGATGTGGGGTCCTGGAGAGGCAGCATTGCGGTCCAGTAGAGGGCCCTGGGCATGTATATGGGAAGGTGACAAGATTCCCTAGTTTCACTCTGACACTGTGGGGAGAGGGAGAGCATGCTGCTGCAGCTTAACTCCCCATGGCCCAGCATGCATAGGGCACGGTCATGTCAGAAACAGGAACCATGAGAGTCACTGGGGCTGGGGGAAAGGGTTCCCAGTGGGATTTGTTCTGTCAAGGTCATGGCGGAAAGTCCCGTATACAGATGAGTTTTTATGTCAGTCCTTGCAGTTAAAATGGGAATTAGTTCCTCGAGGAATCAGGTTACAAAAAAGTTTTCCTCTTACTCCTTTATAGATTGAACTGACTGGGTAAAACCTTGTACTGATACTACTCTTTGAGTCTTAACGGGTACTGGTGGTATTGGAAAAACTTTAGTATTCTGAACAACTATGAGATGGCTAATTGTTCTAAATATGTCCAGAGCAAACTAAATGAGATTCTGAATGACTTTTCACATTTGAATCTCCAAAAGAACATACTTGTCTGAATTCTATAACCTTCCTTCAAATTCTGAATGGTTATTAGTGTCGTATATAAATGTGAGTAGTTAATGTCAAAGCAGAATTACTCTTTGCTCTTCTTTCTTTTCCTCCTCTCATTTTCCTAGTTACTTTGGTTCCAAATGGCCTTTGGGAGAAACTTTCCCACTTCTTTTGACAATCTAATATTACCCTTTTCCATCTGTTGAATGAAACAAATCGCACCTGTGATGTCCTCGATACCGTGATTGTGTGGATGGATCAACTAGTCTGCCAACATCCCCTGCACCCCCACCTTCTGTCCTTGGGGTTAGGAGCATGAATTTCTCAGCACAGGTTCTGTAGGAATGCAGGGTGTAGCTTGACAATGACTGTATGTGATTTATCTACTTTAAATTGTCCAGCATGCTTTCTGTGATGCCTGTCTGTTCATATATTGGGCACTACTGTTCACCATAAGCAAGCCCTTTATTTTAGAAATAGATTCACTGACTTCACCTCCTCCTGCCGCATCTCCCAATATTGGTGGCAATATTGTCATTTCCATAACTTCAAACTATTTGGTCACGGGTATTGTCATACTTGACTTTCCTTGTCCCTTTGGGGCAGGCCTATGTTCACCCCCCCCCCCCCCCACCGAGAAATTTTCCGATCTTTTAACTGTGAGAAACCATGAGAGTGTTCTCTTCCCGCTCAACTATTAAGGCTCCAACTAGCAAATTCCCAAATGTTTTGCCTCATTTGTCATTTAGGGTAAGAAATATGAAGTTGGGACTCATTTTCTTCATATTCTGTAATGTTTCTAAGCCTTTTGGGCTTTTGCTTGGCATTGCCACCCTATTGGGAGTGCCGTAGGAGTGGTGCTCCTGGTGGGCTGCAAAAAAATAAGCTTTTGACTGATTTTTCAGGCTTCTATTTGCTTTGGGTATAAGAGCCAAAATAGTCAAGATGAAGGTTTTTGGTTTTTTTGTTTTTTGTTTTTTTTGTGTGAGATTAGACTAAGGGGTCCAGAGATACTGAGCCTGAATACAAAATTTCCAATCTTGGCTTACATTTCATTTGCAATGCTGCCCATAATGCTGAGTAGCTGCTCATTTTCTGACTCCTGTTTTCCTTGTTTAGAAATTGATAGCAAGGAAATGTCTGCTCAGGTCACCAGCCCCTCCGGCAGAATAACAGAAGCAGAAATAGTTCCCATGGGAAAGAGCTCCCATTGTGTTCGTTTCATCCCGGAAGAGATGGGCGTTCATACAGTGACTGTAAGATACCAGGGCCGGCATGTTCCAGGCAGCCCATTTCAGTTCACAGTTGGACCTCTTGGTGAGGGGGGAGCTCAGAATGTCCGAGCTGGAGGGCCAGGCCTTGAGAGGGGAGAAGCAGGAGTACCAGGTAAGAATTCAAGAGAAATGCAACTCCATTTGAACTCAAGCATGAATGCTTTACTCAGCACTGAGTAGTTCTAAAAAAAATTAAATTTCTTCTTTTGCCAGCTGTCTCTTCTGGGAGCATTTTGGTAGCAGTGAGTGAACCTTGTTGAGAGCACTAAAGTTATAAAAAAAAAATTGTGGTATTTAAGTGCTTACTGTGTGCCACTGTACTACTAATAATATAGTATTTAAGTGCTTACTATGTGCCAAGCACTGTTCTAAGCGCTGGGGTAGATACAAGGTAAAACAGGTTGGACACAATCCCTCTCCCACATGGGGCTCACAGTCTTAATCGCCATTTTACAGATGAGGTAACTGAGGCAGAGAGAAGTTAAGCAGCTTGCCTGAGGTCACACAAAAGACAAGTGGCGGGGCTAGGATTAGAACCTACGTCCTCTGACTCCCGAACCCGTGCTCTTGCCACTGGGCCATGCTGTTTCTCCTAAGCACTGGGTAAGAGACAAGATAATCAAGGCTCATAGTCCAAGTTGGGGGAGAACAGGGATTGAATCCCCATTTGACAGATGAGGAAACTGAGGCACAGAGTAGTTGACCGGCCCAAGGTTACAGAGAAGGCCAGTGGTGGAGCTTGGATTAGAACCCAGGTCCTCTAAAGCCTAGACCCGTGTTCCTTCCCTAAGGCCCCCCTGCGTCTCTCTAGCATAGTAGCATACATGAATTGCGTAAAGCATGCAACTTGGAAACTGATCCCAGTGATTTTCCTTCCAGTATAGTAGTAACTGCCACTTTAAGAATGTAACCAGTCTTATTCAGCTTGTGAAACAGAGGACTAAAAATTGCTTAACTGATTGTAATGGCATTGATTGACTTCGTCCGTAGGTTCCATGTGCATGTATAAAACAGTAAAATGCAGGGTGGCACAGCAAAGTCATAAATTGCAGATTTAATTTTACTGAGAGGGGCCCAGAATAATTTTGAATAGTAATTCTTCCCTGGTTACTAATTGTATGTGTTGTCCATAGCTGAATTCAGCATATGGACCAGAGAAGCAGGAGCCGGTGGCCTTTCCATTGCCGTTGAAGGACCAAGTAAAGCAGAAATTACATTTGATGACCATAAAAATGGATCTTGTGGTGTGTCTTACATTGCTCAAGAGCCTGGTACGTACGGTTCTATGACGGGTTGGCACATTCTTTTGCTACGGCATGTTATTCAGGCAAAATTCTTGGAAGTGATATATCAGATGGCATTCTTAAATGTCTTTGGAAAAATCTGCCTGCTAGAATTGCAAGGCTAATCTGGTGAGCAGGGAGAGGAGCTGGGAGAGAGGGAGGTGGGATTTTTCCATAAAGCTGGGGAGCAAGGAACCCAGGATGGTCACAGATACCTCCAAAAGTGAAGCATGTTTGGGTGACCCCGGAGCTGATCCCCACAGCAGCGGGGACCCTTCTATGGGCTGCTGCAGCTGGTTGAGGGGGTGAGGGTGTCTTCCAGCCAGTTATGGAGAGCTGCTGCCCATGCTGCCACTTTTCTACTTAGGGCAGCACTAGCGACAGCCCTCTGGTTCCCTCTCTTCTCTCAACCCAGTGGCAGGAGGAGAGGAAACCAGAGGGCTGCCATTAGTGCTGCCCTAAGTAGAAAATCAACCCCCTGGTGCTGGGGATCCTGTCTGTGGATATAACTGAGCGGAGGAAGTGGTGACAGGCATTATTTTTATTTAAAAATCAATTAAAACACACCGGTACTGGTGAGCCCAGCTTCTACTGCTCCTGCCCCTTTTCTTTCTCTCTCCTCCCACCCTGGTACCACAGCTCTGCATCCTAAGGAGACGGGGCGGCTGTAGGCATGGAGAAACAGCAGCCCTGGCAATAGACTCCTCCCACAGCAGGGACATTGGAACTGGGGACAGGAAAAGATACCGATTTTTGGATTTTTTTTTTTCCAGAAACATTCTCTTCATTGCTAAGGTTTTAATAGTTTCAGAACCTCTTGGCAGGAACCAAGAAAAAAAGCGTGGCTCACATTGGCAGTGACCAGTCAGAGGCAGCTCATAACCGTGCTGTAAACTAACCCCTTCAACTGAGTGAAGGAAAGTCAGATAGGGGCTCCCGGGACAGCCGTAGTCCAGTCAGATGTAGCTTAGGTAGTCCCGACCCTTGTCATGTACCTGGATGTGCGAAGGAACAAACTGGGATGCTTATTTGATTTGGAAGAGACTTTAAATTTTATTCTATGCTTGACAACTATCGCACAACTTTTCTCTCTTTTAGGTGACTATGAGGTGTCAGTCAAGTTCAATGATGAGCACATTCCAGACAGTCCTTACTTGGTTCCAGTTATCGCTCCTTCAGACGATGCTCGCAGACTCACTGTTATGAGCCTTCAGGTGAGACACAAGGAAACATCTGTGTAGCTGACCGCATGCTGACTTATTAGTCCCTTGTTCTCGAGAGGCTGTAAATTCTACCCCAAGCTTGGTTGATCAGTCAGTAATCTGGTGAAAACAGCTCTCCTCTAATGTGGAGGCTGCATTTTTACAAAACCCTTCATTTAGAATAACACTGTAGAACCCACCCATTCTCATGCTGTGCGCATATTTTTTGTGTGCAAGCTGTTTCTTCCAACACCACGGCGCATTGTCAAAAAGGCTCAGGTTGTTGGATGAGCATTCTCTAGTTCCCTGGCAACATTTTAATCAAAATGTGTTTGTGAGAAAATACGCGTTATGGCAAAAATGAGTGTGCTCTGTTTTGAGGAGGTAAGCTTTTTCCCATTGAAATGTCTGGAAAAACACTTATGGCAGCCGAAATTCCCTTGATATTTTGTGGCAGAAAGTTGGAAGTATGGTCCAGAAAAAACAAGGTCCCATTGATGAATACCTGCATAGTCAGTATTTCCAAATTATGTGAAGTTAATTCTGTTTTGTGGGGCTTTTTTGTCTTGAGCCTTTTTGGTAAGTTCAGAAGTTCTGAAACGCTGGTAGGAAAACTTATAAATGATCCCTTAGCGGGGGTGCGGGAGAGATGGTAAGGAATTGAGGAATTCTGTAAAGCTAGCTTTATTTCTGTTGAATTTGCTGAAGTCCATGTAAGGAAATGGAAATATCAGATTTGTTGAAATGAAGCCTTGCCTGAGGGTAACCAGTGTTCAAGGCTTGTATTAGGCCAAGTGTTGGCACAAAATGAGTTTGGGGCATATTCCCAGAGTCCAATAAGCAAGTCTGTCTTGCACGCTCTTTTTTCTATATCAAATAGTAAATCCTCTTGACTTTAGCAGTGCCCAGTTATACAAAAGCTGGTGCAGACTTAATCATGTGCTGAGGTTTTTCCTGAAGAGCAATAGACAAATTTTAAGGCCCCCCAGAGTAGACAAGGCAGTCAGAAACTTCTGAGACTATACCAGTGGTGTAAAACACTGGCTCAAATCTCTAAAGGAGTTGCATTTAAACTCGGTTTTTAAGTGTTGTCCATGCACATGCTCCTGTTATTCCAGTAGCCAACTTTATTTAAAAGGAGCTTTTGTCTGACTAAACTATTTGCAAACCCAAACAACCCATTTGTTTAACTATACCAATAGGACAATTTCCACTCCTTTTTAGAAATTCTCATCAAGGGCACTAATTAGTCATTGTGGCAGTGATGATTTTCTTGTGTTTCATTTAAAGACTTTTTGACAGGAATTCCTTTTGACTTGCTAAAACCTAGAGGGAGATAAAGTCCATTAAGGGCAAAAAAACTGGAGGTTCTTGCATCTGCTTAATGTGGAAAATGCTAAAGGTCTTTTACTTCAGGGATGTGTTGGGAAGTCATTGGAATAGTTTATCTCCCTCTTCAGGATTTAGCAAGAAAAGACTTCAAGTAAGTGGTCTGCTGCAATATATAATCAGCTCTTCCTGTAGGAACTTTCTCATGACAGGTGGGTCATGAATATCTGTTTTACCCACATGGAAAAGTGTGCCTGTTGATATTACCCTGTGTTAGGTCTGTTCTGCATGACATTTGAATTATTGCCTTCCTGACATCATGTGGTATAAACATTTTGGAAAATTATGTAGTCTTTCCTATGATTTCATTAGGTCTGCTTTTTAAACAAGGTACTCTTCTTCAGAATGAAATTCCTGGAAATCTTATGCACTTTCACAAATCTCATCTTAGTCTTGCAACATCTCCCCATCTCTTACAGATGGGGAGACTGACACATAATTGGTCAGTAAAGGAGCTGAAAAGTTAGACTTCTGGTGCCCACCTAGGGTTGTTGCTAACTAGAGCATCCTACTGTTTATTTTTATGTTACTGAATATTACTTCAAAGGAGTTACTCAGGAATTGGTGATTAAACATTGCTCCCAAAGCACTTTTTAAAAAGTCACAA
Organism: Tachyglossus aculeatus; assembly: GCF_015852505.1. NCBI lineage: Eukaryota > Metazoa > Chordata > Mammalia > Monotremata > Tachyglossidae > Tachyglossus > Tachyglossus aculeatus. The sequence continues at coordinate 74,230,755 of NC_052101.1, read as the reverse complement.
AATCCCCATACAGATGATTAGTTCCCTACTTAGCCAGTGAGTAAACTGCCTGAGGTGTCCAGTCCACTGAAGAACCAGGACCCAGAAAGGTATTTCAGTCTACAGTTGTCAGCATTTGCAGCCTGTTTGGGTTCTAACGACTTCAAAATCAGATACATCCATAACATGGCTCCTGAAAGTGTTCTTCATGCCATAGAACTGTGAATAGGATAGGTAGAAGGGAGGGAGGGAGGGTGGGCAGATCTGCCCTGGATCCTTTCCTACCTAGCAAGACTGTCTAGCCCACCCAAACCCTGAATCTTTTTTTTTCCACTTTTATGACCAGCAGTATTAATGTTTAAAGGTGGTATACTCCCTTCAAATGCCCTATGCATTGTGGCCCAACATAATCTATTGGTTTAACTGCTCCTTATCAGGGTAGCTAGGGGCCCGATAAAGAGTCTCTCAGACATCCCACTTAATGGGTGCAGTCTCACCATCAGCAGCACCATCCTTGAACCAAAGGACAGCTCTACTACTATGACGACTACTACTACTACTACTACTACTACTACTATGACTACTAAACTACTGTTTAGACCCTTTCACAAGGGGGAGACTGTCCAAGCCCCCAAATCATACTGAGTTTCTGGTTTTGCCTGGCTGATTCTAACACTTCAGGTTGCATTGGCACTCATGCCAAGTTCTAATTTGCCCACTCCTGTGATTGCAAGACCTCCCTAACTGCTCTGAGCCACAATTACAGTAATAAACACTCTGCAGTTCACAACTGCGAGCCTTCTGGCCCTACCTATGAGATGCAATTAAATTATTGATACCTATGGAGGTAGGGCCAAGTGGCATTCACTTGTGCTATAGGCAGTGTGTAATCCTAGGTGAACCCAGGTGACTAGAACTAGTTCACTTATTATGAAATAGGGTGCAACAAATGTGTTTGCTTGGTGGACTCTGGATTGCATTTTGGTGGGCTTCCTATTTCCGTTGATTTTTTTTTTTCCAAATTCATAGGGTGCACTCCAGGGGAAAACTATCAGCAGTGCAAGAGGCTGGGATTTCAAATTGTTTGAGTTTACATCTGAAGTCACCACACAAACAAGCCCAATGTAAAAACTCACACTCCTCTTCCTTTCACTTGATCAAACCTCATGTGGAAAACTTTCATCCTCTATTGTCAGGTGTTTCCTCAAAAAGCATATGGAAAAATAAGCTTTTTTGATCACTTTTTCACTCAAACTTCCATACTAAGCCAGTGTGTTCCAAACAGTGTAGAAAGGAAACCTAAGGTGATAACCCATCTAATGTATTAAATTCTCAGGAGTCTGGATTAAAAGTTAACCAGCCAGCATCCTTTGCTATAAGACTGAATGGAGCAAAGGGCAAAATTGATGCAAAAGTTCACAGCCCCTCTGGAGCAGTGGAAGAATGCCATGTTTCCGAGTTGGAGCCAGGTAAGAGAGAATCTCTCAATCAATACTATATATTGAGAGCTGACTTTGTGCAAGACATTGTACTGAGTGCTTGGGAGAGTTAAGTACAGCAGAGTTGGAAGACATGATTCATTCATTCCTTCAATCGTATTTATTGAGTGCTTACTGTGTACAGAGCACTGTATTAAGCTCTTGGGAAGTACAAGTTGGCAACATATAGAGATGGTCCCTACCCAACAGGGGGCTCACAGTCTAAAAGATGATGATCTTTGTCCAAAGTAAAGAAAATGGAGTTTGGAGCTGTATGTAAAACAGGAATACGTGAAATTGAACTCTGGTACTAATGGGTAAGATTCAAGCCTATTTTGTGGTGGTAGTATAAATACGGTTGATGATGATGATGATGATTTTGTCTATTTTTATTAAAGTCCATTTGGTATTCACTCTTCTAGTACTGTAGAAAATGCTGAATTTAATTCATACCTCTGAGCTATACAATTAAACTGATTAAATTGAGATTGTGATTCTTCTTCAGGTGCTTTTAGTAGAGTTGACAAGTCACCTTGAATTCTGGCAATTATTGATTTTGAAGAGTATTTTATAGAGATCTTGCATTATGAATGCTCAGATAATGCTGAAGTAGATTATTTGACTCTGGTTTTGAAGATGGCCTATTAGGAGTCAGGCTAGACAGGTTCACATCATGGGATCATGAAGAATTTGGGCTTAAAGCTCGAAACAGTCCAAATCAGATGTTTTTCAGAAGTTTGAAACCGACCTTTTAGGATGTTTGACTTGGACTTGCTTTCCCAAGTCAGTGACTTAGGTGTGTAACTTTCTTTATTCACAGACAAGTATGCAGTTCGCTTTATCCCACATGAAAATGGAGTTCACACAATTGATGTGAAGTTCAATGGGAGCCATGTTGTGGGAAGCCCATTTAAAGTTCGAGTTGGGGAACCAGGACAAGGAGGAAATCCAACTCTTGTGTCTGCATATGGAGCTGGCCTAGAAGGGGGCACCACAGGTAAACTAACTCAGTGCAATACAAAGCTGCCAGTAGTATTAAATGACTGACTTTTCTTCTAAAGAATCATAGCCCTCTTTGTCAGGAAGCTTTTTTTTTCCTTGGTGGAGTGAGTCTGAAATCTTACCATTGATATTCATGTTTCTTCTTGAAACTTAAAGCCCATAAAGCTATACTAGGGAGGATTTGGCCAGGAACTGTGACATGTAATGTAACTTGGTACTTTGCCTACAGGAACACATGACTAGATTAACAAGTCTGTCTTGATATACCACTTAGTTCAGTTAGGAGGTCACTTGCCAACTAAATACATTTCTGAAAATCACGCATTGTCAACACATGTCCCCTTAATATACCTCCGGACTGATTACTGGTGGAAGGGTAGGACTCTTATTAAAGGCTATGGAAGAAATTCTGGTGCATTCTTATGGGGCAATTCATATGACTCTTTAAGACCTAAGGATAGAAATAATGACCTTTTGAAAAGTAACTTGACAAGCTTTGGGAAACTCATTTTAAAGTAGTGGTAGAGAATATAGTTTATGTGGGTAGTCTGTCAACCAAAACAATATTGCTCATATGTGGTAATGCAGCCACAGCAGGAGTCACCTCTAGATGTAGGAACAAAATATGACTAATTGCCTGTGATCTTTTAGGATAGAGCCACATATCCTTGTGTGACCAATGTAGAGGTAACAGTCTACTTAGCTAGGTCTGAATCCACCATTAGTCTATCAAGGTCAGACTGAGGAGTGGTGAGGTGCCTGGAAGGAGGATGAAAAGCTGGGGATAGTCGGATTGAAGAGGGTCATTACATGAGCGGAGAAGGCCTAGGAGTGACATGTGATGGATGGGGGAGGGGAAGGACTGTTGTGGTAATTGTGGGGTTGAGGTGGTGGGAAAGGGCGGAGAGAGCACCTTGGAGCATCTTGTTCTGCCATAGTGCTTGATGGCCAAAAAGAAAGAAATCCAATGTTGGCTATTTGAGGATTATGATATGGACCATTGTTGAAACAGCCTATCCAGTTCAATTTAGTTTCTTAGAAATTAACATGACTTGGATGTGGCAGAAGGGCCAAAAAAGTAATTCCAGTGCTTTTTTGTCAAGGACTCTTGCTAAATGTGTATAATCATTTAAAATCAGAGCCTTGTATCATCCAAGGGAACAATAATATAAGGAGTGTCAAATCCTCTAGAGAGAGCTGTTAATTTTTTTTTTTTTTTCAAAAACTAAGCTGCTCTAGTGACTGGAATAAGTAAGGCAGTGAATAGTCAAATACTTATTACAAATCTCTTCTTGATGATAATCTACTCCAGATTCACTGCCCTTTCATCATAGACTGGAACGTTCCAGTATTGTTGATGTTCTCCCGTGTTAAGCCATTCTGAATGGTATATGCATTTGTTATTACTCCCACTGCAACATCTGGGGATGGTTTTAGAAAACTATGGATCTTTCTGCTTTGAGGCTTTCTTCATATAATAGAATTAAGGAACAATGTAATTTAGCACTTAAAGAGCTTGCCGAAATGCTTTCAGTGGGTTAGCTCCCAAGACTGCAAAATTCGACATCATATAATAACTCAGAAATTGTATGCAAATCAATTCTAGCATTTTCACATCTCATTTTATAATTTCAGTCCAGTGGAGGAGGTGACATTATCCTGTTTTACAGATGGAGAGTTCTAAGACACGGAATTTGGGACTTGCCTAGATCACCCTAGTGGATAAAGCCAAGTCAGGGGACGTGGGTTCTAATACCAGCTCTGCCACTTAATAATAATAATAATAATAATAATAATAATAATAATAGTACTTGTTTAGCGCTTACTATGTCCTAAGCACTGTTCTAAGTGCTGGGGTAGATACAAGTTAACCAGGTTGGACACAGTCCCTGTCCCACATTGGGCTCACATTCTTAATCCCCATTTTTCACAGATGAGGTACCTGAGCCCCAGAGAAGTGAAATGACTTGCCCAAGGTTACACAACAGACAAGTGGCAGAGCCGGGATTAGAATCCATTACCTTCTGACTCCTGAGCCTGTGCTTTATCCACTACATTGTGCTGCTTGCCACTTGTTTGCTCTGTTGCATTGGGCAAGTCATTAAACTACTCTGTGTCCAGTTTCCTCATATCTAAAATGGGTACTCAGTACCTGTTCTTCCTCCTACTTAGGGAGCTCCATGTGGGACAGGGACTGTCTGGTTTGATTATCTTGTTTCTACCCCAGTGCTTAGTACAGTGCTTGGCACACAGTAAGCCCTTAAACACTACAAATTATTATTATTATAATCAATGGTATTTATTGAATGCTTACTATGTACAGAGCTCTGTACTAAGTGTTTAATAGCATTTTGGTCAGTGAAGGAGCTGGGAATCTCATTCCCTTGTTCTCACCTAGTGCTGTGGCTCCTAGAGCAGCCAGTATTGATTGCTCCTGGAGGTATTCTGCCTTCCAGGGAAAAGCCAAGCTTGGCAAGCTGAGTCCCTTGGGCCACTGACCACATTTAGCAGTGGTTTTGCCTCCTACTTAAAGCAAAAAGCAAGCTTTGGTCTCCATGCCCAGCTATTCTGGGATAGTTTTGATCACTGGTTATTCTGTAGCCACATGTACACTCATTTCTTCCAGAGCACATGTTTTGAATAGACTGCTATTAAGGAATTGGGGAACATTCTTCTACCAAGCCTCCGTCTGAATAGAACACATGGATGTCAGAAGAAATGGCTGTATGCTTGTGGCACAGCATTGGTCCAGATGTGCCTACTGTAACTTGAGTTTTCATTCATTCATTCAATCATATTTATTGAGTGTTTACTGTGTGTAGAGCATTGTACTAAGCACTTGGGAAGTACAAGTTGGCAACATATAGAGATGGTCCCTACCCAACAGCGGGCTCACAGTCTAGAAGGGGGAGACAGACAACAAAACAAAACATATTAACAAAATAAAATTAATAGAATAGTAAATATGTACAAGTAAAATAGAGTAATAAATATGTACAAACATATATACAGGTGCTGTGGGGAGGGGAAGGAGGTAAGGCGGGGGGGGATGGGGAGGAGGGGGAGAGGAGCCACCACATTATAGTGGAATTCTTATTTCAATGGTATTTAAGTGCTTACTATATGACATTGTATTAAGGGCTGGCACTTAGTACCACACAGAGCTCATAGTCTTGATCCCCATTTTACAGATGAGGTAACAGGCTCAGAGCAAAGTTTGGGAAGGGAAGTGATTTGCCCAAGGTCACATAGCAGAGAAGTGGCAGAGCCAGGGTTAGAACCCAGGTCCTCTGACTCTGAGGCCCGTGCTCTTTCCAATAGACCACGCTGCTTCTCGGTGGAGCACGTGAAGAGAATGAGTGATGGCAGGATACCCAAAAAGCTGCTCTTTGGAGAACTGAAATTGGGAAAATGAAAGGAAGGTGAACAGGGAAAGTGTTTTTAAGGGTGTGGTAAAAAAAAAAAAAAAGAGCCTCTCACAGTGCTTCGTCCCAGCTGAAAATTGGGGTCAAATTTTTGAGGCTAGGCTTTTATGGCGCACTGCGATCAAGATGGGGGAAGAACTCTCTTTGAGTAAAAGCTCCACATAATAATAATAATAATAATGTTGATATTTAAGCGCTTACTATGTGCCAAGCACTGTTCTAAGCACTGGGGGAGATTCAAAGTTATTAGGTTGTCCCACGTAGGGCTCAGTCTCAATCCCCATTTTACAGATGAGGTAACTGAGGCACAGAGAAGTGCAGTGACTTGCCCAAGGTCACACAGCTGACAAGTGGCGGAGCGGGGATTAGAACCCATGACCTCTGACTCCCAAGCCCGGACTCTTTCTACTAAGCCACACTGCTTCTCATAATGATGGCATTTGTTAAGCGCTCACTATATGCAAAGCACTGTTCTAAGCACTGGGGAGGATACAGGGTGATCAGGTTGTCCCACGTGGGGCTCACAGTCTTAGTCCCCATTTACAGATGGTGTAACTGAGGCACAGAGAAGTTAAGTGACTTGCCCAAGGTCACACAGCTGACAATTGGCGGAGCTGGGATTTGAACCCATGACCTCTGACTCCCAAGCCCGTGCTCTTTCCATTGAGCCACATTGCTTCTCAAGGAGACAAAATAGAAGAGAACACCAGGTGCCACAAACATTAAGTACAACGCAATAAGGGACAACCTTTTTGTGCACTAATATAGCTGTAACTGTAAATCCCTCATTGGTCTGTTCCACTACATAAGCCTCCAGTGAACTTAACTGTCAATGGGGTGGTGTTCAATATGAAGGACCACTATCTATAGGAGAACAAACATCAGTGAACCCTGTGGCTAATTGAAGAACTATGCTTGAACTCAGGAAGAGTTATTGTGCCACATGCTGCATGTCTCCAGTTTTCACCTACTTCCTGTTGGAGTTTCTCATACTTTCAATTGTGGTTCAGGCTGTCTTTTGAGCTACAGATGCCATTGAGAGAAGGAACGACATTTCAGAGTAGACTTGATGAAGGGTATAGAGAATGCCTGTTTAAAATTCTGCATAAATATTACTCTTGTCAAGGGAATGGCACTTTATTTATTTAACTGCTTCAACTCCCTCAACCAATCCTTTCCCAGATATTCATTCGGAGGTTAAACAGCTTTACTGTGTGTGGAATGAAAAAGGTATCTATACTGTGCAGTTGAGAAATTTGGTGTCACAATCTTTCTGATGAAATAGGCATTCTTGTGTTTGTTTATATTTTATGTATGGCTTTGGCCCAAGCTTAAGTTGGTCCCTATCCAATTCAAACTTGGGGAGAGAGAGGGCAAATGCCTAAGATGTCCTTTGGGGCTTTTATGGTGACTTTCTCCTCCCCCTAGTCTTGAACTGCAGGATAGGATCCTTTTCAGCTAGCAAAGTTTGATCTGCCAGTTTTACCAGGAGGCACTTTGAGGATGGTCTGCCTCTGCCTCACTTTTTGTGGCCTCTGCTGTGCTCAGAATAAAAGTCTGGTTGACAACACTCTCCTCGTTAGCCTTAGAAACTGTAGAAACTGAGGATTCTGAGCTGAGCTTATTTCCTGGAGCAGGAGGGGAATAATTAGAATTCAAGAAATAAGGAATAATAATAATACAGATTCTCTCCATTCATATAGGAGCCTTTTTAACTAGAGTAGATCAGTATGGGTGGAGAAGCCTAAGGGGTAATTTAGCAAGATACTTAAAACAGGGTGGGTGAGACTTGCTAGACAGAATTTAGCTTATTTGATAATTAACTTCTGTTATGGCAAGTGTTCCATCTAGAGGCAGGATTCCTAGACTAGATAAAGTGGTGGTTCTCTGCCCTCCCATAGCTGTGTTACAATGCCTTCTCAGGAACAAGCCAATAAATGTGGTATTTAATGCTTACATTGTGCAGAGCACTTGAGAGAGTACAATGCAGTTTTGACAAAATCCCTGCCCTCGTCCTGCAACTAAATTGTTTTCAACTTCACTTTAAAATGATCGTTCCCACTCACATGTTACTGCTTATTCGTTCTAGAACTCTTGTTCCTTTTTCACACAATAACGGTTGGTTGCAATAACTGTGTGTATGATATCTCTGCTGTAAAGATTTGCTACTGTGACAAGGCCTAGATAGAGCTGCCTTGGGGGAAGAAGGTGAGGGGTGTTGAAAGCCTTTAAAAGCAGCTGGACTATGTTCCTGAACTGTGCTGATAGCCGCTCTTGTGTGTCGGATAACAAACAGTAATTCGTTATTTGGCATTGAGGCTATAATTAAAGCAAAACGTTGCCAGCAGCATAGGTAGTTTAGAGCAATCCTGGGTCAAGTTTCCAGTGTGGAACAAATGGAAATACTGATTGTGGCATATAATAAGTGCTTAGTATGTGCTAAGCACTGGGGAAGATAACAGGTTAACTATGAGTCCCATGTGGGACAGTGTTAGAGCAATCTAATTTATCCCCACTTTACTGTTTAGGCAACCCAGGCCCAAAGAGGCTAAGTGACTTACCCAAGGTCACCCAGCAGTTCAGTGACAGAGCAGGGACTAGTACCTGTCTTGTGCTCTTTCCACTAGACTATGCTGTTTGCTACATCTGAGCAACTCTTTAAACTAAATCCCATGTAGGCCTAAATTGAAAAGATGTAACTTTATACCTCCTTATGATAAATTGCAATAAACATCCATTGCTCTGAGTATTCCCAGACGAGTTATTAGGAAGAAAGGTCAGAAATGATCTCCTTCATGCCAAATCCAATGGCCTCTACTTCACCTTAATCCTCCGCGACCTCTCAGCTGCCTTTGACACTGTGGACCACCCCCTTCTCCTGGAAACATCATCCAACCTTGGCTTCACTGACACTGTCTTTTCCTGGCTGTCCTGTCTCTCTGGTCACTCATTCTCAAGTCTTTCGCGGGCTCCTCCTCAGCCTCCCACCTCCTAACTGTGCAAGTCCCTTAAGGTTCAGTTCTGAGTCACCTTCTATTTTCCAGAATGCATTTGCTCACATGGCTTCAACTACCACCTCTGCGCGGATGATTCCCCAGTCTACATCTCCAGCTCTGATCTCCCTCCCTCTCTACAGACTCGCATTTCCTCCTGCCTTCAAGACATCTCTACTTGGTTGTCCTGCTGTCGCCTCAAATTTAACATGTCTAAAACAGAACTCCTTATCTCCCACCCAAATTCTATCCTTCCCATGATATTCCTGTCACTGTAAACAGCACCACCATCCTTCCTCTGTCATAATCCCATTACCTTGGCATTATCCATAACTAGTCTCTCTCATTCAATCCACATATTTAATCTATCACTAAATCGTGTTGGTTCAACCTTCACAACATTGTTAAAATCTGTTCTTTTCTCTCCATCTACTACCATGTTAATCCTAACCTGCCTTGATTACTGTCAGCCTCCTTGCTGACCTCCCTGAGTCCTGTCTCTCCCCATTCCAGTCCATACTTCACTCTGCTGCATTTTGTTACAGAAATGTTCAGTCTGTGTTTCCCCACTCCTCAAGAACCTCCAGTGGTTGCCCATTCGCCTCCACAGCAAACAAAAACTCTTCACCATTGGCTTTAAAGCATTCCACCCCGACCCCCACTACCTCACCTCACTACTCTCCTGCTCCAAACTAGCCCACACAGGTAGCTCCTCTAATGCCAACCTACTCACTGTACCTTGATCTCGTGTATCTCACTGCTGACCGCTTGCCCACATCCTGCCTTTGGCCTGGAATGTCTTCCCTTTTCATACCTGACAATCAATTATATTCCCCCGCTTTGAAGTCTTATTGAAGGCACATCTCCAAAAGGCATTTTCTGACTAAGCCCTCATTTCCTCTTTTCCCACTCCCTTCTGCATCACCATGACTTGCTACCTTTATTCACCACCCACCCCAGCCCCACAACACTTAGGTACATATCCATAATTCATTTATTTATATTAATGTCTAGCTCCCCCTACAGACTGTAAACTCACTGTGGGCAAGGAATGTGTCTGTTGTGTTGTACTCTCCCAAATGCTTAGTACAGTGCCATGCACACAATAAGTGCTCAATAAATACGATTGATTTATGACCACTCTTTTGTTGAGTAACAGGCTCTGGTTTTTCGTAATCCTCCTTGCCCTTTAGACTGTGTTTGATACCTGTGGACTACCCTCTTCTCATAGAAACCTTATGTAGCCTTGGATTTGTTCAAGTCCTCCCCTGGTTCTCCTATCTTTCTGGCCCATCCTTCTCAGTCTCTTCTGCCTCCCACTCCCTATGGATGTCCCTTGAAGCTCAATTCTCACTTTATACTCACTCCTTGGGGAACTCATCCACTCCCAAGGCTTCGACTACCACCTCTGTGTGGATGACTCCCAGATCGACCTTGCTAGGCCTGATCCCTCTCCTCGCAATTTCGCATTTCCTTCTGCCTAACTGTACACTGATGGCCCACCAGCACCGCAAGCTCAACATGTCCTTGTTGTATCCTCAGTGTTGGTCTCCCTGCCACCAGCACCTCCCTTTTCCAGTTCATTCATTCAGTTGTATTTATTGAGCACTTACTGTGTGCAGAGCACTGTGCTAAGCACTTGGAAAGTACAAGTTGGCAACAGAGACGGTCCCTACCCAACAACAGGCTTCCAGTGTATACTGTACTCTGCCACCCAGATTATCTCTTTTTAAACTTCATTCTGCACAAGTCTCAAAAACCTCCAATGGTTACCCATGCCTTTCTGCATCAAGCAGAAGGTCCTGACCATTACCTTTAAGGCACTCCACCAATTGTCTCCCTCTTACCAATCCACTCTCTTCTCCTCCTTTGCTTCCTCCCTCCCCCATACACACCCACACACTATCCATTCTTCCCAAGCTCATCCTCTCCCTGTACCACCTCCTCCACTTTCCCATCTGTGACCTTGAGCTCAATCCCTTCCTCCTGACCTCCCTCTTCAACTCTGCCAAACCACCCACCTCTCTCCCTATTTTCCTCCAGGATATTTTCCTGGAAATCCCACTTCCTCCAGGAAGCTCTCCTCTGGTTATGTCCTCCCTATTGTCATCTCAGTATTTGTGCATTACTTTAGCACTTATGCACACATTACTTCCCATAATTTGTACAGTTGTATATTTTCTATTTGCACATTTCTTCATTCTTGTAAAAATTTTTGTAGTCTTCCACACTAAATTGTTGGTTTTTTTTTTTTAATGGTATTAAGCACTTACTGTATGTTAAGCACTTTTCTAAGTTTTTTGGGGTAGATACAAGTCAAGCCAGGGGGACACAGTCCCTGCCCCTCATGGGCTCACAGACCAAGTAGGAGGGAGAACAGATATTAAATCCCCATTTTATAGTTGAGAAAACTGAGGCACAGATAAGTGACTTTCCCAGGGTCACACAGCTGGCAGTTCGCAGATCTGAGATTAGAACCCAGGACCTCTGACTCCTAGGCCCATGTTCTTTCTACTGGGCTATGCTGCTTCTCAAATTGTTAGCTCCTGTTGAGCAGGAATGGTGTCTTCTAGTGTCCTCTCCCTAGTGCCACAGTACTCTGATCACTGAAGGAGCTCAATAAATAGTATTACTTTGATGGATTGCATCCTAACTTTGTTATGGCTTCCAGTTTGGGCAATATTAGACTGACTCTCACCTGTTTTGTTCCCACAACCAACTCAGGATCCAGAAGGAAGGCTAAAGAAACACTTGTGGAAATGAGCATGTCCATGCACCACTAGTTCTTCTGGCTTGTTGAGAACAGTTGGTGTCTTTTCTGTGTAGGTGTAAAATATAAGGTAGTTTTCCATGGTGACTGGGTTCAGAGCACTACCCGTGTAGCCATGAAGATGGGCAAGTCACTTAACTTCTCTGTGCCTCAGTTACCTCATCTGTAAAATGGGGATTAAGACTGTGAGCCCCCCGAGGGACAACCTGAGCACCTTGTAACCTTTGCTACACTTAGAACAGTGCTTTGCACATGGTAAGTGCTTAATAAATGCTATCATTATTATATGTAATCCATTGCACCTCTCTTGTTTAGCTAGTTGTCTCTCAGTTTCAAGCCCCCATGACTTGTCTGCCTCAGGTTCTCCCCAAATGACTATGGAAATCTGAATATTTCATTCATTCAATCATATTTATTGGGGGCTTACTGTGTGCAGAGCACTGTACTAATCTCTTGGAAAGTTCAATTCAGCAACAGAGACAATCCCTGCCCACAACGGGCTCACAGTCTAGAAGTGGGGAGACAGACATCAAAACAAGTAAACAGGCATCAGTAGCATCAATATAAATAAACAGAATTATGGGTATATACACATCATTAATATAAATAGAATTATAAATATGTACATATACACACAAGTGCTGTGGGGCAGGGTGAGGGGTAGAGCAGAGGGAGTGAGTGGGGGCAATGGGGAGGGGGAGCAGAGGAAAAGGGGGGCTTAGTCCAGGAAGGCCTCCTGGGGGAGGTGAGCTTTCAGTAGGGCTTCGAAGGTGGTAGTTTGGCAGATTGGAGGAGGGAGGGCATTCCAGGCCAGAGATAGGATGTGGACCAGGGGTTGATGGCAGGACAGACGAGAACGAGGTACAGTGAGGAGGTTAGCACCAGAGGAGCAGAATGTGCGGGCTGGGCTGTAGAAGGCAACAAGGGAGGTGATGTAGGAGGGGGCAGGGTGATGGAGAGCTCTGAAGCCAATAGTGAGGAATTTTTGCTTGAATAATTGCACAAGCAAGCAGTTTAGGAGCATGTGTGTGAATTCCAACCTCCACCCCTTGGTTTTCCCCCTTCTGTTTCTCAGAAAAAGGAACAACTTTGACCCTGTTCTTCCTTTCTTTCAGGAACACAGTCGGAATTCTTCATAAACACCATTAGAGCAGGCCCAGGCACACTGTCCGTTACAATTGAAGGACCGTCAAAGGTCAAAATGGATTGCCAAGAAACCCCTGAAGGATATAAAGTTATGTATACACCTATGGCTCCAGGAAACTATCTGATTGGAGTGAAATACGGTGGGCCTAACCACATAGTGGGCAGTCCTTTCAAAGCCAAAGTTACAGGTAACTTTCTTTAAAAAAATTTTTTATCAATGGTATTAGCATTTACTGTGTGCAGAGCGCTGTACTAAGTGCTTGGGAAAGTACAACAGGTTTTATTTATGGTATTTAAGCATTTACTACTCTGTGCCAGGCTCTATTCTAAACCCTGGGGTAGATACAATATAATCAGTTTGGATTTTGACACCTGTCTACATGTTTTGTTGTCTGTCTCCCCCTTCTAGACTGTGAGCCTGTTGTTGGGTAGGGACCATCTCTATATGTTGCCAACTTGTACTTCCCAAGTGCTTAGTACAGTGCTCTGCACACAGTAAGCACTCGATAAATATGACTGAATGAACGACACCGTCCCTGTCCCATGTGGGGCTCAGTCTTAATCCCCATTTTACAGATGAAGTAACTGAGGCACAGAGAAGTGAATGGATTTATCTAACATCACACAGGAGACAAGTGGTGGAGCAGGGATTAGAACTCCCAGAAGACCATTTAGACCATGCCGCTTCTTGTGGTAGATGTGTCCCCTGCCCACTAGGAGCTTCTAATCTAGGCTGGGGGAAACAGACAAAAATAGCAACACAGTTGGCCAAGGCAAAAACGGTGACAAGCTCACGTAAGAATCAAATCTGTAGAAGACAATTTTAATAGAGGGCTTTTTGTTTTTAATGTGATAGAGCTGAAAACTTGAAGCTCATTATCCTTTCTGGGTTTTGGGTGGTGGTGGAACTCCTGGACTCGATCTGACACTGGTGTTGAGTAACTAAAACCCTTGTTTTCTAGGCCAACGCCTCGTCGTCCCTGCCTCTGTCAATGAGACTTCTTCCATCCTGGTCGAATCTGTGACTAGGTCTTCAACAGAGACTTGCTACAGTGCTCTTCCCAAATCCTCATCGGATGCCAGCAAAGTGACCTCAAAGGGAGCAGGTCTCCTGAAAGCATTTGTGGGTCAGAAGAGCACCTTCACGGTAGATTGCAGCAAAGCCGGTATGTTATCCCAGATGACCCATTCGTCTGTCTCCTCTGTCAAGTCAGTCAGTCGTATTTATTGAGCGCTTACTGTGTGCAGAGAACTGTACTGAGTGTTTGAGAGAGTACCCAGTGCTGAGAACAGTGCTTTGCACATAGTAAGTGCTTAACAAATGCCATCATCATTATTATTATTATTACAATGGAAGAGTTGGTAGACATAAAATGACAGGGCTCTGCCCGACACATAGCTACTTGCCAATAACCTTTGGCTGAGCCAGTAGTGGGAAGGATGTTTATCCTACTGTCAAGTCCTACCTCTGCTTGGCCTTCCTTTCAGACTCAAAACAATTGCGCTGTTTCATTTGTAAACAACACGAATGAGGGAGAGGATGCTGATATCTGAGCCCCCATCCCCTTGACTCATTTTTCTATTTCTTAAAACCTCTGACAAAGATTGAGGCAAATTGGGAGGTCTCAGTTTAGGCAAGTTTTGCAACTTTGAGGCAACTACTTTCCCATTTGCATTTCCTCTCTGTCACCCTTACTTTGCCCTGGACTGCATCCTACTCTAATAGGACTGAATAAGCTCCTTTGTTTTTTCTAGGTTCCAATATGTTGTTAATTGGTGTCCATGGCCCCACAACTCCCTGTGAAGAAGTGTCCATGAAACATGTGGGAAATCAGCAGTATAACGTAACCTACGTTGTCAAGGAAAGGGGGGATTACGTTCTGGCCGTGAAATGGGGGGAGGAGCACATTCCTGGAAGTCCCTTCCATATCACTGTACCTTAAGTAGTTGTCAAAGTACTCTTTGTAATTCAAGCTTCTATACAATGTATGTCCTTGTGAAACGAAAATAGCCTTTGAATATGCAGCTCATACATCCAGAAGAAAATTCTATACTCTGTATTTTTAGAAAAATCTTCAAAATTTGAAAAATTTAATGTTCTGTCCTATAATGTGTGTGTTCAATTCAAAGCTTGTTCCTTTCAGTGCTATTATTTTGTAACAGCGTTTGGAAGTCATGCAGATGATATTTTCCACTTTAGATGTTAGTCTTTGGAAAGCAATTGAAAATGGATTTTAAAAAAATGTAATTGGTTATCTTAAGCTACTGATGTGTCTCTTTTTGGCTTGTTGTGGAACATAAATTTAGGGTGAAGCAATAACCCCTTTTCAGAGTCTTTTATAAAGGAATAGGGCTAAGAAACTGGTACTTTAATATGTGCCTTTATATGCTTGATATGTTTTTAGTGCTTAACACTAGGGAAAGGCTACTAAGTGACTTGACCACTGTCTTATCTCTTACAAAGTGTTCTGCAACGTGGTTTACACTTGTAACAAGGTTCAACTTGTTCAGTCCGATTTATGTTCAGATAAGAGATTCCTTACCAGGAACTTGCTCTCTTTCTATACTACTGCCTTCTGTATCAGTGACCTTGGGCAAGTTCATCTCTGCTCAACACCTGCAACCTGCACTTGTAAAACCAACTGAGTCTCTTACAAAGCCAGCAATAGGCTGGTCTTTTCACCTGTGTACCAGGAACCCTTGGTCCTTTCAAGCTTCCGATGACCCAAGGTCTGGTACAGAAAATCTAAGGGGTTTACCTAGGAAAAAGATGCCCACCTCCGACTGTTGGGCTAGTAGTGTATAGGGGGCGGGTGGGGTGGAGGAGGAAGAATAAAAAAATATTTAATCACTTAGAGGAGTACAGATAGGCCTATTCTCTTTTCCGGGAAGAGAGCATCTATTGTAGCTTTTCCAAAGGAGTGAGTAGTTAGTTGCCCTTGGATGGTGATCGTAGACAGAACCGAGCATCTGGTCAATAGTTTCTGTAGCTGCCAGTGAAATACAAAACTCCCTAATTGCTACACTTAATCTTTTCTGCTGCAAAACTATTAAAGAGCCTCAAGATTCATCTTTCCAATAATATGAATATTCCCTTCCCAGAGCTATCTGGCTTTAAGGTAAAGCTTATCATTTAGCAAATTGCCTTGCAAATGCAGAATTAACAAACTGGTAACTGGTGGGTGGGCAAAAGCTTTCTAAATGATCTTTAAATCTAAAAATGAATACATGGAAAATCAGTGGTGTTCATGTTGGACAGAGCTCCATTGAGAGAGCGGGACCAGATTCTTAAAGCAAATCTACTACTTAAAATCAGAAGAATTTGAGCTGTTTTGCTTTAACTGTGCTTTGTGCCTTACTGTGAATTGTTCACAATGTTGTAAACTAGAGTGGAAGATAAACTGGAATCAAATGCAGGATTGTAATGTTGTCTTATAACTTATTAAAAGGTTTTGCTCCATAAAGTTAAACTTGCATGTTAAAAAGGGAGTGTCTTATTTATAAAAAACGATTCTAACTCAGGCTTAGCATCTGGGTATTTGGGCTAATTCAAAAGGTGAAGGGGGAAGAGAAAATGGAGTCAGAGTTAATTTCTAAAATGCTGTTACCACTGGAAGTCGATTGATACTGCCAGCCCAGCAGAGTACAGTGCAATCAGGGAATGAGTGGGTTCTGTTGGAGTAAGAAGCTCATTGAGGATCATGAAACAAGGAGAGGCAAAAGCTGCAACCAATCAGTGGTATTTCTTGAGCTCTTACTGTGTGCAGAGTGCTGTATGAAATGCTTGGTACAATAGAATCCTTACCCTCAAGGAGTTTACAGTCTGTGCGGGGGGGCTCTGTGTGTGTGTGTGTGTGTGTGTGTGTGTGTGTGTGTGTGTGTGCACGCGCGCGCACGTGCGCACACGCATGCACACACACACACACACCCTATGCAGCTTGGACTGGTGGCCTTCTCACACACCCACTAGAGAATTCCATTCAGTGGCATCTTCTTTGAATAAGGACAACCACAGATAATATTTCTAAAAAATAAAGCTGGGTCACATCCCAATACAACCAAGGAAAATATTTGAAATGTATGAGCATGCCATCCTGTATCACAACCTAAGATAAGTTTGAGGTACATCCTCTAAAACCTTCCCTCCCTAAAAGCTTACTTTGAGGAAAATCAAGTAAATTAAGGATCTCTAAACAATCATGGTGTCGCCTCTTATCACCTTAATCTTTCCTCCACCCCCACCCTCCCATTCATTATCTTGATAGCGGAAACTGCTTACTGTTTCAGGGGTTAGTTTAGTCTTGTACATTTGATAAGATTGTGGATAACAATCGCTTTTGCAAAGACTTATGGAAGTGAACTATGTCTCCTATAAAAGTACACCAAAGGCAAGGGATTACATTCTGACTGATCAGAAAGGAAGGATGATGATAGGTTCCCTTCATTCTATGCCTTGCTTTCTAGATCCTTTGTTTTCATTAATTCTCTGGCTAAATCATGACCCAGTAAGACCTACTCTCTTTTGAGGATCAGAATCCCAGTGGTATATATCAAGCTCCTACGTGGTGTAGTGCACTGTGCTAGGTGATTGGAAACAACAGAATAATGAAGTGACATGTTTGCTGCCCTAAAGGAGCATACACCCTAAATAGTCTAGTTAGAGAAGCAGCATGGCCCAAAGGATAGAGCATGGACCTGGGAGTCTGAAGGATCTGGGTTCTAATCCCAGCCCCATTTGTCTGTTATGTGACCTTGGGGAAGGCACTTGACTTCACTGTGCCTCAGTTACCTCATTCGTAAAATGTGAGCCCCATGTGGGAAATGGACTGTGTCTAACCTGATTAGCTTGGATCTCCCTCAGTGCTTAGTATAGTGCCTAGCATATAGCGCTTAACAAATACTGTTAAGTAAAACTGCCCAAAATGGCAGAACCCAAGCTGCTACCAGGGTGGGAGCAATTTGGTGAAGAAAGGAAGGATTCAGGAGAAATTATTCTATCTTGTCAACGTGTAACCTAGATTTGGGCCACCCCCCCCGACCTCTTCTGCTCCAGGGAAGTTTCATCTTCTTTCCATGTCCCCAAAAGTGAGTACACTACTATTTAGGTCTATTCATGTCATTCACAGCATTTGTGAGATGCAACCAGTTCTGGACAGATGTTTAGAGTTGGCCCTCAATGTTCATCCCACCCACTGATGTAGCAATAAGAGGTAGCTGCCAGCAGGGTAGTATTGTACACTCTCATTCCACAGGTTGCTGTGAGTCCTAGTAAATGTTACTGTAAACACTGAAACCTGAGGAAGGGAAACTGAAACTTAAGATGGGGGGTGGGCAGGAGGAGTTGTGCTGGGCTCTTTGTAACAATCAAAACTGCAAAATTCAAGCTGCTGGACATTCTGCTTCATGTTCTCCAATGACCGTTCTACTGTACTTTAGTGTCCAGTACAGTCCCAGGTGTAACAGGTTTAATATTTGCTCCTTTATTAATGGGCACTGCAGGAGAAAACTGCCCCAGGCCCCTCGGTACAAACCAGACCGAGCAGGTTTGAGACATTTTCAATTTCCTTGAGACCCTTGCTCTGATGTGTAAGATGGTCCTACTCTACTGCTTAGTATAGTGTGTGGCACATAGTAAACACTTAAAAAATACCATTATTATTAAGAGGTTTTTGGACCTTGAAGCTGAAAGAGGAAGACTGCCTGTCAGTGAGATTTGGGAGGGAGGAGTTAGGCCCCGGCCATGGTGGGAAACATGTTTGGGAGTAGAGGTCCATGCTGGGCAAGAGGCAGGGCAGTGACCATGTTGCTTATATATTTCAAAAAAGTTCTCGTCAAATGTAATAATGATGGTATTTGTTAAGCACTTACTATGTGCCAAGCACTGTTCTAAGCACTGGGGTAGATACAAGATAATCATGTTGTCCCATGTGGGGCTCCCAGTCTTAATCCCCATTTTACAGATGAGGTAACTGAGGCACAGATAAGTGACTTGCTCAAAGTCACACAGTTGATAACAGAGCTGGGATTAGAACCCATGACCTCTGACTCCCAAGCCCGTGCTTGTTCTACTAAGCCATGCTGCTTCTCTAAACATGTCGCTACACTTGAGTAAGTAGGGAAAACTTAATAGCCCAAAAATAATGGTTATAAAAAAGCCACTTGCTACTGAGAATAAACTAAATTGTAAAACAAGCTCTTCTCCATTTTGAAACTTTTAGTAAATATCAAATTACTGGACACCTCTTCTCCATCCCTTGCCTTTCCTTCTTCCTCCCCCTGCATTGTAATTTCTAGGCCTTAAAGGCATCTCTGAGGAAAGTCTGGGTTTAAGGTAAGTGAATGAAACATATGGATTCAATTTCCTTGGAAATTCTTTAGGGCTTTATAAATTAACAGCATAAAGTCTAAGGGTAAACTACGATGTCTGCCACTCTTCCACACTCTCCTTGTGTGAAATAGTTTGTTGTTAAAAAGATTTAGCCTCTCTGCTGCATTCACCCAGTTAGATAATGGACACTCCAGAGAACATATGGAGGAGAGGAGATGTGACTGACTGGAAGACTTAAAGTGAAGTCCTCATGTCAACTCTTTGCAAAAATGAAAAAAAATGTTTCTTTTTAGTTAACAATCTCCCATTGAGTGTCCCTTTTCAGGGAAGTTGACCCCAAACTCTCCAACTAACTGCAAAGTCTCTTCAAAATTTGGTAGGATTTTAATTTCTTATTAAAATACAGATGAATCTGAGCATACAAAAGATGGAAAGGTCAGTGTGTGGGAGTGAGAACTAAAGGACAAACTATATCAGGATTTTTTGTTGCTCCATCAGATTTTCTTATAAATGTACAATGTGCAAAATTTGTAGTAGGAGGAATTTTTCCCCACAACAGATGCCTTATTCTCATTATGATGAGTTCAGAAAAGGCAGCTTCAAATCCACCCATTCACTCATGAGTTTAGTATTTGAGATGAATCTCCCAATACCACCCTTCATGCCCTTCCCCACGGAGGCCTTGAAATGGAGGCGCCGTGGCATCTGTAATTGTGATCTATGGCTACAATTTGAGCCTTTCATTTTGAAACTTGCTATTTAACCATGATGAAGCACCCAAGAGTAAGCATCTGAGTAACTTTCCCTCTTCCACTTTGGGGATCCAGTGCAGATTAAGGGTGGGGAAGGCTATGCAGGAGAGATAAGGGGGTTGCCATGGAGAGGAAAGGAGATGAGGAGATGCACTCACCCCAGCATGTCCATTGCCAGTTGGGCCAGACCAGAGTAGCCAACTGCTATTGCTGTTCAGCCCAGGCTGTGGTGCTCAGAAGTGGCAGCATCAGCTCTCTTGCAGTAACCACCATAGCTGAACGAACCGTTCCTGGGCTGTTCCTTGGAGCTTCCTGCATAGTAGGAGACGTCATGCCAGAAACTCCAAGGATCGAGGAGGAAAGGAGATGGTGAGAAGACTAGGCAGTCTTAGCAACCTCTCCTCCATGCTGCCACTGCCACCGCCCGGCTGCTGCTCTGGCTGCTACCCTGCTTCGAACAAAAAAGGCTTTTGGAGTGACAGGATGGAGCCCCAAAATGTGTGACTATCCCATTGACGGAGGGCAATTCAATTCAATTGTATTTATTGAGCGCTTACTGCAATTCAACAATAATACACATTCCCTGCCCATAACGGCACAGTCTAGAGGGCAGGGAGACAGATATTAATAAAAATAAATAAATTAGTTATGTACATAAGTTCTGTGGAGCGGGCTGGGGGAGACAACGGGAGCAAGTCAGGGTGACACAGATGGGAATGGGAGAAGCCAACTTGTACTTCCCAAGCACTTAGTACAGTGCTCTGCACACAGTAAGTGCTCAATAAATACAATTGAATGAATGAATGAAAGGAGGGGCTTAGTCTGGGAAGGCCCTTTGGAGGAGATGTGCCTTCAATAAGGCTTTGAAGAGGGGTTGGGGGGGCATTGGGGGGAAGAGAGCAATTGCCTGTCAGATTTGAGGAGGGAAGGCATTCCAGGCCAGAGGCAGGATGTGGGCTAGGGGTCAGCAACGAGATAGGCAAGATCGAGGCACAGTGAGAAGGTTAGCACTAGAGGAGCAAAATGTGTGGGCTGGATTGTAGGAGGAGAGTAGTGAGGTGAGGTAGGAAGGGGCAAGGTTACTCTTCCCTTTCTAATTCTAAAACCTAAATCACAAAAACCCAAAAGCATATCCCTCACTCACTAAAGGGTAAAGCTCCTTGAGGGCAAGGAGTGTGTCCCCTAACTAGTCTACTCTCCCAAGTGCTTAGCACATACCCTC
Organism: Tachyglossus aculeatus; assembly: GCF_015852505.1. NCBI lineage: Eukaryota > Metazoa > Chordata > Mammalia > Monotremata > Tachyglossidae > Tachyglossus > Tachyglossus aculeatus. The sequence continues at coordinate 74,209,660 of NC_052101.1, read as the reverse complement.
AAATGCTATTGTTTCTTTTTTTTTTTTTACTCTGGTAGCCCCTTCCCCAGAGCCCGATGGACACCCAACTTTAGATAGGAAGCAGTATGACCTAGTGGAAAGAGCATGGGCCTGTGACTCAGAGGACCTGGGTTCTAATCCTGACTCTGCCACTTGCTTGCTATGTGATGTTGGGCAAGTCACTTAACAACTCTGTGCCTCACTTTCCTCATCTGTAAAATGTGGGTTCAATTCTACTCCCTCCTACTTAGACATGAGCCCATATTGGACAGGGACTGTGTCCAACCTGATTATTTTGTATCTTGTGTCTTATCTTGTATCTACCACAGTGCTTGACTCACAGTAAGTGCCTGTAACAAAAGCAAATACGAAACCTTCAAGTGAGCCTCCAACTTTTCACAGATCTGCTAATGGAGGAGGTTGGAAAAGCCCTGGAAGCCTAATTAGAAGTGAAAGTAAAAATGTCAATTACTGGCTGAAGTAGAGATATGGAGTACCTCCAGTCTGGCTTCCGTCCACTACATTCCACGGAAACTGCCCTCTCAAAGGTCACCAATGATCTGCTTGCCAAATCCAATGGCTCATACTCTATCCTAATCCTCCTCGACCTCTCAGCTGCCTTCGACACTGTGGACCACCCCCTTCTCCTCAACAAGCTATACAACCTTCACTTCACAGACTCTGTCCTCTCCTGGTTCTCCTCATCTCTCAGGTCGTTCATTCTCAGTCTCTTTTGCAGGCTCCACCTCCCCCTCCCATCCCCTTACTGTGGGGGTTCCCCAAGGTTCAGTTCTCGGTCCCCTTCTGTTCTAGATCTACACTCACTCACTTGGTGACCTCATTCACTTCCACGGCTTCAACTATCATCTCTACACTGATGACACCCAAATCTACATCTCTGCCCCTGCTCTCTCCCCCTCCCTCCAGGCTCTCATCTCCTCCTGCCTTCAGGACATCTCCATCTGGATGTCTGCCCGCCACCTAAAACGCAACATGTCCAAGACTGAACTCCTTGTCTTCCCTCCCAAACCCTGCCCTCTCCCTGACTTTCCCATCACTGTTGACGGCACTACCATCCTTCCCGTCTCACGAGCCCACAAACTTGGTGTCATCCTCGACTCCGCTCTCTCATTCACCCCTCATATCCAAGCCATCACCAAAACCTGCCAGTCTCAGCTCCGCAACATTGCCAAGATCTGCCCTTTCCTCTCCATCCAAACCGCTACCCTGCTCGTTCAAGCTCTCATCCTATCCCGTCTGGACTACTGCATCAGCCTCCTCTCTGATCTTCCATCCTCGTGTCTCTCCCCACTTCAATCCATACTTCACGCCGCTGCCCGGATTGTCTTTGTCCAGAAACACTCTGGGCATGTTACTCCACTCCTCAAAAATCTCCAGTGGCTACCAATCAATCTGCGCATCAGGCAGAAACTCCTCACCCTCGGCTTCAAGGCTCTCCATCACCTCACCCCCTCCTACTTCACCTCCCTTCTCTCCTTCTCCAGCCCAGCCCGCACCCTCCACTCCTCTGCCGCTAATCTCCTCACTGTGCCTCGTTCTCACCTGTCCCGCCATCGACCCCCAGCCCACGTCATCCCCCTGTCCTGGAATGCCCTCCCTCCCAACATCTGCCAAGCTAGCTCTCTTCCTCCCTTCAAGGCCCTACTGAGAGCTCACCTCCTCCAGGAGGCCTTCCCAGACTGATCCTCCTCCTTCCTCTCCCCCTTGTCCCCTCTCCATCCCCCCCATCTTACCTCCTTCCCTTCCCCACAGTACCTGTATATATGTATATATGTTTGTACATATTTATTACTCTATTTATTTTACTTGTACATATCTATTCTATTTATTTTATTTTGTTAATATGTTTGGTTTTGTTCTCTGTCTCCCCCTTCTAGACTGTGAGCCCACTGTTGGGTAGGGACTGTCTGTATATGTTGCCAACTTGTACTTCCCAAGCGCTTAGTACAGTGCTCTGCACACAGTAAGTGCTCAATAAATACGATTGATTGATTGATTGGTTGATTGATTGAGTAGCAGGACTTGTAGAGTCAGAATGATCTTTTGGATTGAAGAAACCAGAGTAACTCCTGAGTTGGGACTCTCTGGCCTCCCAAATGTGCAAATCATTTAACAGTAATGTGACTAGGATGTCCAAAGCAAGTCATTTCTCTTCCTTCTCTACCCAGATTGTGGTATCTATCATGTTGATGCTTACAGCATGGAATGGATGGGGTATTTTTTTTAAATCTCAGTCAAGCATGACAGCAAAACATAGGGTCTTTCCCTAGTCAGCAGAATTTCAGCTTGTTTGTAATTCCAAACTTGGTTCCCAAGAAATGCTGGGAGAAGGGAGTTATCTGGAGCTGGGCAGAGTTTGAGAGTGATTTCCAATGTCTTCTTTTTGGCATTCTCACCACATCCCACCCCACCTTTATCCAGGGGTTGAGTGAAAAATGATCAGGCTCCTATCTAGAAGGTCTCTCTGCACTGGAGGTCTGTGAGAGGGAGGGCCCTAATTAAGGATGCTAGGGGGAGAGAGCCTGTCCTCACAACTTTATGGGTACTTCCAGGATCTCCATTTTTGAGTTTGCAGCTTTGTTCTGATCTGTTCTCCATTTGAGATCAGTCTGGCTTAGTTAAAACCTGGACACCTTTCCTTTAATGGCTGCTTTGTATGTTCTCAGTGGACAGGAAGGGAGGCTGGAAGAGGAGAGTTGTTTGATTGTGGAGTTGTTTGATTGTGGCCCTGCAGCCTGGGAAGCTGCTTATTAGTTAATGAGTCCCACCTGTTTTTCAGCTCGGCATGCTCTTCCTCTTTCTCCTTCTCCTGCCTCGTCCCAAACTGGATTTTCAGCTTTAAAAGACAGACACTGAAGCACTAGGTTTGCATAGCTTGTTCAGTTGTTTCAACAAAAGTGCCTGTGTGTTGTCTCCGAGTGAACAGTGTGTGTACATGTGCGCAGTTACTTTATTGTTTGGTGTTTGAGGGAGAAGAAGGGAGAAAAGAAGGGATGGAGGATTTATGAATGGAGGATTGCGTACCCAAATAAATCCTTGGGTGTGGTTCAGCACGTCTCCAGCGCCACTAGGTGTCACTGTGACCAAGGGTGTTTATCCTCAGGTCAAGAAAGCACTTTGGGGGATCATCTTATCCCTCCCTCTGCCTGCAGAGATGACTATAGATCAACCTTTACAGGCACCTAAGAATTCTTCTCTTAAAGGCTCCAAGAGCCCTGCATGGGCTTGGGTCAGCTCAAGTCCAATCAACTGGCTGGTCTAGCCTCCCACCCCAAAACAGGGCCTGGTTCCATCCAAAGCAAGAGCAGAAGTGGCCATGTGTGCTTATAGCCCCTCGTCAGGGGCCCAGTGACTTCCACTTTATTGCTCTAGTACTCAATAATGCCCCCAAAGTGATCTCTCCTGAGTCCAGTGCTGGGGACAGATTGATGGACAGAGAAGAGTAACAGTGTGGACAGAGAAGCAGTATGGCCTAGTGGAAAGAACACGGGCCTGGGAGTCAGAGGACCTGGGTTCTAATCCTGGCTCTGCCACTTGTCTCCTGTGTAACCTTGGGCAAGTCACTTTACCTCTCTGGGCCTCAGTTACCTCATCTGTAAAATGGGGACTGAGTCTGGGAGCCCCATGTGGGCTGATTTGCTTGTATGCATCCCAGTGCTTAGTACGGTACCTGTCACATGCTAAGCACTTAAATACCACAATTATTATTATGATTACAATATAACAATACACAGACACATTCCCTGCCCAGCACTAAGCGCATAATAAATTCCATAAAAAAAGAGGGTCTGCCTAGGACAGCTGGTGTGCTCTGAGAGTTCCTATGAGAAGCCACTGTGCTGGGTGACACTCCCATGGTCTGAATCCCCAGTTTATTGCCTTAGCAAAGCTCTGCCCTTCCCTCTTTGTCCCCTGCACCCCCAGGAGGAGAGCAATTAATCTTTCTCTGACTTCCAGCTGCCTAATTAGGTTTGACTCCTTCCCTTGATGGTGCCTCCTGTCTGTCAGTGGGGTTGCTGAGGAGAAATAGCCTCCCTTGGTAACAGTAAGAACTCAATCCCGGGGCCCAATCTCCATGGAGACCAGAGGCCACCTGGAAGTGACTTATCCCAAACACACCGGAGCTCAGGGCTAGAGTTGCCGCTGCCTGTTCTATCGATCAAAGACCTCTCTCTCCCTGTTTCCGTCCAGCCTTCAAGAATGAAGGATCTGCTCACGACACACAACCAGAATTGCTGGCGGGAACTCATAGAAAAGGAAACCTATAGTAGAGTAGCCTGGAGAGTTCATTATGGCAAGGGTCATCTTAAAGCCCCTGGCCCCGTGAAGAGACACCTGATCTCCACCCAGAAGGGCCTTCTGCCCACCATCACCAACTCCCTTAAATATGAGGGCACAGAGACCCAGCGCTTTGGGAAAAGGGGAGTGGGGGTCTGGCCTCTGCGGGAGGCAGAGAAGAAAGGCCAAAGGGAGTGTGTGAAGGCCGAGCCTCTCCTGGCTGAGATGAGTCCTGCCAGTCCTTGGATGTTGCAGTTGCTGTACCAGGGCATCTCCCATGAGGGCAGAGGGAGACGCCAGTATCTGAGGGAGAGGCAGCAGCAAAAGCCTGAGGAGAGGTTCAAGTACCCTGTCCTGTCATCCTGGGACTATGGATGGTGCTTAGGTAAGGCTAGGGTCCCCTCCTTACTGTTGGTGGAACTGGGGTGATTTTCCATCCGCTAGGCCCCTCTCTCATTTTTTTCCTTTTTCCGGGCGTCATCCTTCCCTTCCCCTTCCTTTTTCCCATATTTTAATTGAGCAAAACATCTGGAGTCCACTCTACCCAAGTTGTCAGCCAGCAGTTCCTTTCCATCTTGTTATAAATGGCTCTTTAAAAAGGTTTTATACATCCTGTCATGGATACCAGTAGCTGGGTGGCTTTTCTGACACATTTTGAGATTTTTGAAAATAAATAAATACATTAAAAACTGAGTGGGATTTGTTCAGGGTGAATTCAGAAATGGCAAAGAGCTCATTAGCTTTCCATCGGCACCAGGATTGAGAGGAAAAGAGAGCTTCCCTGGAGGGAAGGGAAGGGAAGGCAGGTCAGGATTGGGCCCGTGCTTGGCCTTGGGCCCTGAGCCAAGCAGAGGCCCCCCCTGCCCCTTCTCTCCCAGCTGAAGACTATATCAAATGCACCCTTTGGCCTCGGGCCTGATAAGGGCCAGAATTGGTGCGGCTGCTCTCCGAGCTGCCCTGTGGGGTTATGGCTACAGATTGGGAACAGGCCCTGTGCTTCTCACTCAAGTCAAACTTTCCCCCCGAGGGATTGGAGTGGGGATTCCTTTTGGAGGGGTACAGGAAGCTAGATTCCACATTGAATACAGCCCAGAACCTAGAAGGAATCAGACTGCAGGCGTGTAAAAATGTGAATTAATTTATAAAATGTTTCTTCTGGCCTGGGCATAGAGGTGAATTAAATCTGAAATCACACCTCTTCCAGGGGGGTCTTCCTTGATTGATTTCTAATCTCCCCACTTTATGGACTCCCAACTGCCAGGTAAGCTCCTTGTGGGCAGGGAACGTGTCTACCAGTTCTATTGTACTGTACTTTCCCAAGCACTTAGTACAGTGCTTTGTGCCCAGTCAGCACTCAATAAATGTCATTGATTGGTTGATTGATCTAAGAACTTAAATGCTCACAACCCCTTCGAGCACTCATGTATATACCTTTATGCTCTCTTACTTCTCTTACCTGTAATTTATGTTAGTGTTGGTCTCCCCCACCCCCCCCGCCCCGATCCCCCTACATTGTAAGCTACTTAGGGTCCTGGATCAATTATCTACTCATTCTATTGTACTCTCATTCATTCATTCATTCAATCGTGTTTATTGAGCGCTTACAGTGTGCAGAGCACTGTACCAAGTGCTTGGAAAGTACAAGTCGGCAACATATAGAGATGGTCCCTGCCCAACAACGGGCTCACAGTCTAGAAGAGGGAGACAGACAACAAAACATGTAGACAGGTGTCTGAGAACAGTTCCTGGCACACAGGAGGCACTTAATAAATACTATCGATAGGTTGATTGACTGCCATCTGAACTCACTGCTGATATCACCAGCCGGAGGAGGAAAGCAAGAAATCAATCAGTAGTATTTATTGAGCACTTACTGGATGCAGAACACCTTACTAAGTGCTTGGGGGAGTACAGTACATCAGAGTTGGTAGACACATTCCCTGCCCACAAGGAGCTTACAGTCTAGAAAGGAACCGACCAGTCAATTTGCAAGGCTAGACAATAGGGCAGGAGCAAAGCAGGCAATGCATGGTCTTGGAGTCAGTGTGGTGCTTCCTGTTGTCCCGCCTTCCTCCTGAGGGTAGGGAGCTGCTGAATCACATGACAGCCAAGCTTCTGAGATTTTGGTGTTTTTTCAGGTGACGCTGTAAAAGAAGCCAAAGCTCCAGCTCATGCCAGGTCTCGGGTCATCAAGGACACTTTCTACTTCCGAAATGGAGTCTTCCACCCGCCTTGTCGGAGTGACTAGTTGCTGTGAACCTAGGGGAACAGAGCTTGGAGAGGACAGAAATACAGATTGGGGATGTAAACTCGTCCTCTAGATTGTAAGCTCATTGTGGGCAGAGAATATGTCTGTTTATTGTTATACTGTACTCTCCCCAGCACTTAGTACAGTGCTCTGCTCACAGTAAGTGCTCAGTAATTACAATTGAATGAATGAATGATAAGGACCATCAGTAAGGTTGCAGAAATTTCCTGAAAACTGAATCCATTTAAAGTAGGATATTTTGTGTCACCCTGAGCATGGCTCCTGCAACCACTGACTGTTCATTTGCTTAGTCTATTTAGTATAAAATCCTCACAACTGGTAGGGCTTTCTTTCTCTTTTTTTTGCTTTTATTGCCAAATATAAATGTTAAAGATTGTCAGCAAATGTGTATTTGGGCTTGAATCTATACTGTCTCATTTGGGCCTAGACTAGTTGGCAGGGATGTGCCTACCAACTCTGTTATATTGTATTCTCCCAAGTGTTTAGTACAGTGCTCTGCACACTATGACTGCTCAATAAATACAGTTGATTGATTCATTTATTGATTGATTGAGCCAAACTAAGTCAATGGAAACAAACAGAAGCAAAACTCCATGACTGAAGTTGGGCAGGGCACCATTTAGAAGACTCAGAGTCATCTAAACTCCACTTTATGGTAATATGCCTGCCTGAAAGCCTGCCTGACAACCTTGGAATCTAAACTGCTGCTTTTTAGGAGACTTGAGTCTCCAGATGATTTTCCATCACTACAAAACCCAGAGAACTAACTAACAAGGATGGAACATATGCTCCAAGGGAGGTTCAGGAAAGGGGTTTTCCTCCAAAGGAAGCAATGTGGCTTAATGGAAAGAGCATAGGCCTGGGAGTCAGAGGATCTGGGTTCTAATTCCAACTCCACTACTATAGGTCTGCTGTGTGACCTTGGGCAAGTCACTTACCTCCTCTGTGCCTCAGTTATTCCACCTGTAAAATGGGGATTTGATATTTGTTCTCCCTCCTAGACTGTGAGCACCCTTGTGGGACTGGATTATCTTATATCTATCCCAGCACTCAGTACAGTGCTTGGCACATAGTAAACACTTAACAAATACCACAATTATTAAGGGAATCTGAGAGGAATCTTCCCTTTTTGTAGAATTCATTGTAAAGCTAGTGGTTCTAGGGTCCCAGGATATAGACCTTACCTTTGGGCCCTCTTTCCCTCAACTGGTATCCTTACTTAGGAAGGGGAGGGGGGAGAGGGATGAAGGCCCAGGAAGACATACCCTCTACAGACAGATGCATACTCAGATAAGAGAGACAGAGAGGAGAGAGAGAGAGAGAGAGAGAGAGAGAGAGAGAGAGAGAGAGAGAGAAAGAACAGAGAGAGAGAGGATCAGGGGTGACAGACAAACATGGACATGTTTAACAAACACAGAAGATGAATAGAGAGAGTCAGCATCAGACAGGCTGTCCCTCTATTGTTGCTGCCTCCACTGTGTGCTGCCTTGTTCCAGAGCTGATGAGCTGCATGCAGTTCCTCCACACCGGAAACCCCTGGAATAGCAGACTGTGAAAGCCACAGCAGCAATAGTAGCAGCTGCAGTTGGGTTGGTGGCAGGAAGGGTGTGCAGTGTCAGCTGACAGTCATACTTTCTGCCTACCTACTGTTGCTGCCCCACATTGAACTCTCTGCCACTACTATGGTGGCTTCCACTACCCTGGTTTCCACTTTAGGGGACTCCTGATGGCTATTTTGGGGGTGATGAGACAGGGGTCTGAGATTCATACCCATCCCTTACAATGCAGGATGTATGGGCTTATCAGATTTTCCCCACAGGTGATAGTTTCACAGGGGCATGTGAGTAGAGTGGATGACAGCAGGATACTCAAGCAGCTGCTACAAGGAGAACTGTGCAAACCTGGAGGGTAGAATAAACAATTTAAAGATGCGGTGAAGCGCAGTCTCAGATAATGAGGCGAAGTAGTGGACTGTTGAAAGGCCACCGCAGCTTTCTGACCAAGCTGGCAGGCAGCAAGCAGGAGAAGAGATAAGCAAAGGCTTTGAGAAGCATGGAATATCAAGAGTTAGGCTCAAAAACAGAGATAGGCCCTGGATGGGACAAACCCATTAATCCAGCAAAGGTCTATTCTTAATTGCAGACAACGTGATAGGGTGTACTGATTGGTCAAGCATTGGGTCTTGCACACATGGTTAGTGCTTCAAAAATACCACAGTTATTTCATTATCATCCTATTGTGAATATTGTCATCTTTGAAAATGAAGGATAGATCGATATATACATATGGGCCAAAGACTCAGATCTTTTTTTTTTTTTTGGATTTGTCAGAGCTTCTTTTTGGTTCTCCCTAATAGGACAAGCACTGCCTCTATCATTCGACATTAAACAAAAAGTAATGATCCTCAACAAATTTCTTCTCCCAAGCACTCTCTCCTCAACCCTCCAAACCCCACCAGGTAGCTGGTCAACTGACATGATTTGAGCTTAATCTTTACCTGGTGGTGTGCTAGGTGCTGAACAAAATTTAAATTAAAAACCAGAATGAAATCCACTAATTGCTTACAATCAAAGTGTACAGACAACCCAAATGAAGCAAAGATGAGCCTCAGAATACAGACATAAATTTCTATTAATACAAATTTCTGTGAATATGTGTTATTAAATAACTTGCAGTGCTATTATTTAGTGAAGTTAATGGGGAAACTGACAAGTAGAAATGACCATTAGAGCCAGAAATCCTCAGAGGCTCCAAAGTGAGAACTTAATTTCTGGGCTGCGTAGCCATATCTCTTTCCAGCTCATCCTCCCAGTCCCAGGTCCGAATGTTCATCAGCTCCTCATTCCGCCTTCCTAGCCAAACACTTTCCTTCTGAACTGTTTTTTCTGCCTTTTGACCCAGGAGCAGAAGGAAACAGGGCAAGCTTCTCCACTGCTAGGACCACAGGCAAAGGTATAAGGAACTAGGAGCCAAGGATACAAAGTCTTCCCTTCAGTTCCCTAAGCCCACATACAACTCTAAAAACCAAGCATACATGGAGAACCAGTTGCAGCAGAAGGGAGAGAACTGCAGCCTGAATGAGCTGTGCTCAAATAACTGCAAAAAGGATAACTGCCCTCTCTAAGGTCACCAATGACCTCCTGCTTGCCAAATCCAACGGCTCATACTCTATCCTAATCCTTCTCGACCTCTCAGCTGCCTTCGACACTGTGGACCATCCCCTTCTCCTCAACATGCTATCCAACCTTGGCTTCACAGACTCCGTCCTCTCCTGGTTCTCCTCTTATCTCTCCGGTCGTTCATTCTCAGTCTCTTTTGCAGGCTCCTCCTCCCCCTCCCATCCCCTTACTGTGGGGGTTCCCCAAGGTTCAGTTCTCGGTCCCCTTCTGTTCTCGATCTACACTCATTCCCTTGGTGACCTCATTCGCTCCCACGGCTTCAACTATCACTTCTACGCTGATGACACCCAAATCTACATCTCTGTCCCTGCTCTCTCCCCCTCCCTCCAGGCTTGCATATCCTCCTGCCTCCAGGACATCTCCATCTGGATGTCTGCCTGCCACCTAAAACTCAACATGTCCAAGACTGAACTCCTTGTCTTCCCTCCCAAACCCTGCCCTCTCCCTGACTTTCCCATCACTGTTGATGGCACTACCATCCTTCCTATCTCACAGGCCCGCAATCTTGGTGTCATCCTCGACTCCGCTCTCTCATTCACCCCTCATATCCAAGCCGTCACCAAAACCTGCCGGTCTCAGCTCCGCAACATTGCCAAGATCCGCCCTTTCCTCTCCATCCAAACCACTACCCTGCTCGTTCAAGCTCTCATCCTATCCCATCTGGACTACTGCATCAGCCTCCTCTCTGATCCCCCATCCTCCTGTCTCTCCCCACTTCAATCCATACTTCACGCCGCTGCCCGGATTGTCTTTGTCCAGAAATGCTCTGGGCATGTTATTCCCCTCCTCAAAAATCTCCAGTGGCTACCAATCAATCTGCGCATCAGGCAGAAACTCCTCACCCTCGGCTTCAAGGCTCTCCATCACCTCGCCCCCTCCTACCTCACCTCCCTTCTCTCCTTCTACAGCCCAGCCCGCACCCTCCACTCCTCTGCCGCTAATCTCCTCACCGTGCCTCGTTCTCGCCTGTCCCGCCGTAGACCCCCAGCCCAAGTCATCACCCTGGCCTGGAATGCCCTCCCTCCGCACATCTGCCAAGCTAGCTCTCGTCCTCCCTTCAAGGCCCTACTGAGAGCTCACCTCCTCCAGGAGGCCTTCCCAGACTGAGACCTCTCCTTCCTCTCCCCCTCATCCCCCGTCCATCCCCCCATCTTACCTCCTTCCCTTCCCCACAGCACCTGTATATGTATATATGTTTGTACATATTTATTACTCTATTTATTTATTTATTTATTTATTTTACTTGTACATATCTATTCTATTTATTTTATTTTGTTAATATGTTTTGTTTTGTTCTCTGTCTCCCCCTTCTAGACTGTGAGCCCACTGTTGGGTAGGGACTGTCTCTATATGTTGCCAACTTGTACTTCCCAAGTGCTTAGTACAGTGCTCTGCACACAGTAAGCGCTCAATAAATATGATTGATTGATTGATACATATGTTGCTTGGCATCCTCTGTTGTCTAATGGTTCTGCCAGCCAAGGGTGATTTTGTAGGTCAGCACTTGTATTCGTTTCCTTAAGTGTATCAGTGCCACCTGTAGCCCCAGGAAGCAGGTGCTGGAGTTGAAAAGGCCTCCCTGCCCACAGCATTTTGGGCTGAGCTGTGTTGCTAGTTTCATTTTGTTTTTCTCCAACTCGTCGGGGCAGAAAGGTTTTCAGCATTACCACAAGATGGCATAGCTTTCCCACAGAACTGGAATGCTGTGCTCAGCGGCAGGGGAGGAGGAAGAGGAAAACGGGGGTGGGGGGATGAGAAGGGGAGGAGGTGGAGGAAGGGGAGGAGGTGAAGGAAGGGAAGGAGGAGTAGGAAGTAGCAGTGATCCTAAAGTGATCGTATTTTCTGTCCACAAAGTGAGACAAGGAAGTAAGGAACAAAGACAGGCAGGAATAAGAAAAAAACCCAAAGGAACAAAAAGGGGTAGAGAGAAAGAAACTACAGAGAGACACACAGGGAGAGTGGATCTCCATCCTGCACAGGAGTAGAGGGTAGGTAGAAGCTGGGATGGCCATGGGTCAGAGCTTCCCTACCACCAGGACTCCAGAGTTGAGAGGAGGTGGCGATTTATGCCTAAAACAGTTTCCCTCATCCTGCTAGACAGCAGAGGAGCAGTGGACCAGCGGAGGTTGCCTAGAACGATGAGGTACTGAAGACTGCCCCCTTAAGGTACAGATTAACTTGTATATTTTGTTATTGATTTTTTGGATGGTTGAATTTTATCTTGTTTTTACTGTTAATTGGATTACACTCTTATTATATGTCCCCTATGTCCCACTTAAATTGTGAGCACCTTATAGGTCAGGGTCTGGGCCTTCATTGATTATCTTGTAAGAAGTGATCTTGAATGAGTTTTGTTGCTGCCATCTAGTGTCTAAATTGAGTCCTCTCTGGGCTTCCATGTGTCATCTGGCTTTCCAAACCCTCCACTGACTGCATATTAGCAGGAGTGAAGGTAAAGGGCACAGAGCCCCAGGGATGGGTCTCTCCACCAGAAGTGGCTCTCCCCACAGCCTGATGGGAGCACATACCCAGAGGTCTTCTTTCCCAAGGGCTGTAGGAGTGGCCTGGCTCCTCCTGGTCAGCCCTGAGGTGTCTGGCTTCCTCCCTGGAACATATCCCAGTGTCCATAGTAGTAGTCCAAGGGGCCGGACTGGGCCATCTGAATTGGGCAGCTCTGGACAGGAGCCCCAGGGCCCAGCCCTATGCTCCTACAGCTCTGCCTTGGGACACCTCCCCCAGAAATGTTCAAGACCGGCCAGCCCTGTCCCTGCCCTCCTCCTCACCGTCTCCCCCCCCACCCCGCCCCCATGCAGACACCCTCCCGCAGTAGTTCCCCATCCTCTGCACACACCTGGAGCCATGCAGTATTCACTGCAGGAACCAAAGGCACTATGGGGCACCCTCACCACCCCATACTCACTTGCAGCCTTGCAGGGCTCACTGAAAGAACCGAGGGAGCTTCACGACCCATAGCCTGATGCAGTCACTGCTGTGAGATGGAAACATTTTCTCAGCCCAGCTCTGTTCCAGAGTGCTGCCATTTACTCCCCACTCTGCATTCTGGCTATGGGGGAACAGACCATCGAGGGTCAAACAAGACCAGGCTCAATTTCATGGGTGGATGGATCCATGTACTGAAGATGATGGCTCTAGGATAAGGGGGACCCAGAAAACTTTATACTGGCCAGGAAAGGAAGTCACCATATTTAAACTGGGGCTGGATAAAAGGAACCTATTGGAAGGAGAAAGAACAGGCAATAGCAGTGACCGATCGACCTGGCTGATAATGTTATAACACTGGTAGGTGGGAAAACTATGAGGGGTTGGGGGAAGAAGCGGGAGCAGAGTCAGAAAGAATCTGCCTTTTGCCTGGAGAAACTGGAGGACTGATCCACAAGGACACTTGGAATCCCAGGATCTACACCACCTGGTGGCAGTGTGGTCTAGTGGATAGAGCATGGGCCTGGGAGTCAGAAGGACCTGGGTTCTAAACCAGGATCTGCCACTTGCCTGCTGTTTGACTTTGGGTAAATCACTTCACTGTGCCTCAGTTCCCTCAACTATAAAATGGGGATTAAGACTCTGAGCCCCATGAGGGACATGGATTGGATCCAACCTGATTAGTTTTGTATCTATCCCAGCACTTAGTATAGTGTCTATCACATAGTAAGCGCTCAACAAATGCCATTAAAAAAAAAAGTTCTGGCACCAATGGCCTTGTGTAGGAGAATTCCTGGAGCTGTTGCACTGAACCAATACCACCTAGAGTGGAGTTCCTGCCTCTGTGACCCTGAACCAGTGCTCCCTGCAAGAGATCCGCTGTCACAAAGGTGCAAGCATTACTGCCCTTTTCAGGTTAGAGATACATCACCGCAGCTCATCAGCAACCACAGGCTGGCTGTGTGACTTGGATTGAGGAAGACTTGGAGGATGACTGGGGTTCTGCTTTCTGTTCGGGTTGTTTGCCAAGCCCCTGGGGTGAGTGTCTCAGTAATCCAAGATCCATATGATGGTGGTGATAATAGTATTTGTTAAGCACTTACTATATGCCAGACACTGTACTAAGGGCTGAAGGACTGTGTCCAACTCAATTTGCTTGTATACACCCCAGTGCTTAATACAGTGCCTGGCACTAAATGCTTAACAAATACCACCATCATAATACAAGACAGTCAGGTCGAACATGCTCCCTGTTCCACATGGGGCTCACACTCTAAGGGAGAGGGAAGACAGGTATTGAATCCCCATTTGGCAGGTGAAGAAACTGAGGCACAGAGAAGTGAAGAGACTTACCCGAGGTCACACAGAAGACAAGCAATGGAGCTGGGATTAGAACCCATGTCCTTCAGCTCCCAGGCCTGTTCTCTTTCCACTAGGCTATATGCTTCATTATCTTTCAGTGCGCTGCTGCTCCAGACTTTCGGGGGCAGTGGCAACTCCACCCACGTAAACCCCGTTCCAGGAGAGATGTGAGGCCTGACCCCATCCCCAATCCCTGCCCCAGCTGCCTCTAGTTCACTGCCACCACTTGCTGCCACACCCCTCCCTGCACTGGGGTTGCTTGCTGTCAGCCACTCCCCCATCCCAAAATAGCAGCTCACTTTTTAGGATCTTGGTGGCCTCTTTATCTCATTGGTCACTTGCTCTGGTTCTGCAGGTGGCCAATGAGATACTGAATCACTGTGTCCCTCAGTGCAATCCCAGATCCACTGTAGGATCTTGTAGGCCATCCCATCTCTGGAGTGGCTAAGGAGAGTAAGGGAATTTAATGCAGCAACCTCAGGAAACTCTCCAAATGGAAGAATGGAAATAGTAGGTCTGCCAACTCAAAAGCAGTTCTGACCTGCTGAAATCATGTTATGAGAAGCAGCGGGGCCTAGTGAAAAGTGCACAGGCCTGGGAATCAGAGGACCTGGGTTCTAATCCTATCTCCACCATTTACCTGTTGTGTGACCTTGGGCAAATCACTTAACTTCTCTTGGCCTCAGTTCCCTCATCTGCAAAATGGGGATTCAAAACCTGTTCTCCCTTCTACTTGGACTGTGAACCCCACGTGGGATCTGATGTTCTTGTATCTAGCCCAGCGCTTAGTCCAGTGCCTGGCACATAGTAAGCACTTAACAATTATTATTGTTATTTTTTTATGTTGGGGGATATGAGGTTGACTTTTTAGTTAGTAGAAACCCAGTTTAAGGGAGCTGTAGGCTTCCAAGCAAGAATGAGTTCAAATTCTCTCTCACAGTGCCTCTTCCTCTCTCTCCCCCCAACTCTCCAGCTGGGCCGATGTTGCATTCAGTGTCCTGGCCAGGGGACCTGTGTGCAGAGGGAGGCTCCCTGCTGGCTAGTCTTTGAGCAACTGGGCCCTGGTACTCATGCCCCGATTCACTGCCCAGCGCAGATGGTCCTGGGCCTTTTCTCCTGAGGGCTGGGTCCAGCTAAGAGGTACTGCAGGCCTTCTTGCACCATCTCCAGGAGATGGTTGGATTGGAAGCTTCCTTATGAATTCCTGTTCCAGCTTGATCCTGCATCTCATGGCTCCAAACACTCTTCCCCCAGAGCTCTTCTGGGCTTTCCCAGTTATTCACAGGGACTTTGCTGGGTACATTGTGCTGGGTTTTAGAGTCGTTAGCTGGCAAAGGTGAGTCCCATCATCTCTTTATCATCCTCTGAGACAAAGGATAATCTGCTTCCCCCAGGTACACACATAAACGTCGATCATCCCAGTATATTTGTGGTGGTTTTGGAGGCAGCTATACATTCTTTTTAAAAGCAGTTGAGATAGTAATCCACCATAAAATCAAGGCTGTCATCTTTAGTTAGGCAATGTGGTGCTTCTCCTAGGAGCCAAACTGCTATCTCTTAAAGGATTTAGAGTAAAAACAACCCATATCTTTTAAGGTGCAGGGGTTTGGGGGCTGGGGGACCCCCTCACACCTTTATACCTAGACTGAAAGCTCAATGTGGGCAGGAAACGTGTCTGCCAACTCTGTTGTACTCTCCCAAGTGCTTAATGCTATGCTCTGCACATAGTAAACACTCAACAGATACCATTGATAATGATGATGATGGTGATGATACCTCTCTTCTAGAAGGAAGTCTTCACCCGTTCACAGATTCAAGTATGATAAAGTCAAACTTCCCGAGAAAAATTCCATCTGGACTCTACTTATGCTCCAAAATGATTTAAATGATTTAATGAGAAGCAGCATGGCATAGTGAAAAGAGCACAGGCTTGGGATTCAGAGGTCATGGGTTCTAATGCTGACTCTGCTACTTGTCTGCTGTGTGACTTTGGGTAAGTCACTTAACTTCTCGGTGCTCAGTTACCTCATCTATAAAATGGGGATGAAAACTGTGAGCCCCACGAGGGACAACCTGATTACCTTGTATCTACCTTAGCACTTAGAACTGTGCTTGGTACATAGTAAATGCTTAACAAATGCCATCATTATTTAAAGAGGGAGAAGGGGGCTATAAAGGCAGATAGGTAAGTAGCTTCCATATGTCCCTCTTGCCTATTCCCAATGCCTGTTAGTGGCATCTACATGTAATGTTGGTGTGGCACATACAGTTGGAGAGACTGGTTTCCTCTGCCTGCAACAACCCAGGAGAGAAAGGGTCTCCTCACGTGAGTAAAGCTCCCCCTAGTGGGAAAAAACAATGACTAACTTCTAGTGTTACCTTCCCTTCTTCCCTCCCACTATTCAGACCCCTGGCAACCAGGATTGAAACAAAATATACAGGCTTCCCTCATTAACCACCTTTTTGCATACCCACGTTCATTTCTCTGCATAAACGCTCATTCATTCATTCAATCGTATTTATTGAGTGCTTGCTGTGTGGAAAGCACTGTACTAAGCACTTGGAAAGAGAAGCAACGAGGCTCAGTGGAAAGAGCACGGGTTGGGAGTCAGAGGTCATGGGTTTTAATCCCGGCTCCGCCGCTTGTCAGCTGTGTGACTTTGGGCAAGTCACTTACCTTCTCTGTGCCTCAATTACCTTATCTGTAAAATGGGGATTAAGACTGTGAGCCTCAGGTGGGACAACCTGATCACCTTATATCCCCCCCAGTGCTTAGAACAGTGCTTTGCACATAGTAAGTGCTTAACAAATACCATTTTTTAAAAAAGTACAATTCAGCAATAAAGTGAGACAATCCCTGCCCATACTGGGTTTATACCACACTATGCCACTTTGAGCCACCATGATTTTACATGGCTGTAGAGAGTGCTACTTTGCTTTTCAAGCTGACTGGGCTCTTGCTTTGTTTTGCTTTCTACAGACCTTCTTGATTTCCCCCCAATAGGCTGGAAGACAGACAGTCCCTACCCCACTTTATTCCATATGTCTTCTTTCCATGCCTAAATCTAGGATCTGTAGATATGCCACCCAGCTTGAGGTCTGGGCTCTTTAAAAAGCTCTCAAAGCCCTCATCCCTCTGCACCCAATCTTCCCTCCCTACTACTTAATCTCAACCCCTCCAACCCCCACCCCCACAGCACTTACATACAGATCCTTATACACTGTTGCTTCCCTTCCCTGTAATTGTTTTTACTGTCCATCTGTCCCTTTAGACTGTAAGTTTATTGAGGGCAGGGGCTGTACCTTCCAACTGTATTGCACTCTCCCAAACGCTTAGTGTAGGGCTCTACACAAAGTAAATGCTCAGTAAATAGCATTGATTCTGGTTGCTGAGAGAATCCACAGAACAGTCATTTTAATTCTGTTCTATCCTGGGTCCCTGGTTCTGAAACAGCCCATTCCCTTATCCATAGACAAAAAAGGGAAAAGAGACAATTACGTAAGTGCTAACAAAAGGTCGCAGTGAATTCATCAATACCAGGAGGGCAGTGAATACCAGCAGATTAATGTTTTGACAGCACATACAGTAGCATCGGGCAATTTGTTTTGTGAGAGAAAAGAATGTCTTCATTTAGCAATAAGGATCACATTTTGAGTTTATCAATTCAGAACATAGGAACCTTAAAGCTTGAGATCATTATGGGGCCAGCAATTGTTTCAGTGCATGGTGCAGGGGTGGCAGAACACTCAGGAACCCTGGAATTAGGAGGTTACTTGGCAATTGCATGGGCTCATTTTGGAATATTTTCCACCAGTGTCACTTACTGTGCTCTGAGCTTCCTCTCCTGATGCTGTTCTTCCTAGGGGACAGGCTTCCATGTCTTCAGCTCTATTTTTCCAAAGCACTTTCTATCTCTCTGTTCTCTTGATTGTCCACAATAACTCAAAATTCTGAGGAATTATGTAACACTGAAACCAAAGTCAAACTGTCCAGTTTATGTCATTAGTCACATAAAGGACTCAATTCCACAGAAGCAGAAATAGAGGGAACTCCAATGAGACAGTGTGGCTGGAACAGGGGACTTATGGAGACCTCAAATGGAAAAAAAAAAATGGTTCTAATAAAGTCTGTAACATTTGAGGTTGTGAAGAATTCAAATGTGGGTGGAGGCTAAAAATTTAAAGGTGAAAAGCAATGCAAAGAATTATGATAAAAACTCAGATTTTTGCCAACAAACAGAATGTGATTTTTTTTTTTTCTAAAAGACCATTTGACCTTTCTTAGTTATATGGGGACAATCAGTCATGACGTATGATGGAAGAAGAAAGACTATTTGATATTCTATTGTGTTGCTGGAAAGTGAAAACAAATCTGACTCAGTTCCTTATTGGATTGTTGGCTCCACACAGATACGAGATGTGGGAAAGTCCCTTTTTAAAAATTAAAAAAAAGGATCTGGCCATGAACTGTTCACTCCATAGTAGAAAATGGACAATAGTCAGTTTTTGGTTCCTCTGAGTTGTTGAAGCTCTAGTGACTTATTGAGTGCCTACTGGTGGCAGAGCACTGTTTAGCGCTTGGGAGAGTATAGTAGTCCCCCTTCTAGACTGTGAGCCCATTGTGGGCAGGGATTGTCTCTCTCTGTTGCTGAATTGTACTTTCCAAGCTCTTAGTACAGTGCTCTGTGTATAGTAAGTGCTCAATAAATAATTGAATGAATGAATGAACAGGAGTGGAGAGAGATAGTCAGAGACTGTCATGACAGTGTGCTCCTAGACTTTCACCCTGATGCTACATAATTTTCCTCATGCTAAGACCTTCAAATTAAGAGCTTGCAGGACTTCCTGATTTGGCTACCATCCCAGGAAAGACAGACAACAAAAATTTCCTCACACCCTAAAGCTAAGGCTAAGCTGGAAACCTGGAGGGTTAACTGTACTTTCAGGAAGCTTAGCTTGTTTGTTAAATGGATGCTCAGGCACTTTGATGATGTCTGGGTCAGCAGGATCACACACACACAGAAACACACACTCCAGTGATTGGGTAGCCTGCAGGAATGCCTGATGAGAAAACGATGTCAACTATTAGCTTAGAAAGACATGTTATCACAGTGCCCAAGCACGTAATACAGTGCACCATGCCAAGTGGGTACTCAATAAATGCTATTACTGCTACTATCACTACTCCCACTGATGCCACTACTGCTCTTACTACTAGTAATACTATTACTACATGGTTGTCTCTTTTTCTAGACTTTAAGCTCCTAGGGGCAGGGAATGTGTCTACCAACTCATATTGTAGTTTCCCAAGCACTTAGTATTGTGCTCTCTGCACACCGTAAGCACTCAATAAATATAATTGATTGATTCAGCTGATATGCTGCTAGAAGAAAGCGGTTTTCTGCTATTTCATTAAGTAGAGGTGGTCTTAAATGGACCTCCCCATTCATTTGGCATTGTCGTGGTTCTCGAAAACACTTTAGGGTTTTTGTCACTGAGTAAAGAGGGGATACCACATCTAGGGGCAGGGTTAAAGAGAGGTTTTCTGCGCTAGATATGCTAAGAAGGGAAAATAGTATCTACCATTACCACGAGAACTTTACTTCTTTGCCACTATTTGTTATTTTACTGGATCAAATACTGTTAAGATGAAAGAACCCAAAGAAACACGGAGTACTGCATGGTCCAGTATGGTAAGGCTGAGTCAGAGGCTGGAAAGCATAGCTGCAGCAGCATGTCTTGACTTGATGAGCACAACTGCTTCTTTCTACACCAAATCTACTTGCATGAACTTGTGAATCATTTTATACCAGGACTGCCTTGGGTTGTAGGAAGAATATTCCCCAATTCTTCCATTGTGTTAGTCCTAAATAGTGTATAGAAAACACATGTCATAGAATCGGGGGTGGCGGGTGGCAAGGAGGAATCTGAAATGGGTTGAAAAAGCTCAACAAATTTCGATGCAACCTCTGAATGATCCTTTACTTCCTCATATCATCCTCTGTTTATGTCGCGCTTATCTTAAGGAGTCAGCAGTGTTCCTTAAGCCTGATTCACTTTTCACCTTTAATACTTAATATCATCCATTAGTGAGGGTTCTTGTAATTATCTAAAATGATTTACAAGGCTTTAAAATACTCAAAGTGAACTTTCAACTTTGATAGATTTACAGAGGCTTATACTGGGGTTGGGGTTTGGGGGAATTGCAGAGAAAAAATCAATGAGCATCACGGGCAAAAGAGCCTGGCAGTAAAATTGGTATTTTCAGTTCTTTTTCTTTGGTGGTTGATTCTTCTTAGACCATCGCAAAGATTTCAGCTCAACCTCAACTGGATAGTGGTCACTGACTTGCAGGGCCTGTGAGTGAAAGAAAGACACCTCTGGGTACTAGCCCCAATCCGAATCAGTTTGGAATTTGGAAAATTTCTGAAACCAGAACTCTACTGCAATGAACCAAACAGGGAAAACTGCAGTGCAAAAAGGCAGACCTACCTCTTCTTCATTCATTTTATAGGCCACCTGGAAGTTGAAGACATTGACTGAGTTTGGGATAATGGCACTCCTCAGACTTTTGCCATGAATCACAATCCTAGAACAGGGAAAACTCATCAAATTATTCTAGCTCTCTATTTTTTGTGATGCAGACCAAAAAATAACTGTGAGTTGGATGTTTTTAGGGCTGGCTATGTGCCTGGATATGCCAGGTGCTTGGGTATGCCGAGGGTTTCCTGATAATGAAATTGATTCAGTGGGGGACAATGGCTCCCAAGGGCTAATGACTTTAAATAGTTCTGAACTCCCCGCTCAGAATGAGCTCTAGCTAAACACCAGTGCTTATTATTCTTGAAGTTGCAAGTAGTTTGTGAAATGGATGAAAATGATTGATAAAGTGCTATTCCTCTGTTCCATCTAGTTCTTTTTTCACAACAGACTCAAGCGGTAGGTGCTGATTTCTAATGTCAGCTTGCAGATTGATGTGAAAATCTGAGGAAGGGCCCAGAGAGCAGGCTTTTCCAAGTCACTCTTGGGCCAGGATTTCTCAGGTCTTCCTTGCCAGCCTGGCCTCCATGAGCCTAAAAGTTGGGGTGTTAGATCAGAATGTGGCAAAATCCAGAAGCTGCACTGTTGGCAGGGAAATTCCAGAGGCTCAGGCCAGTTGAGTGGCTGAGCCAACTGGCGTTCCAAAGAGGTTCCTTCTCCACCCAACTTAATGAGGCTCAGAGCTCCCAAGGAAAAAGCCCTCCTCAAAGCACCAACCCTGTTTGGGGCCCATCAGCCTGGGTGGCTTCTCTGGGCAGGAAGTGCAGAAGTCTCTATCTGTTGCCGATTTGTACTTCCCAAGCGCTTAGTACAGTGCTCTGCACACAGTGAGCGCTCAGTAAATACGATTGAATGAAAGTCCTTATTGTGGCGACCCCTAGCAGCAATTCTGTGCCATTTTGGGGAAGTGGATAGAAGTGGGGCTAGCTCTTTCTAGGGAAGAGCCAGGCAGGGTAATTGACCTGAGCCCCACACCCTAGGGAGCCCCATTAATTAATTAATTCATTCATATTTATTGAGCACCACTGTGTGCAAAGCACTGTACTAAGCACTTGGGAGAGTACAGTATAAAGATAACAGACACATTTCCTGCTCATAGTGTAGAGGGGGAGACAGACATTAATATAAATAAATAAACATTTATAGTCTCCCAAGTGCCTAGTACAGTGCTCTGCACACAGTAAGTGCTCAGTAAATAAAAATGATTGATTGACTGATTAAAAAGTTGTCAGTGAAATTATGTCCTGAATTAGGTTGGTTTATTTTGGGAAACCCATAGAGTCAAATCCCATGATACTAATGACGGTATTTTTAAGCACTTACTATGGGCTAAGCACTGTACTAAGCACTGGGGTAGATTCAAGATCATCAGATTGGACACAATCCCTGTCCCTCACTGGGCTCTCAGTCCAAGTGGGAGGGAGAACAGGTATCAAATCCCCACTTTACATTTGAGGAAATTGAGACCCAGAGAGCTAGAAGCAGATTGATGCTCATCCCTAAAGCCCTGTAAGCAGATCTCTGGCCATCTGTGACCTCGCAGGGTGGCAGGAGGAGGGCAGAAGCAGCTGGGCACCCAAGCTCCTAAGAGGCCCCGGACAGTTGCCGCCACACGGGACCGCAGAGGAAAAGTGGGCACCGGGGACTTGGGAAGGGCAGGGATGAAGTGGCAGGTCACCTGAGGGTCTGGTCCTGCTGGTTCCCTGCCCGCAACCCTTTAGGGATGACCTTGATGAGGGGGACTAGTTGCTTCCAAGTCAGGAGTTACCTGTCATAAGCACAGTTTGTGCTTTCCTTCACTGTTGTGTCTAGATCATCACCAGTCAGCCAGACAAATCTTGGGTCAGTTCTGAGCTGGATTTCCTTCCAGGATTTCTTTGGGACATAGCTGCAGTCAGCATTGAAGTCGCCCATAAAGATGAAATTCTGAAACATTTGAAGTATCACAAGTGAGAATCCTTTGCAGAATGTCTTTCTTCTCACTCAAAGCAGTAAATGGATCCCTTGTAATTTATTGTCCGAGGAGCCATGACCACTTTTCCATTGATACTAGACCGTGTTAAGGAGGTAAGGTTGGGATAAAGGGATTAGCATCTTTTGGTGGAGGTTTTTGGCAACAAAGAAATTGATTTGGAGATTCTCATACATTTGTAGCAACACCTCTCTGTCTCCTTTTCTTGATCCATACATAGATGTGTGTGTACATATATATGTACACGCACATGCACATATATACATACATACACACATACTGCATGATTTGGCTTGTTTTGGCTGGGTCAGAGTCTTCAAAACTGCCTGAATCATGAATGGTTCCATGCTTTACATGCATTCAGTTAGGGTCTATTTCAGAACCAACCCTGGCATGATAGTGAACACTTACAGTGTAGAGCTCTCCCTGCTACACCCTCCCCACCAAGAGCTCCTTCCCCTCCCCTCATGACCCAAACTCCTCTCCTTCTGCCATTGTCTCCCTAGCCATCACACCTTGCACTCCAAATTTTTTGGAACTTCAAGAACCTCCAGTGTCATTGTGTACCCCTCCCCTTGCTCTTTCCAGCTTGTAGCCCAACCTCCTAACCCCAATCCCAGTTGTCAATAACAAGCTGGGAATGGGAAGCTCCACCCACAGCAACTGCTGTTTTCCCCATCCAGCCCCAGCTTGTCCCTTTCCCCATTGCTACAGCTGGTGCTGAGATGGGGGAGTGTCACCACAAGCAGGAAGATGGTGAGGGAGGCAGTGCTTTGCACATGTCAGTAGTTAAAAAAAATTCTGGAGCATGAGGAAGGACGCCGGAAGGCTAAGTTTGAGGTGCAGGAGTGGCACACGAAAACTGCTGGAGACAGGATAGAGTGCAAAGGGCACTAGTGGGATGAGGAGAGAAGGGGCAAGAAGGCAAGTGACTTCCCTGTAGCGATTGAATATAATGCCAGGGGCAAGGCTTAAGAATTCTGGGTACATTAGCAAAAGGGGTAGCACTTATCCTCAGGTAGCACATACTGTGGGGGGTTCAGGATCTGGGGTACACCAGTACATATGGACATACCTACATAGTTACAGCACATACAGCTTGCTAAATCAATCTACTAAAATCTGAACTATTTTTGAAATGGCCAAATGGTTGTCCCCTATTTCCTGGCATGAATAATCTACTCGATTACATTGTTTTGAGGCTGGGGGATTGGTTTACAGAAACTCTGCCCATATGAGGCAGATCCTTAGAGAATGGGGTGACTGCCTCCTGTAGAAGACAGAAAATGAAAACCCTCATCTGCCACGAAAACATTTTTCTACGCTTCAGCTGTTGGACTGATACATTAAAATATGTACATTTCTGCTTAGATTGAGATTTTCTCTGTTCATTTTTGGTTTCCTTTGGGCTGTACACTTTCTGCTCACACTAGATTCTTCATTAACATAAAACACCAGACTTTGTCTTCCTAATACAGGACCCATGGAAAACACTTAGTTTTTAATCTTCATCACCATAGAACGGGGACACACCTATCTGCTTCCCAATTAAGCCCTCTTTTCCCCCCACTGACTCTCCCTTCTGCGTTGTCTATGCACTTGGATCTGTGACCTTTGGATATTTGCCCCACCCCCAACCTCACAGCTCTTAGGTACATATCTTCAAATTGTATATCATAAATTACTTATTTATATTAATGTGTGTCTCCCCCTCTAGACTGTAAGCTATGGGCAGGGAATGTGTTTGCTAATTCTGTTGTATTGTACTCTCCCAAGCACTTAGTACAGTGCTCTGCACACAGTAAGCATTTAATAAATACCATTGATTGATCCATTGATTGCTTCCATTTGCTTCTCCTCTCCTTTTCCTATAGTTCCCTCTGCCTATGAGCAATTCTCTTTGTTTTCCTTTCTTGCAGATCATGTCTGCATATGATTGAATCAAATCTTATTAAAAAGAAGAAGAATCCTGAGCTCTAGGCTCAGAAAAGGGATATACCTCATTCACTCCCTTCCCCCCATCGTGCCCTCCATAGTGTTCTGCCTCAGGTCGTAATTCAGCATTACAGATATGTTCTGAAGTTCTGTTTTTTGCCACTTTAGAGGTATCAGCTGATGTAATTTATTCGAGGTCCTAGAAGGGAGTATTTTTTTTCCCATGGGATCATGTCCTTGGGCATAGTTTCTGATGGCTAGAATGCAGTTGACCCTGATATTAATTTTTCTTTATCACCTTCCTTTTGGATCCAGTAGTGTTGCTAATTCTTCTCTACTGGGGACAACCTTGGTTTGTTTCATTTCCGGCAAGGAAATGCAAGGAACAGCAAGGAGACTGGTGCCCTTTTCTCTGAAACTTGCTAACACTGCTGCTGCTGTTTTGGTCAGCAGTCAGCAGGCAGACTAGATAACGAAGTGACAAACAAAACAGCTCTCCCCTTTGTCCTGCTTCCCCCTTATAATTTGACTGGGACTGGCTTTTTTGACCACTGTCCATCAAGGAAAATAAGGGGTTGGGGCTAGAAGTCAGTGAGAAACCTGACCAGTAGTAGTCTGTCTGTCAAGTAAACATGCTGGTGCCAAGATTCTTGAGGCCAATCTCAGGCTGGATGAGTGGCCCCTGAGTTCAAAAGATCAAAGTTCAAAGATCAAAAGTTGTCTGCAGGCAGGCATTTGTTTGGTGTCAGCGGTTTGCTTTGTCCAGTTACCAGAGATTTCCTCTGAAGAAAAAAAATCCCCTAAAGCCCACTTACCCTATGCAGACCCAGTCACTTTCTTTTATTTTCTTAGCTTCCTTTGACTACCCAGACTGCAAAAGAGTCCTAAGGGCTTTATACTTCTCCTGCTGGAACTACCTCTTTTTTCTAGCGGTTTTCCCTTTCCTCATCTCCCCATCTCCTTGCTCATGTCTGTACTTGTCACCAGATCGGGGCACCTAATGGTAGTAGTAGTAGTGATGGTATTTACTGACCACCTACCTAGTGAAAAGCACTATTAAGTGCTGGGGAAAGTACAACAGAAGCACATTCCCTGCCTACAGGGAACTTACAATCTAACAGGTGAGACAGACATTAACATTTACAAACAGTGGGAGCAACAGGATGAAAGAGGGTCATATAAGGGAGTTGAATGACTAGGCCAGGAGAGAATAAATCAGAATACATATTTGAATGTACAATTGGAAAAATATATACAGAAGTGGCAAGGATGGGTTAAAAGAACACACAAATGCTGGATTTGGATGTTGATATGACTCGGGGTGTTGGGGATTAATTGGGAAAGCCTTGTCAGAAGAGGAGGGATTTTAGGAGGGCTTGGAAGGTGAGGCGGACTGAGATCTGCCAGATTTGTAGAAGGTAGTTCCAGGCTGAGGAAACAGCATAAATGAAGGATCGGAGGTGGTGGTGGTGGCAGGGGACAAGACAAGAGCATGGTATAGTGAGGGGTGAGCTTGAGGGGAGCAAAGAGTGCAAACTAGAGGGTAGAGTGTGAAAGGGCCTATGTGCGAGATGGGGAAAGTCTTAAAGTCAACAGTAAGAAACTTCCTTTAATGCAGGGGGAACCATTTTAGTTGTTTGAGGAGTGGAGAAAGTGCTCTGGGTGACATTTCAGAAAGACTTGTATCTACCCCGGACCTTAGAACAGTATATGACACATCGTAAGTGCTTAACAAATACCATAAAAAAAGATAATCTGGGCGGCAGCAGGAAATACGGATTGGCAGAAAGGAGAGACTGGAGTCAGGGAGACCGGTGAGGAGGCTGACACAGTAGTCTTACCTTGTGATCATTTCTATGTCTATCTCCCTCACTGGAGTGTAAACTCCTCATGGGCACAGAAAGTGTCTCGTGCGTCTATTGTACTTCTCACAAGCTTAGGACAGTGAAGTACATTCATTACTGGTGATATGAGTGCCTGAACCAGGGTGATGGTTGTTTCGGTGGAGAGGAAGGGGTGGATCTGGGAAGTGTTTTGGAGGAAAAACCAGTAAAATCTTTCAGGTGATTAGATGTGAGAGCTGAAGTGACAGTGAGACGTGGAGGATGACACCAAGGTTACGGGGTCCAGGGACAGGGAGGCTGGTGGCATTACTGACTAAAATGGGAAAGTTGGGAGGAGGGGAGGGTTGAAGAGGGAAGAGGAAAGTTCAGTTTTGGATGTGATTAATTTGAAGTGCCAGTGGGCCATCCAAGTGGAGGCCCAAGTGGAGGTGTCCTGGAAGCAAGAATAGATGCAAGATTGAATAGCAGGAGAGAGGTGAGGACTAGAGAAATAGTTCTGGGAATCATCTGCGTAGAGATGGTAGCTGAATCCTTGCAAGATTATGAGCTTCCTGAGAGAGTGAGTGTAGAGCGAGATGAGTGGGGGCCCCAGAACAGAGACTTGCAGGCACCCAAAGGTGATAAAAGATGGAGGAGGAGCCAGGAAAAGAAACAGAGGAATTGGTGAGTTTTGTAGAGAACAAGGTAAATACCATGGTGGCAAAATCAAGATCTTCCAAAGGGAAGGGGGCTAATCAGCAGTGATGAAGGGTGGCCAAAAGATTGAGGAGGATTAGGACAGAGTAGGGACATTGGACTTGACAATGAGAAGGTCATTGGTGACCTTAGAGAGGCATGTCTTGGTGGAGTAAAGGGGCCAAGACCTGGCTGTAGTGGGTCAAGGAGAGAGTTGGTGGAGAGTAAGTGAAGGCAGTGGGTGTGTATGTTGAAACTCTTTCAAGGACTTTGGACAGAAAAGGGAGGAGGGAGATGGGGCAATAGCTGGAGGGTGTACTGGGATTGAGGGAGGATTTTTTTTAGAACAGGAGATACATGGGCATGTTTGAAGGCAGAGAGGAAGTAGCCATCCAAGAGTTATAAGCTGACGATGACAGTGAGGAAGGGGAGGAGAGTGAGAATGGCTGTTTTTAAGAAAAGAGATGGAGGCAGAGGCTCAGGTAGAAGGGGTAGAGTTGAAGAGCAGGCCAGAGATCACTTAGAGACAGTTGGGAAGGCAGAGAAAGAGGAGGAATTAGTAGAGGGTTGAGAAGGTGAAGGAAGGACTATTGGAAATTAACCCCAATGGTTTCTATTTTTACAGACTAAGTATTTGGCAAGGTCATCAACAATTAGGGAGGGAGATGGTAGGGGCATTAGGGGCTTCAGGAGGGAGTTAAAGTTTTGAAATAGTGTGGGTTGTGGGTGTGGGAATTGATGAGGAAGGAATAGAAGAGTTGGAGAACAGAAGACAGAGCTGAATTAGAACAGGACAGAGTGAATTTGAGGTTCCAAGTCAGCTTGGTGCCTGGATTTTCTCCAGCTGGGCTCAGCTTCATGCATGCAGAAGTGAAGAAAGTGGAATTTTGGGGTGATCTGGAACTGAGGGTTGAGGTGTGAGAGTGACAGAGGGAATGGGGCAAGGGAATTGAGTTTGGTGGAGGAGACGGAGTTGAGGCCACAGACTTTAGAATCAGGGGTGGGAGGGTTCATAGGGAATTCAGGAGGGGTGTGACAGCCTGCCATGGGTTCAGCGTATCCAGAGTCCAGGGGCCCCGATAGCAGGTGAAGACAGAATTTGAACTGTGGTGTGTGCGGGAGGGGGAGGGGAGCATTGGGGCAAGGCGGCAGTTCAGAAAATTGTGGTCAGTTAGTGTGCTAAGTCAGAATTGGTGAGGTTAGCAATAGACACTAGAGATCAATCAATCAATCAATTGTATTTACTGTGTGCAGAGCACTGTACTAAGCGCTTGGGAAGTACAAGTTGGCAACATATAGAGACAGTCCCTACCCAACAGTGGGCTCACAGTCTAGAAGGGGGAGACAGAGAACAAAACAAAACATATTAACAAAATAGAATAGATATGTACAAGTAAAATAAATAGAGTAATAAATACGAACAAACATATATACATATATACAGGTGCTGTGGGGAAGGGAAGGAGGTAAGGCGGGGGGATGGAGGGGGAAGGAGAGATGATAATAATAATAATAATAACAATGATGGCATTTATTAAGCGCTTACTATCAATCAATCAATTGTATTTATTGAGCGCTTACTGTGTGCAGAGCACTGTACTAAGTGCTTGGGAAGTACAAGTTGGCAACATATAGAGATAGTCCCTACTCCACAGTGGGCTCACAGTCTAAAATGTGAGCAAATGTGAGCACAGTGCTATGTGCAAAGCACTGTCCTAAGCACTAGGGAGGTTACAAGGTGATCAGGTTGTCCCATGGGGGGCTCACAGTCTTAATCCCCATTTTACAGATGAGGCAACTGAGGCACAGAGAAGTTAGGTGACTTGCCAAAAGTCACACAGCTGACAATTGGCAGAGCCAGGATTTGAACCCATGACCTCTGACTCCAAAGCCCATGTTCTTTTCACTGAGCCATGCTGCTTCTCTAATAATGATGGCATTTGCTAAGCATTTACTATGTGCAAAGCATTGTTCTAAGCACCGGGGAGGATACAAGGTGATCAAGTTGTCCCATGTGGGGCTCACAGTCTTCATCCCCATTTTAAGACTGAACTCTTTGTCTTCCCTCCCAAACCCTGCCCTCTCCCTGACTTTCCCATCACTGTTGACGGCACTACCATCCTTCCTGTCTCACAAGCCTGCAAACTTGGTGTCATCCTCGACTCCGCTCTTTTGTTCACCTCTCACATCCAAGCCGTCACCAAAACCTGCCGGTCTCACCTCCGCAACATTGCCAAGATCCGTCCTTTCCTCTCCATCCAAACCGCTACCCTGCTCGTTCAAGCTCTCATCCTATCCTGTCTGGACTACTGCATCAGCCTCCTCTCCGATCTCCCATCCTCCTGTCTATCCCCACTTCAATCCATACTTCACGCTGCTGCCCAGATTGTCTTTGTCCAGAAATGCTCTGGGCACGTTACTCCCCTCCTCAAAAATCTCCAGTGGCTACCAATCAACCTACACATCAAGCAAAAACTCCTCACCCTCAACTTCATGGCTCTCCATCACCTCGCCCCCTCCTACCTCACCTCCCTTCTCTCCTTCTACAGCCCAGCCAGCACCCTCCTCTCCTCTGCTGCTAATCTCCTCACCGTGCCTCGTTCTCACCTGTCCCGCCGTCGACCCCCGGCCCACGTCATCCCCCTGGCCTGGAATGCCCTCCCTCCGCACACCCGTCAAGCTAGCTCTCTTCCTCCCTTCAAGGCCCTACTGAGAGCTCACCTCCTCCAGGAGGCCTTCCCAGACTGAGCCCCCTCTTTCCCTCCTCCCCCTCCCCATCCCCCCACCTTACCTCCTTCCCCTCCCCACAGCACCTGTATATAGTATATATGTTTGTACGTATTTATTACTCTATTTATTTATTTATTTTATTTGTACATATTTATTCTATTTATTTTATTTTGTTAATATGTTTTGTTTTGTTCTCTGTCTCCCCCTTCTAGACTGTGAGCCCACTGTTGGGTAGGGACCGTCTCTATGTGTTGCCAACTTGTACTTCCCAAGCACTTAGTACAGTGCTCTGCACACAGTAAGCGTTCAATAAATATGATTGAATGAATGAATGAATACAGATGAGGTAACTGAGGCCCAGACAAGCTAAGTGACTTGCTCAAGGTCACACAGCTGACAACTGGTGGAGCTGGGATTTGAACACATGACCTCTGACTCCCAAGCCCGTGCTCTTTCCACTGAGCCATGCTGCTTCTCAATGATGAGATCTAATGTGTGTCTTTGCTGATGAGTGGCTGAAGGGTGGTGGAACAAGTGGTCAGCAGAGTTGAGTAGGGGCAAGTAAGTCTCCTGGGGAGAAGGATGGGGTGGGGTAGGGGATGCAGGAGAAGAGTAGAAGGGAATGAGTCGGAAGGAGAGAAAAGCATTAAGTCAGGCAGAGGTACTGAGGTGAGACCGCAAGGGTGGTTGATAACAACAACCATCTGCCTGCAGTGCCTGGTAGAGACAGATGCTGTAGGATTCAAAGGTAGAGCAGGTGAGATACAGAGGGGGCGAATGGAATGCAAGTGACGTGGGCGAGGAGCAGGCTGACTTTTCCCCCATTCCCTGAGAGATAGTGGGAGTAGGAGGAGGTAAAACCCCTTCAAGAGAGAAGAGCAGGGGAAACAATGCCAAGAGGTGAGAGCCAGGTCTCAGGGATGGTGAGAGGAGAGGTGGGAAGGCCGCGATCAAGTCAAGGAGGAAGGGGAGTTTGGGGGCTCCGCAGGCTCTGGTAGAGTGAAACTGTGGAAGGGGAGGAGAAAGGGAGGGGAGAGTGATGGGGAGGTGCTGTACATGATCAGGGTTATTTGGTACAGGAGGTTTGCCGGAATAATGGGAATGAAGAGTTCATCAAGGGAGTGAGTGTAGATAGAGAACAGAAGGGGACCAAGAACTGACCCTTGAGGAACCCCTACAGTAAGGAGATGGGAGGGGGAGGAGAAGCCCGCAATGGAGACTGACAGTGAACGGCCGGAGAGGTAGGAGGAGAACCAGGATAGGACAGAGTCTGTAAAGTCAAGGTTGGATAGCGTGTTGAGGAGAAGGGGGTGGTCCACGGTGTCAAAGGTAGCTGAGAGGTCGAGGAGGATTTGGATAGAGTAGGAGCCATTGGATTTGGCAAGCAGGAAGTCATTGGTGACCTTTGTGAGGGCAGTTTCGGTGGAATGTAGGGGACAGAAGCCAGATTGGAGGGGGTAGAGGAGAGAGTTGGCGTTGAGGAATTCGAGGCAGCGGGTGTAGACGACTCATTCAAGGAATTTGGAAAGGAATGGTAGGAGGGAGATAGGGCGATAACTAGAAGGGGAGGTGGGGTCAAGAGAGGGTTTTTCTAGGATGGGGGAGACGTGGGCATGTTTGGAGGCAGAGGGGAAGGAACCAGTGGAGAGTGAGCAGTTGAAGATGGAAGTAAAGGAGGGGAGGAGGGACGGGGTGAGAGATTTCAGAAGATGAGAGGTAATGGGGTCAGAAGCATAGGTGGCTGGAATAGCACTTGAGAGGAGGGAGGAGATCTCATCTGAGGATACTGCTGGGAAGGATGAGAGAGTAGTGGAGAGGGTTGAGAGCAGGGGGGTTGGAGATGGGGGAGGAGTGACTTTGGAAAGCTCAGACCTGACGGAATTAATTTTACTAATGAAGTAGGAGGCCAGATCGTTGGGGGTGAGGGAAGGAGGAGAGGGAGGAACAGGGGGCCTGAGAAGGGAATTAAATGTATGGAAGAGCTGATGGGGATGATGGGCATGGGTGTCAATAAGGGAGGAGAAATAGTTTTCTCTGGCAGAGGAGAGGGCAGAGTTAAGGCAGGAAAGGATAAACTTGAAGTGAACGAGGTTGGCTTGGTGTTTTGACTTTCGCCAGCAGCGTTCAGCAGCTCAAGCATAAGAGTGAATGAGGCGGACAGGGGCAGTGATCCAGGGCTGTGGGTTAGTGGTACGAGAGCGGCAAAGGGAAAGGGGAGTGAGCCAGTCAAGCTGAGTAGAGAGGGTAGAGGGTAGAGTTGAGAGCAGTAATCTGATCATCAAAATTGGGTAGAGAGGAAAGGGAGGCGAGGTGGGGTGTGAGGCGCACAGAGAGATGGATGGGGTTGAGAGAGCGGAGGTCTCTGTGAGGTAGTAATATAGATTTACAGGGGAGAGGAGTGTGAGTGAGGAGGCAGGTGAGCAGGTTATGATCAGATCACTCACTCCCTTGGTGAACTAATTTGCTCCCACGGCTTCAACTATCATCTCTATGCTGATGACACCCAAATCTACATCTCTGCCCCTGCTCTCTCTCCTTCCCTTCAGGCTCGTGTCTCCTCCTGCCTTCAAAACATCTCCATCTGGATGTCTGCCCGCCATCTGAAACTCAATATGTCCAAGACTGAACTCCTTATCTTCCCTCCCAAACCCTGCCCTCTCCCTGACTTTCCCATCACTGTTGACGGCACTACCATCCTTCCGGTCTCACAAGCCCGCAACCTTGGTGTCATCCTCGACTCTGCTCTCTCATTCACCCCTCACATCCAATCCATCACCAAAAACTGCCGCTCTTACCTCCGCAACATCACCAAGATCCGCCCTTTCCTCTCCATCCAAACCGCTATCCTGCTGATTGAATCTCTCATCCTATCCTGACTGGATTACTGCATCAGCCTCCTCTCTGATCTCCCATCCTCCTGTCTCTCCCCACTTCAATCTATACTTCACGCTGCTGCCCGGATCATCTTTGTGCAGAAATGCTCTGGGCATGTTACTCCCCTCCTCAAAAATCTCCAATGGCTACCAATCAACCTATGCATCAGGCAAAAACTCCTCACTCTCGGCTTCAAGGCTCTCCATCACTTCACCCCCTCCTACCTCACCTCCCTTCTTTCCTTCTACAGCCCAGCCCGCACCCTCTGCTCCTCTGCCGCTAACCTCCTCACTGTGCCTCGTTCTCGCCTGTCCCAACGTCGACCCTCGGCCCACATCCTCCCCCTAGCCTGGAATGCCCTCCCTCCGCACATCCGCCAAGCTAGCTCTCTTCCTCCCTTCAAAGCCCTACTGAGAGCTCACCTCCTCCAGGAGGCCTTCCCAGACTGAGCCCCCTCCTTTCTCTCCCCCTTCCCACAGCACCAGTATATATGTTTGTACAGATTTATTACTCTATTTAACTTGTCCATATTTACTATTCTATTTATTTTATTTTGTTAATATGTTTTGTTTTGTTGTCTGTCTCCCCCTTCTAGACTGTGAGCCTGCTGTTGGGTAGGGACCGTCTCTATATGCTGCCAACTTGTACTTCGCAAGGGCTTAGTACAGTGCTCTGCACACAGTAAGCGCTCAATAAATATGATTGAATGAATGAATGAAGAGAACATGATGGGGATGGAATACCAGTAACTCAAGGAATTAAAGGTGACAGATTCTGTGATGGACTGGATGGTGAAAAAATAGTGGCGATATCCCGGCCTGAAGCTGTGATCATCTTAATATTCTGATCCTCTTCTTCTCAATAGCTCCATGAGATTGTCATTGTAAAGTTCCCGGGTCCAATTGTGCTACTTGTATTTTATATGCACTGGGCTGGAATGGTATACCATCTAATGATTCTGCATAATAATCATAAATTAGGCACTGCTTGCAGATTGAGTCTATCTTGGCTTGCCTGGCCTTGGCTCTCTTTTTTTTCTTTGTTTTGCATTTTTGGCAAGAAGAAGTTCATTCTGACCTAAGCAGATTAGTTCATGGGAGGACAGAAGCCACTGTGCTTCATCCTTCTTCTGTTCAGGACACTTGTGAACCATGGGAGGGGGGACTGAGAGATACCTTCGACATGGAGGTTTGAGGGAAAGCCTTGGTGAGGAAAAAGCAGGCCCCAGTGCCAGACTTGGGATTCATTAAAGGCTGAGGCTCTTTGCCTCCTGAACAGAAAGACAGGAACATTAGAAGGCATCAGTCACCTCTAACTTCCATCGCTGTTTCACATCCCCGAAAACATCAACGAGCTTGTCAATCTCCAGTACTGAGGTCTCAGGGGAAGTGTGCAAGGGAATAATCACGAAGTCTTTAACCACTAAGCAACAGGAAAGAAGACAGAGAAGAAGTGGTTATCAAAGACTTCCTGAGTTTCCATTTGGCCAAAAAAGCCTTCCCCCTAAAAAAGCAGGTAGATCTCATCCCATCCAGACCTTTCTTTATGTCCTTAACAACACCTTCTCTCTCACATCTGCCCTTTTAAATTGAAGGGAGATGATGAGAAAATGCATATTTAAGGTGAATATGCCTAGAAATGCATAGTCTGATTGTTTGGTAATCTTGTTCAGGGCCATTTTCAGAAGTAATGTCAAAGCAAACCACTGAGATGACTGCTGACAGTTCCAGTTTTCTTCCTCTAGTGTAGGTAGCTCCAGGTCACTCAAACAATCCATCAATCCACTGTATTTATTGAGCACTTACTGTATGCAGAGCACCAAACTAAGTGCTCTGGAGAGTTCATTGTAACCGAGTTGGTAGATACGTTCCCGGCCCACAGGCTTAGGGCAGATGGGATCTAGTGGAAAGAGCATGTGCCTGCGAGATAGAGGACCTGAACTCTAATCCTGGCTCTATCACTTTTCTGCTGTTTGGTCTTGGCGAGTCACTTCACTTCTCTGGGCTTCAGTTTTCTGATCTGTAAAATGGGGATTAAACATCCATTCTCCCACCCGCTTAGACTGTGAGCCTCATGTGGGACAAGGACTCTGTCTGCTCTGATGGTATTGTACCTACCCCAGCTCTTAGCCTTGGCATCTAGTTAGTGCATAACAAATACCACACCAAAAGAGCATGGGCTTGGGAGTCAGAGGTCATGGGTTCTAATCCCTGCTCTGCCACTTATCAGCTGTGTGACTTTGAGCAAGTCACTTAACCTCTCTGTGCCTCAGTTACCTCATCTGTACAATGGGGATTAAGACTGTGATCCCCACATGGGACAACCTGATTACCTTGTATCTACTCAGTGCTTAGAACAGTGCTTGGCAAATAGTAAGCGCTTAACAAATGCCATCATTATTATTATTATTATTATTATTTACATTATTCTAATGATTAATCTATCAGATATACAGTAAAAACGTCATTATCTGAAACTTTACCAGTAGTAAGTGCATCAGCTAACTCTCATACAAGGGCAATTCTGGCCATTGATCCTGAGAGGAGGAGGAATTTACAGTGTTAGAGCCCTGACTTCTCCCTTTCCCACTCCTTCCCCACTCCCCATGCCAACTGTTTTTGTGGGTCCCATGGGGCATTTGTCTGAATTTTCTGCTAATCTCTTTAGCAAACAGTTTTGGTTTCATCAGGGAGCTCTCTCTCATCTGAAGTCCATTTGTACAGCATCAAACCCTATGCATTTTTATGGGCTGTTCCACCTAAACGTTTTCCCCAGATCTAGCAGGGATGCCTTGAGCAGCTGCAGGGTTTGCTGTTCTGCTAATGTGATTAACTCTTTTAACAGCTTCAGGTTGAGGTAATTACTAATCTAATGAGCAAAGACTCTCTAGATGTAAAGGGTGATCAGGGTTCATTTGGGTTTATTGTGTGTTCTTTACAGATCTTTCTAGAACTTGGGATGGGACTTTTACTTTGAATCCCACGTGATTATGCAAAGACTCTTTGTTAACAGATTTTTTGACTACCCAATGCTTCCCATTTCCAAAACTGCTGGATACTGCACTATATATTCTTCTTCTTCTACTCTGCACCTTAATCCCTGGGATGGCAATAGAAAATACATTTTCCCTCTTTGGATCAACCAACAGCAAGATAAAGCTGAAAACCAAACTGTGCCTGCTATTTGAGGGAGGAACTAAAGAGCATTTTCTTCTATGGTAATCTGAAATGAATTCTGTATCTACTCTGGCCTTGCCTCTACTACACTATTACATTAGCTGCCTCACTGGTCTCTCAGCCTCCACTTCTCCTTCCCCCTCTAATCTATTCTATAAGCTGCTGCATGGAACACCTTCCTAAACCATCAGTTCTCTCCTCCACTCAAAACCCTCCACTGGCTTCCTATGTCTCTGCTTCAAATAGGAATTTCTTAAAATTGGCTTCAAGGTTCTCCACCAGCTGACCCCACTTTGGTAGTAACAATATTCTATTATTAAGTGCTTCCTTTTTAAAATTTAAATGGTATTTGTTAAGCACTTATTGTGTGCTAGGCACTATTCTAAGCAGTGGGGTAGATACATGATAATCAGGTTGGACAGACTTGGCAGTAGTAACTGTTTAACAAATACCATCATTATTATTAATCCCCATTTTACAGATGAGGTAACTGAGGCACAGAGAAATTAAGTGACTTGCCCAAGGTCACACAGTGTTAACTTCTGGTGGGCAGAAAACATGTGACTTTCCAAGCACCTACTACAGCATTGCACCAAGTGACCACTCAATAAATGCTACTACTACCACTCTCCTATCCCAGGGAAGCCCAAGAGACTTCCATCTTAGGTCCCAGCAGACCAGCAATGAAACTTATTATTACTTCAACAAGGAGACAAGCCTCCAGGATGGAGTAGCAGTGCTCAGTACAGAAACTGGCATTTGGCTAATGGGGTTGTTAGCCTTTTCCCTGAGTTCTGTATCACCAAAGAGGTCCCCTGCACTCATATAATGTTTGGAAAAGTGGACCTGTCTTCATAGCTTCTGTGGCTATCCATTTATCTTTGCATTAAACAAAAACACCTGGCTGTCTCCCCACATTAGATTGTTGATGGTTGTGGGAATTTTCATTCATTTTTCAATAATTGTCCTTCATGTGTGAAGACGGCGGTAACTGACAGGGAAATCCTGGTCATGAATGTGAGTGTGATTGAAAAGGATGATAAGTGACCGACATTACCTTCTGCATTGTGTACATGTAAGGATAGTTCCTTGCTGTGCTGATGTATTTGCCCAATACACTCTCTGTCTCAGTTTTCAAGAGTGCTTCTTGGCATGCTGATTTTCATGAAAGCCTTTACTCAAGAAGAGTAGTTGCAGCCCTCCAGGCTGATCTTTCCTCTGGATATTCACCCAATGGTCCACTGCTCCTTCTCCTTGATTGGGATTGGGATTCCCTGTGTCTTTCTGTCATTTATCTTATCCTCCTGGTGTACATGAGCCCCATTTCAGTTCACCACCTAGCTCCTCCTTAGGTATCCTGGTGTCATCGATTCTTCTCCCATGTCCTGCCCAGAGGAGCTGTATTTTTTTTTTGTGGTATTTGTTAAGCACTTACTATGTGCCAGGCACTGTACTAAGTGCTGGAGTGGATACAAGCTAATCAAGTCTCTGTCCCACATGGGGCTCACAGTTTGAGAAGCAGCATGGCATAGTGGATAGAGCATGGGCTTGGGAGTCAGAAGGTCATGGGTTCTCATCCCAGCTCCACCACTTGACTTCTGTGTGACCTTGGGCAAGTCACTTCCCTTCTCTGTGCCTCAGTTTCCTCATCTGCAAAATGGGGATTGAGACTGTGAGTCCCATGTGGGACACGCCTCTTCTCACTACATTCTGTTTTGCAGTCTGCCAGAAGTGATGCTGGCCTTTTAAACTGTCTTCTACTTATTTGCATATTCCTGCATCACTGGTTTAGTGCACCACCTAGAGTAGAATCTGGTGATAATCTTCAGACGTATAGTCAATGCACAGAGCTTTAATGAGTCTGCAAGCGATTCATAACAACATGCATGTTTTTTTGTGTATGTGCCTTAAGAGGACAATGCTAAGCATAGAACAGTTGCTAGACCACACTGGCATGAAGACTCATGATGGTGCTCATAGCCTATTGAGCCAGGAGAGTTCTCCAGTGTTTTCGACCCACGCCCTATACCGACTACTTGGTGGCTATTTTCTAAATGAAGGATTGGCTCTACTTTATAAAAATGGAGAT
Organism: Tachyglossus aculeatus; assembly: GCF_015852505.1. Lineage (NCBI taxonomy): Eukaryota > Metazoa > Chordata > Mammalia > Monotremata > Tachyglossidae > Tachyglossus > Tachyglossus aculeatus. The sequence continues at coordinate 74,171,776 of NC_052101.1, read as the reverse complement.
TAACATTAAATATGTGGTCAGCCTGAACACATCAAAGAGGCAATATCTGGAGGTTCAATTCTAAGGTAGAGTCACGACTCATCTGTTTCGGTGAACAGGCCAGTTAATTTCAAGAGGGGGATTGAGTGCATTCATGTGAAGCTTTTTCCCCCAACAATCATTGAATAACTTGTTTTTTTGAAACTTAAAGCCCTATGAAAGTCTACAAATGTTTCACAAAACCTAGAAATGGGAAATGTTACTGCTGCCATCATTCATTTCCTATTATCCTTCTTAAAATTGAGAAGAGCCCTCATCCCTATGCAGTCCATGGGCACTTGGTATAAGTACTCGAAGATGTTGACAATCTGTTTCTCACCTGTGCGAGGGGAGAAGAACCTGACCACAAAAGGTTCTCTGGAAAATACATCTCCATTTTTTTTTTGAAAATCAGGTACCTGATAGGTGTTCTTCACTGACACCAGGTTTTCTCTGTAAGGTAAAATAAAACAGAATGCTGATGATACCATACAGAACTTAAGCCGGGTCAATGCTTATTTATATCTTTAAGAAAGACCCAATTGGGCTGTTTTCATTTGCTCCTCCTTGACCTCTTGGCTATCTTTGACACTGTTGACCATTCCCTCTCATAGAAATGCTATCTGGTCTTTGATCTGCACACTTGGTTTTCCTCCTTTCTCCCTGAATGCTCCTGATCAGTTTCTTCTCGTTCCTCTCATTCTTTAATTTTGGAGTCCCACAGATCCCTTACTCTTATAGCTTGTTCACTCAGCTACTTCTTCTAAGGGGATATATCCCAAATTTACCGCTTTAGCCCCAACCATTCACCTGCCTTACAAACTCAAGTTTATGCTTACCTCCAGGACATTTCCACATATATGTCTTAAATGTCTGCCCTCTTCACTTACTATACCTTGAGCACTTGCTGTTCCTTGTGAGCTAAACATCTTTCAGTTCCTTGACCTCACATTTCCTTTTTCTGACACATTGCCCTTGCTGATCCCCTGCCTGGAGCTTCCTCCCCCTTCAAATCCTCCAGACCACAACTTCCCCCATCTTCAAAGCCCCCGTGAAACCTGCCTCCTCCAGGTCAGCTCTCCTGGATTAATGACTGCTACATCTGGTGATGTCATCCCAACAACCGCTCTTAACACTTGTGTATTTTTCCATTTACACACTCCATGTATTAATGGATTTATTCATTTTTCATGCCCTTCCTCCCATTGTATGCAAAGTATTCGTGTCTGCCTATCTCCCCCATTTGATTGCAAGCTCCTTGAGGTCAAGGACTGTGTCTTTTACTTTTAAATGTACTCCCCCAAGTGTATAGTGCTCGGCAGGAAACATGTCTACCCTCTTTGTTGTATTGTACTCTCCCAAGAGCTTATTACCATGCTCTGCGCACCATAAGTGCTCAATAAATAATCAGTCAATCTTATTTATTGAGTGCTTAGTGGGTGCAGAGCACTGTACTAAGCGCTTGGGAGAGTACATTATAACAGAGTTGGTAGACACATTCCCTGCTCACAACAAACTTACAGTCTAGAGTTGAGAACATAAAAACCATTGACTGAATGAATGAATGATTAATCTTCCTGGGATGGTGTCATTCTTTTAGTAAATACAGTAGTCTCTTGGGATTCTCAAGAATTTATGTTTATGTTCGCCTCTCCATGTGAGTCATGCTCTCAGCAGCAGATCCTGGCCTCACACCCTGCGCCCATCTCTTTGGTTGCCAGCAGCTGCAACCCCACCTATTCCCATGGCCACCCTACCCCCACAGAAAACCCAGATGGCTGGGAGTCGTTGAATAAACTTTTGCCATCTGGTGCTGATGGTCTTTGCGGTTTCCCCTCATTTGAGGGCGATTTTCTAGTCAATCCAATATGAAAACCAAGGGACTACTGTAGTGATTTTGCTGTAAAAGCCAAGAACATAGCCTATGAACACAATGGGACAAGGATTCTTACCCGGAGGGTTTCGCCATCACCTAGTGGTTGAATTGAGCGCTCAAATTGATTGCCCTAACAGTTTTGACACCTGTCTACATGTTTTAATAATAATAATAATGATGGCATTTGTTAAGCGCTTACTATGTGCAAAGCACTGTCTCCCCCTTCTAGACTGTGAGCCCGTTGTTGGGTAGGGACTGTCTCTATATAGTTGCCGACTTGTACTTCCCAAGCCCTTAGTACAGTTCTCTGCACACAGTAAGCTCTCAATAAATACGATTGAATTGAATTGAAAAATTCCTAATTTGCATACTTTGACCTAATTTGCTCTTGCTAAGGCCTCTGGGTTACAGAGTTGGGGTTAACTAACAAACTACTCTGTGGGGACTAAACTCAGCTAAAGTGGGCCCCAATGTCTTCTGGCACCTTTCATTGCCGCCCGCTGTTCTCTGGCTACAGATCAGTCAGTCAATACAACATACTCATTAAGCATTTTCTCTTTGCAGAGCACTGTCCTAAGCACTTGAGAAAGACTACAATAGAGTTATAGACATGATCTCTGCCCTAAAGGAGCTTGCAGTTTTGTGGAGGAGTCAGACACAACATGAATTACAGGGAGAGAGAAGCAACAGAGCTTAAAGAAATGTGATAGTTAAGATCTAAGAAACAAGTGGTCAAGTGGTAAGAACACTGGCCTAGAAGTCAGAGCACCTAGGTTCTAACCCAGCCCTTCTACCTGCCTGCTGTGTGATCTCAGGCAAGTCATTTAAATTCTTAGTGCCTCAGTTTCCTCATCTGTGAAATGGGGATTAAATACCTGTCCTTTGTCCCCCTAAGACTGTAAGCCCCATGCGGGATAGGGGCTGTGTCCAACCTGATCATCTTATATGTATGTAGGTTGAAAGAGAGAGAGAGATATGAAGCTAAAGTTGCGGGTTTGAGGGAGCAATGCTAATAACAATGATGAGAATGATTTGGGAGGGAAGCTGAAGAGTTAATTTTAGGACATATTGAGCTTGAGATGCCAGTGACTGCTCCTGGTTTCCCAGTAATGACCTTGAGTTTTGGTACAGAGGGTGTGAGAGTCTCACTCAAAAAATGATATACGAACTAGATGTGGGCAGAGTAGGTTATACTATTGGGGAGAGAGTCCAGAGTTATTCTGTTTTGCTGCCACAGACAGCACTTTTATCCCACACAACAGTTTTGCGATGCCTGCTATTGGCTACAGGAGGACTGGCCAAGAGAAAGTTGATGGCTTATCACAACCCATCTCCACTACAGGCATCTCCACTACTGCCATGCATGGTGACCTTAGTGTCATCCTTAACTCTTTGCTATCATTTGATTCTCATATCCAGTCCAGTGCCAAATCCTGCCAGTTTTTCCTGCATATTTCCTGAATCTACCCCTTTTCCACCCAAACTACTATCACCCTGGTACAAGCTCTGGTCTTACCATGGTTTTGCATTAGCCTTCTCACTGGTCTCCCACTCTCCACCTTCTCCCTGCTCCAATCTCTACTACACATTGCTACTGCAAGGGTCATTTTCCTGAAGCATCCCTTGGACCACAACTCATCTCTCTTTGAAGCCTTCCACTAGCTTCCTGTATCTCTCAGCAGCAAACAAAAACACCTCATTTTTGGCATCATTCATTCGATTGTATTTATTGAGTACTTACAGTGTGCAAAGCATTGTACTAATCACTTGGGAGAGTGCATTATAACAATAAAGAGGCACAATCCTTGCTCCACCACCAGACCCCACTTTACCTATCTTCTCTCCTCACCTGCTATTACCTCTCTTCATTCCTCCCAACCCAACTTCCTAGTTGTACCCTGCTCCTGACTCTCTCGTCTCTGTCCCCTCGCTCACGATGTTCTCCTGCCTTAGAACTCCTTCCCTCTCCACTTTCAGAGCCCTCCTAAAATTCCATATCCTCCAACAAGCTTTCCATGTGTAATATCCCAGCACTCTGAGACCATATCATCCCCTCAGCCATCACTTGTGAATTTGTGTTCACTCTTCTTAGAATTCATATATATATATATATATATATATATATATAATGGCATTTTATTAGCTTAGAACTATGTGCAAAGCACTGTTCTAAACGCTGGGGAGGTTACAAGGTGATCAGGTTGTCCCACGGGGGGCTCACAGTCTTAATCCCCATTTTACAGAAGAGGTAACTAAGGCTAAGAAGAGGTAACTAAGAGAAGTTAAGTGACTTGCCCAAAGTCACACAGCTAAGTGGAGGAACCAGGATTTGAACCCATGACCTCTGACTCCAAAGCCCACGCTCTTTTCCACTGAGCCACACAGCTTCTCTCTCTCTTTCTCTCTCTCTCTCTGTTTATTTTTTATCTCTCTAGTAGTAAATATATTGGTATTTGTCTTCCCCATCACAGTGTAAAGCAGGGAATGTGGCACTTTATTATTCTGTACTTCCCAAGAGGCAAGTACAGTGCAGTGTATCAAGTTGGTGCTCAATAAGATATTACTACTATCATAGTAAGCGCTTAACAAATACCATTATCATTATTATTATTAACACTACAACTACTGCTGCTGATACTGCTACTACTACTCAAGCTCATGTCTTACTGAAAGTAGTCTTTCCTATACTCTACCCTAAACAAATGTCCTAGGCAAATAGGTGGTACAAGATCCACTCATTCATTCATTCATTCATTTGTAGTTATTAAGCACTTACTGTGTGCAGAGCACTGTACTAAGTGCCTGGGAAAGTACAATGCAACAATTAACAGTGACATTCCCTGCCCACAACATGCTCACAGTCTAGAGTCTAGGAAAGTGGCAGAGCTCCCCAATGATCTTTCTGTGCTGCTTCTGCTTTATCTCTGGGCTCATGATGCTATGAGGAGCCCCAAAGACAAGCACCCCAGACCCACAGACCCATTGTCCTGTTTGTGCTCCTGAAACTCATTCATTCATTCATTCATTCAATCACATTTATTGAGCACTTACCATGTGCAGAGCCCTGTACTAAGCGCATGGAAAGTACAATACAGCAAACGTGGTCTATGGGAGTTGCGAGGGAGAGATGGCGAGGGTGTAAGTGGCTCCCTGGCACAGAAGCTTCTAGGGATTAGAAATACCCTAATGTATGTAGCCGGTGGTAATTGATACAGTCATCCAACCAATAGCATTGTACTAGGAGTTTATTCTATTTCTGCCAAAGAACATGTTTTTGCTATGTGTTTAGGATAGAATAGGATGGCAGAATTAGGAAATGTTCTTCTTCAATGTGCCACTGACTGGATACAGCATGGCATTGTATCAGAAGAAAAAGTTGTGAGCAAGTGTGTAATGTTGGATACGGTCAGTATTTCATTGTGAGTATTCCTTGTTGCTGGGTTCTGCAAGACTACAACCTCTGCATTCTAGGAAAACTGGAGGTATAGTTTGTAAACTGAGAATGTTACAATACATGCAGATTACACTTACCTATAGATAAAAGCATACTGCTCTTTATATTTGTTTCTTCCTAGCCGACGGCTGATTACGTAGTTGAATTCTTTTTTGTCTCGTGATTTACTAGCAAACATGATAATGTATCATTAAGTTCTCGGAATAAAAGATCATATTCTTCCCTCATCTCCCAAATCTTTACTCGGTGCCCAATTATAAATTATCTACAATACTCAGGTTCTGCACCCCATTTCCTTAGTTTTCCCAATCTGAATTCTTTTTTTTTTTTGTGCTGTCAATGTGTCACTGAAGGGAAATGCATAGCAAGATGACAAATGAAGATCAGGCATGGTCTTTCAGAATGGTGGCTTTTAGACTTGGACTTTCATCACGACTTGGCCGCAACACATTTCCCAACTGTGAAGTCGAGGGTGAGATGAGGCCTGATATTTTGCCCTGAAGATCAGCCCAGGGCTGGAATTGTTTGTTGCCTGCTACTCCTGTCTTCCCTCTTCCTTCTCTCTTCCTATCTTTTCCCCTGTGGTTCCCACTGGGGTTTCCATTGTTTTGTCTTTAGAAGATTTAATGTTCCAGGTATAAAGTTCTCTAAACAGAACTCTTTGCTATAAAAGCCAATGAAAAGGCTCCAGAATGTGATAACCAGCTCTGACTTCAGGTGGATCTGCTATCTTTGCCGACCCCTGCCACCCTCCATTTTCCCCTCTCCAGTAATGCCTCTGCTCTCCTCAATTCCTTGAGCTTCTCCTGTTCCCATTTATCTGACTGTCCTCTTACCTGTTAAGCTTTTGCAACAAAGCAGGACCTATGCGATTGCTGTTGTCCTTTATTTCCATCAGGAGGATGACATCACAGCGAGTGATAACCTGGGACAGGAGAGAGCAGCATATTCAGATTGCTGTTCTAGGCAACAGGCTGCTGGTGAAAATCAATAGACACATTAACCAGATGTAACTGTGGCAGGTCCATAAAATAACACTGAGAGAACTGGATGGCACATTATGTCTTTGGAACGGCTGATTGACTCCCTTGCCCATACCACCACCACCCCCCCACCACCCCCAGGCTTTCCTGAACCTTTCATCCTTTCCGAAGTGCCCAGCTCGCCAATTTCCTCCCTCCCTCGTCCCGATGACCCAGTTATCTGCTTTTGTCAGTAAAATGGAAACAATGAGACATGAACTTCCCGAAGTTCTCCCATCACGCCACTGCCCTTTTTTCATCCTTCTCTGGCTTCCCTGCTGCTTTTCAAGAAGAGGTCTTCTGCCTGTCCTTTGAATCCACTCCCTCCACTTGTGCTCCTGGCCCTATCCCCTCTTACCTTCTAAAAGCACATGGTCCCACCCACCTGCCTTTCCTCACTGTTATCTTCAACCACTGTCTCTCTGACAGCACCTTCCCTTCTGTCTTCAAGTACGCTCAAGCCTCCCCCATATGAAAAAAATCCCTCACTCTGTTCCCACAGACCCTTCCAGCCATTTCGCCAACTTTATGCTCCCAATCTTATCTGAACTCTTGGAACAAGAATTTGAATACATCTGCTACCCTTGATATATTTCTCCCACCTCTCATGAAATCTCTCGCTCCGTCCCTACTCCCCTCCTTAACTTCCATCTTCAACTGCTCACTCTCCACTGGTTCCTTCCCCTCTGCCTTCAAACATGCCCATGTCTCTCCCATCCTAAAAAAACCCTCTCTTGACCCCCACCTCACCTTCTAGTTATCGTCCCATCTCCCTCCTACCATTCCTTTCCAAACTCCTTGAACGAGTTGTCTACATGCGCTGCCTTGAATTCCTCAACACCAACTCTCTCCTCGACCCCCTCCAGTCTGGCTTCCGTCCCCTACATTCCACAGAAACTGCCCTCTCAAAGGTCACCAATGACCACCTGCTTGCCAAATCCAATGGCTCATACTCTATCCTGATCCTCCTCGACCTCTCAGCTGCCTTTGACACTGTGTACCACCCCCTTCTCCTCAACACGCTACCCAACCTTGGCTTCACAGACTCCGTCCTCTCCTGGTTCTCCTCTTAGCTCTCCGGTCGTTCATTCTCAGTCTCTTTTGCAGGCTCCTCCTCCCCCTCCCATCCCTTTACTGTGGGGGTTCCCCAAGGTTCAGTTCTTGGTCCCCTACTGTTCTCGATCTACACTCACTCCCTTGGTGGCCTCATTCGCTCCCATGGCTTCAGCTATCCTCTCTACGCTGATGACACCCAAATCTACATCTCTGTCCCTGCTCTCTTCCCCTCCCTCCAGGATCGCATCTCCTCCTGCCTTCAGGACATCTCCATCTGGATGTCTGCCCGCCACCTAAAACTCAACATGTCCAAGACTGAACTCCTTGTCTTCCCTCCCAAACCCTGCCCTCTCCCTGACTTTCCCATCACTGTTGACGGCACTACCATCCTTCCTGTCTCACAAGCCCGCAACCTTGGTGTCATCCTCAACTCCGCTCTCTCATTCACCCCTCTCACATCCAAGTCATCACCAAAACCTGACAGTCTCAGCTCCGCAACATTGCCAAGATCCTCCCTTTCCTCTCCATCCAAACTGCTACCCTGCTCGTTCAAGCTCTCATCCTATCCCGTATGGACTACTGCATCAGCCTCCTCTCTGATCTCCCATCCTTGTGTCTCTCCCCACTTCAATCTATACTTCATGCCGCTGCCCGGATTATCTTTGTCCAGAAACGCTCTGGGCATGTTACTCCCCTCCTCAAAAATCTCCAGTGGCCACCAATCAATCTGCGCATCAGGCAGAAACTCCTCACCCTTGGCTTCAAGGCTCTCCATCACCTCACTCCCTCCTACCTCACCTCCCTTCTCTCCTTCTACAGCCCAGCCCGCACCCTCCGCTCCTCTGCCGCTAATCTCCTCACCGTGCCTCATTCTCGCCTGTCCCGCCATCGTCCCCCGGCCCACGTCATCCCCCTGGCCTGGAATGCCCTCCCTCCCCACATCCACCAAGCTAGCTCTCTTCCTCCCTTCAAGGCCCTATTGAGAGCTCACCTCCTCCAGGAGGCCTTCCCAGACTGAGCCCCCTCCTTCCTCTCCCCCTTGTCCCCCTCTCCATCCCCACCATCTTACCTCCTTCCCTTCCCCACAGCACCTGTATATATGTATTTATGTTTGTACATATTTATTACTCTATTTTACTTGTACATATCTATTCTATTTATTTTATTTTGTTAATATGTTTGGTTTTGTTCTCTGTCTTCCCCTTCTAGACTGTGAGCCCACTGTTGGGTAGGGACTGTCTCCATATGTTGCCAATTTGTACTTCCCAAGCGCTTAGTACAGTGCTCTGCACACAGTAAGTGCTCAATAAATATGATTGATTGATTGATTGATTGACCCGCTTCTGTCAGGCTTTAAGTTTTTCATTCCACTGAAACTGTGCTCTACTGGGTCACCAGAGAGGTCCTTATAGCTAAGTCCAATGGGCTTTAGTCTGCTCTAATTTTCCTTGACCTCTCAATCACTTTTGACACTGTGGACCCCCGTTCCTGGAAGCATTATTAGTTCTTGTTTTGCTGACATGGTATTGTTTGCCTCTCATTTCTCTGATGGCTCTTTTTCCTGGGTTGTTTGCTGACTCCTTGGCCACCTGATTGTCCCCCCTGCCCTTGGTCCACCCCTGATGGAGTTACTTCTCTTTCCCCTAGTCCAGCAATGGAAACTGGGTACACGCACATCTCCGTTCACCTACAGAGCCCAGCTTTGGCAGCGAGAACATCAGCAATTTTCCAAAAGGTCTGGCTCCCTTCACTCCCACAGTGCTTTTCCCATGCTTCTGGCTGACAAGTGGGAAGTTGGACCTCAGGCAGTACGGACCCTTCCAAGGAGCTGGGAGAGTCCTGGCTGCGGTGGCTCAGACTGGGATCCCCCTTGCCACTTGGGTCAGCTCCAGATTCACCCACACATGCTTTGACTTCGGAGGAGAGCGTGTGCACCCCCACAGTCAGCCTGGGCTCCTTCCTCCGGAGCTTCACAGAAAGTCCCACAATTTCGTAATTCAAAGTTTGTAGAGAGACAATCAGGAAGCTTTCAAAGTGCTGCTATATGGGATGATCTCGAAGGGTTTTGCCTGATTAACATTTCGTAGAGCAAAATCGGCCAACCTGTCATGGGACCAAAGCCTGCAACCTTGACTTCTCACTGTCTTTCAGCTCTCACATTCAAGATACTGCAAAATTCTGCTGGTTCTTGCTACACATTTCCCACATCTACCCATCCCCCTCACACCCATATTGCTCCCACCTGCATCCTAACTCTGAATGTAGTTTGCACAGCCAGACTACTGCATCAACCTCCTCACTAGTCTCCCTACCTCCAGCCTCTCCTCTTCCCAGTCTGTACTAGTGGTATATTGAAGCATTGTTCATCTCACATCTTCTTTCACCTCAGACTCCCTCCCCATTCCTGCAGTGGCTTCTCATTTCCCTCCTTTTGTAACTTTTGCTTCTTCTTCCTTCCCCTATTCTCTCTTCTTCCTTTCTCTTCCTTCCTCTTCCATTCCCTCCCTTTCCCCCCGCCTTCCTCTCCTCTTTACTCCTCCACATCTTCCTCCCCTGTCCCCACAAAGCCCCACCCCCAGTGTCCCACTCCCTCTAAACCCCATCCCCAAATTCGTCCCCACATACAAAATGAGAAGTTGGCTTCCCTGTCCCTGGACCCACTGTGGAGCCAAGAGGGGTGTTTGGAACTGTTTCAGGATCCGAAGGGGCCTCGGCCTAGAGAGACCTACTGAGACTACTCTGATCTGGCATGGACTCCCCAGACTCTCCCTGAGGCTGGGGCCAGAACCGTTCCAGCCCTTGAGGGCAGGGGGATGGAACATTTGCCTTTCCAGGTTCAATTCTGTGCCAGACTCTTGATTGGGGATACTTTAGATGGTGCTTAGTACAGTGCTCTGCACACAGTAAGTGCTCAATAAATAGGATTGAATGAATGAAAGCAAAGACCAGGCACAATTACCTGTTCCATATTGAACTTGGTATATCGATGGTGTCTGCTATTATCATTTTATCATCATCATAATCAATAGTTGCTGAGCATCTCACCTGCTGATTTTTGTCTTAAACACAAGTGCTTAGTATAGTGCTCTGCACATAGTAAGTACTCCATAAATACCATTGACTGACTCAAATTATGGAAGGTGAGTCAACTGTAATGACGGTTTAAGCAATTTCCTACTTTTTTCCTTACTCTTCTTGTTAGACCTGTTCTACCTTAAGGATCTAGAGGAGACCTGTTTTGACTTCTCCCATCCTTTCCTGCAGAAAACCAGGGAAAGTCCCAGAGGAGTCAGTCCCTCCTCCCATGCCCATGTAAATCTGGGTCGAGAGTCACAAATTGGGCAGAGGTGGGTGTGGTTGCAGCCTTTCCGACCCCCTGCCCAGCTGGTTGGGTGGTCAAGAAGCGGAGAAGAAAAGCAAACTGCCCACCTGCCTTGGAGCACTGAGCCTCCCTGGCCTTCTTCTATGGTGCCTGGGCTAATCTGACCATAGGGAAGATCAGCAAAAAAGCTTCAGCAGGCCTAAGTGGCAGGCGAATTTCCTGTCCCTTTTTCATTCATTCATTCAGTTGTATTTATTGAGTGCTAACTGTGTGCAGAGCACTGTATTAAGTGCTTGGGAGAGTACATTATAACAATAAACAGTCACATTCCCTGCCGGAACTGGCCATAAAACCCTAAGAGATCCACCTACTATAAATGCTGGCTATGGACCCTATCCTTAGGAAAGGGACAGGTTTAGTATAGCTTAGCATAGTATAGTGTATATTAGTGTATATAGTATAGAGTATATATAGTATAGTGCTATAGTATAGTATAGCGCTCTGCACAGAGTAAGTGCTCAATAAATATGAATAATTGATTAATTGATTGAACTCAGATTTACTTCACCACATTTGAGGAGAATCCTGAGGCGAGAGAAATGGATGGAAGGCAGGAGTCTATCTATTTATCTATCTATCTATCTGTCTATCTATCCATCTGTCTACCTGTTTTTAATGGAGCAAGATACTCTTCAAAATATCCAACTGCAATTCTAATGCACTCTTCTGAATGGAAAGCCCTTGAGGAACATTGACACAGCCTCTCATTCATTCATTCAATCATATTTACTGAGCGCTTACTGTGTGCAGAGCACTGTACTAAGTGCTTGGGAAGTACAAGTCGGCAACATATAGAGATGGTCCCTACCCAACGACGGGCTCACAGTCTAGAAGGGGGGGACAGACAACAAAACAAAACAAGTAGACAGGTGTCAAAATTGTCAGAATAAATAGAATTATAGCTATATGCACATCATTAACAAAAAACAGAATAGTAAATATGCACAATTAAAATAAATAGAGTAATAAATCTGTACAAATATATACAAGTGCTGTCGGGAGGGGAAGGAGGGAGGGCTGGGGTGGATGGGGAGGAGGAGAGGAAAAAGGGGGTTCAGTCTGGGAAGGCCTCCTGGAGGAGGTGAGCTCTCAGTAGGGCTTTGAAGGGAGGAAGAGAGCTAGTTTGGCAGATGTGTGGAGGGAGGGCATTCCAGGCCAGGGGAAGGACACGGGTTGGGAGTCCCATGGGAGGTTAGCGGCAGAGGAGCGGAGGGTGCAGGTTGAGCTGTAAAAGGAGAGAAGGGAGTTGAGGTAGGAGGGGGTGAGGTGATGGAGAGCCTTGAAGCCAAGAGTGAGGAGTTATTGCTCTCTGAAAACAGCGAATGATACATCATCCTGAATTGTAACATGATGCATAATAATGATGGTATTTGTGAAGTGCTTGTTATGTGCCAAGCACTGTTCTAAGCACTGGGGTAAATACAAGGTAATCAGGTTGTCCCATGTGGGGCTCACAGTCTTAATCCCCATTTTACAGATGAGGTAACTGAGGCACAGAGAAGTTTATTGACTTGCCCAAAGTCACGCAGCTGACAAGTTGCAGAGCTGGGATGAGATGCATGTTCTCACCCATCAGGGACTGGGATGTGCTCAGAGACAGACAAGTGGGGTGTTCCCCCATAAGGTAGTATCCAGGTGAAGGAGTACCGTGAAGAGGCTGACTAGGCAATTATACACATATTTTTAGCATAGCACCATACCTTCAGATGTTCCCCTTTCCCCAAGGAGGATATCTCAGTTTTTAGAATCCTGTACTGAGCTGCTCAAGCTAGGTCTTTGGCATCCCCATACAGAACAATTGAGAATATGAGGGCAGTGAGTCGTGCATCCAACACTTTCATGACACTGAGCTGCTTGTTAGGTGTACATTAATCACTCACTTCTGACCAAAGAGACGAAGGAAGTGGTTAGGAGGGAAGGCATTTAGAGCAATAATTTTCTTTCACAGTGGTGTCCTTTCAGGGAGTTAAAAAAACAGACCTCTTGATCAAGAATGTTGATGGAGAAATGGGAGACTTGCTTTGCTCGTAAGAGCCCCTGAGCAGGTGGGGAAGAGCCTCCGAGTAGGTCTCGCCTTTGAGTTTGCAAGAGACCTGACATGCTTCTCACTGTCAATTTTTAACAGTTTGGAAGCATCAGAATTGGTTTGTACAGGTAGCTAAGTTTCTGTTCCCAGGACTGACAGCCTGGTCAAGATCTTCTTGACTGTGAGCCCGTTGTTGGGTAAGGACCATCTCTATATGTTGCCGACTTGTACTTCCCAAGTGCTTAGTATAGTGCTCTGCACACAGTAAGCGCTCAATAAATACGATTGAATGGATGAATGAATTAAGACCATGGGTGTGACACAAGAAACCCCAGTTATATTCATCTATTCAGTGTGCCCTACAAAATTTGCTGACCTGCATTCAGATCAAACTCAACAGTCATCCCAAACTCCTGTAAAACAAGCAGTTATTCATTCACTTTAAATTCTTGCCATCAAAGATAAAGTTAACTGCAGGGTAAGAGTTGAAAGTTAATTTAAGGTGTGCGTAAAGCTGACATAGATGGCAAGAGTACAGCGAGGGAGATGGGTGCCTGGAGGGGCTAGTGGCAGCAGGAAGGGGCCCAGAAGGAAATGTTAGAGTCAGGACTTTAGGGGTTTGTTGAATTGAAGTTCCCACTGCTGGCATGAAACAAGAGGCTCAGCTTTCCTCACCTCCCCTGACTGGTAGCCTGCCCCCCGAATGGAGACTGTGAGAGCTGAGGTCTGTCTACTATCTACTTACCTTGACGATGACATTCATAGCCTTATGGTTCTCCAGCTTTGCCACTCCGAAAGACCTGACGTTGAAGGAGCAAATTTTGAGGGTCAGAGCTTCTTCGGAAGAGAGAAAGAAAAGTAAAACCACCAAAGCGTAAAACATCGTGGTGTTTTCGCACACTCAAAGCCTCTGAATGTAGCCCTGCGATTCAGCACTTAGAACGCCAAGACTGCTTTATCCAATGAATCTCCTGACTTAGATAAGATTTAAAATAACAGGAATTGCTGGCTTCCGCCTTGTTACTTTCACTTCTCTTGAAGCTGAGGAGGTCGAAAGGAATTTAACTTCATAGACTTCTTGCCCTAAGGTAATCTTCAAGCTTTCAAGATTAATTATAGCACACCAAAATTTCTGGTCGTCTTCTACGCATAAGGAAACCAGATTGCCTAGTTGACAGAGCATTCCATACGGAAACTTGCCGAGATGAGACAGCAGGCAATCTGATAAACACAGGTGACTTCCAGGCTGACACCACTAGTAATTTTTATTCTCCCACTCCTAGTGATTCCAACTCGGACCTCCACTTCATGAGTAGTAACTTTGGAGAGCCCCAGAAATCTGCTTAAAACTCAGTAAAGGAGAAAATGGGAACATTGTTTTGTACTCTGAGACCCTAGGGCAAGAAAAAGAGAAGCATTCTGGCTCCTCTTCTAGCTGGGTTAGTCTGGTAAAGGACTGGACAGCATATCAATTCCCCACAAGGGAAGTTCTGTATTTAAGAGCAAAAGCATTTAGAAATGATAATTTCTTTAAACAGTGAGGATGAAATCCTCCATCGTAGTGGCGGATGAGTCTCTGTCTAGTCACGGAGACTTCAGAGCTGAGAACCATGGTGAAGGGATTGATTTTCATGGTAGTGGCTTGATGAGGCCTCTTCCGGGAGGCTTAGTGATGAGGATAGTAACTTGAATGTTCAATTTATTTGGTGATCAAAACTTCCACCTGCCTTTCCCCTCCCAAACTAGAGACACAAGTGAGGCATGTGAAGATTGACAGGCAGCTCCAGAAAGACAACGAGTTCAAAGTTATTCAGCTCTATTGGTAAAGTCAGTCAGTCAATGGTATTTACTGAGTGCTTAGTGTGTGCAGAGCACTGTATTAAGCGCTTGGGAGAGTACAATATAACAATAAACAGACACATTCCCTGCCCACAGCGGTGAGACTAGTTTACAGGTAAGCTTCTCATGGGCGGAGAGCGTGACTCCCGACTCTGCTGTACTGTCCTCTCCCAGGTGCTTGGCACAGTGCTCTGTACACAGTAAGCACTCAATAAATACAATTGATTATTGATTAATCCCATTCAACTAGAAGAAGGTGGAAAGAAAGCAGTAAGGCCGGTATTCACCCTTTCTTCTCCGTCTCTAAAGCCAAACCCTCAGAACAGGTCTTTATTTGCTCATGGTCAGGGTACTTTCTTGGATTATCCCACTACCTTTTCTAGCCTCCAAATACACTCCTCTTCTTTCGGCTCAAATGTCATTATGAAATGTTTACTATGATTACTGTATTTGTTAAGCACTTACTATGTGCACTGTTCTGAGCACAGGGATAGATACAAGTTAATCAGTTCAGACACAGTCCCTGTCCCACATGGGGTTTACAGTCTAAACAGGGAGAACGGACACTGAATCCCTATTTTGCAGATGAAGAAACTGAGGCACAGAGAAGTTAACTGGCTTGCACAGGGTCACACATCAGGCAAGTGGTGGAGCCGTGACTAGAACCCAGGTCCTCTGACCCCCAGGACCATGCTCTTTCCACTAGGCAATGCTGCATTCTTGGCCATTGCTTTAAAGCAAATGAAATGAAACATTTCTTCATACGATGGGTGGTAAGCATGGAATTTTTTGTCATAGGAAATTACACAGGCAGGAATATCAGTAGGATCAAGAAGGGTTTAGATAAATACATGAACAGTAAATTCATAATGGACTACTAAAATGAATTAGAGGGAAAGTTTAAGGATGTTAGATGGTACAATCTTAACCACTAGGATGTATATCAATCGATAGTATTTATTGAGCAGCTGCTGTGTACATAGCACTATACTAAGCACTTGGGACAGTAAATACAGTTAGTAGACATGGTCCTTTTCCTTAGGGAATTTACAATCTAGTAGGGGAGATAGACACTAAAATAATTTACAGATGAGGCAACGTGGCCTAGTGGCAAGACCAGAGGGCTGGGAGTCAGGAGACCTAGATTCTAGATCTGGCTTTTCCACTGGCCTGCTGGGTGACCTTGGACAAGTTACCTATCTCTCTGTGCCTCAGTACTATCATCTGTAAAATGGGGTTCAGGGACCTGTACTACTTCCCCCTTAGCTTTGGGTCAGCAACTCTCCGGTCTAATTATCTTGTACCTACCCAAGCTCTTAGCATAAAGTAAGAGCTTCATCAATGCCATTGCTGTTATCATTAGTGTGATTATCAAAGAGGAAGAAGGAATTATCAAAGGATTATCAAAGAAGGATTATCAAAGAGGAAGAGGAAGAAGGAAGCTCCTCACCGTGCCTCGTTCCCGCCTGTCCCGCCATCGACTCCCGGCCTACGTCATCCCCCTGGCCTGGAATGCCCTCCCTCCCCACATCCACCAAGCTAGCTCTCTTCCTCCCTTCAAGGCCCTACTGAGAGCTCACCTCCTCCAGGAGGCCTTCCCAGACTGAGCCCCCTCCTTCCTTTCCCCCTCTTCCCCATCTCCCTGGCCTTACCTCCTTCCCTTCCCCACAGCACCTGTATATATGTATATATGTTTGTACATATTTATTACTCTATTTATTTTACTTGTACATATTTATTCTATTTATTTTATTTTGTTAATATGTTTTGTTTTGTTCTCTATCTCCCCCTTCTAGACTGTGAGCCCACTGTTGGGTAGGGAACGTCTCTATATGTTGCCAACTTGTACTTCCCAAGCACTTAGTACAGTGCTCTGCACACAGTAAGCGCTCAATAAATACGATTGAATGAATGAATGAATGAAAAGGGACTATGAATGAGTTAGTGTTTAAGTAATAGGGTATGTAAGATATGTACAAAAGTGCTACCAGAAGTTGGGAGTACACATGTGTGTGCATAAGTGGCACAGAAGTGCTAAAATGACATTTGGGAGTTCTTAAGGGGGGAAATTGAAATTAATAGAGGGAAACCTCCTGGAGGAGATAAGGTTTCAGATACAACCGGCCATGTGGGATGAGCCCAGATTCCCATCTGCACTCTGGGGAAACTCCTACATGGCAGGCCTCACCCACTGTGGAGAAGGGTGATCCTCCACATACTATGCCAGTACTATGCCAGCTCCCTGGAATGTCTGTCTCCCCCCACTTCTAAACTGTGAGCTCGTTGTTGGGTAGGTATTCTCTCTATTTGTTGCTGAATTGTACTTTTCAAGCTCTTAGTACAGTGCTCTGCATGCAGTAAGTGCTCAATAAATATGGTTGAATGAATGAATGGATGTGCCAAAGAGGTCACCTAGAGGGGAGGGGTGGGGATGGCAGGACAACCTGCAGTGCCCACTTTGGACCACAAGAGGTGATCACAGAAGGCATTAGAGAAGCAGTGTGATCTAGTGAAAAAAGCGCCCATCAGGGAGTCAGAAGACCTGGGTTCTAATCCTGGCTCTGCTACTTGCATGCTATGTGACCTTGGCAAGTCACTTAACTCCTCTGTGCCTCAGTTACCCCTCTTTAAAATAGGAATTAAGACTAAGAGTCCTATGTCAGACAGGGACTGTGTCCAACCTGATCAGCTTGTATCTACCCCAGCGCTTAGTATAGTGCCTAGTACGTAGTAAGCTCTTAACAAATACCATTTTAAAAAAAGTCAATTGATGTGAACTTCTCTGGGGCTATCCTCACTTCCTTAATGTTCCCCTGCTTCTATTTCTACTTTCTCCTCCTTCCCAGGTGCCTCTGGAGAGGTGTCCCACTTATCCTTGTCCCACTTATAGGTTTCCCACTTAGCCTTGATTACTGCATCAGCCTCCTTGCTGACCTCCCTGCCTCTTGTCTCTCCCCACTCCAGTCCATACTTCACTCTGCTGCCTGGATCATTTTTCCACAAAACCATTCAGTCCATGTTTCCCCACTCCTCAAGAACCTCCAGTGGTTGCCCATCCACCTCCGCATCAAACAGAAACTCCTTACCATAGGCTTTAAAGCACTCAATCACCTTGATCAATCAATCAATCAATGGTATTTATTGAGCACTTACTATGTGCATAGTACTGTACTAAGCGCTTGGGAGAGTACACTACAACAGAATTAGCGGACATGTTCCCTGCCCATAACAAGCTTTCTGGCTAGAGGTGGGGACAGACATTAATATAAATAAATAGGTAATTTAAAATATACAATTTAAGGATAGGTACATTATTGCTGTGGGATTGGAGGTGAGGTGACTAACAATAATAATAATAATTGTGGTATTTGTTAAGCACTTACTATGTGCTAGGCACTATACTAAGTGCGGAGGGTGGATGCAAGCAAATCAGGTTGGACACAGTCCCTGTCCCATGTGGGGCTCACAGTCTCAATCTCCATTTTAGAGATGAGGTAATGGAGGCACAGAGAGGTGAAGTGACTTGCCTAAAGTCACGCAGCAGACAAGTGGTGGAGCTGTGATTAGAACCCATGACCTCTTGACTTCCTGGCCTGTGCTCTATCCACTAATGTCCAAGGATCAAGAGTCAAGTTCAATGTAATCAATTAATCAACTGGGTTTACCAAGCACTGACTGTGTGCAGAGCAGTGTTCAAGAGTAAAGAAACATCCTCTTCCCCATATTTACAAAGCCCCTACTAAGGGCTAGCTCTACCATAGGAGCAAATTAGGCAACTGCCTTCAGAAAAGCCACCTCTTTCCCCTTCTGATTTAATAATAATAATAATAATAAAATGGTATTTGTTAAGCACTTACTATGTGCCAAGCACTGTTCTAAGCACTAAGGGAGATACAAGGTAATCAGGGTGTCCCACATGGGGCTCACAGTCTTAATCCCCATTTTACAGATGAGGTAATTGAGGCACAGAGAAGTTAAGTGACTTGCCCAAAGTCACACGATTTGAACCCACAGACCTCTGACTACCAAGCCCATGCTCTTTCCACTGAACCACGCTGATTTCTAATTCTTGCCTCGTAGTTCAATCTTCTTTTTGTCCGAGATTCCAAAGTGTCTTGAGCTGGCCCCGATTCAGGCCACATGCTTCGGTCCTTTTAATGTCAACCTACTCACTGTCCCTCAATCTCGTCTATCTGGCCACCAACCACTCATTCATTCAATCATATTTACTGAGCGCTTACCGTGTGCAGAGCACTGTACTAAGCACTTGGGAAGTACAAGTCGGCAACATATAGAGGCGGTCCCTACCCAACAACGGGCTCACAGTCTAGAAGGGCTCACAGTGTAGACAGGCTCACAGTCTAGAACCACTCGCCCACATCCTGCCTCTGGCCTGGAACTCCTTCCTTCTTCCCATCCAATAGACGATCACTCTCTCCATCTTCAAAGCCTTACTAAAAGTACATCTCCTCAAAGAGGCCTTTCCCAACTAAGGCTGTGGGACCTTAGGCAAGTCCCTTCACTTCTCTGTGCCTCAGTTCCCTTATCTGTAAAATGAGGATCGAGATTGTGAGCCCGTAAAATGAGGATCGAGACTGTGAGCCCCACATAGGACAGAGAGTGTATCCAACCCAATTTGCTTGTATCCACCCCAGCACTCAGTACTGTGCCTGGCAAACAGTAAGTACTTAATACCACAATTACTATTATTATTACTATTTCCTCTTCTCCCATTCCCTTCTGTGTCACCCTTGCACTTGGATTTACATCCTTTATACACCCCCCTCCCTCAGCCCCACAGCACTTATGTACATATCCTTAATTTATTTATTTGTATTAATGTCTGCCTCCCCCTCTAGACTGTAAGCTCGTTGTGACCAGGGAACATGTCTACCAACTCTATTGTATTGTACTCTCCTAAGTACTTGGTACAGTGCTCCGCACAGGGTAAGCCCTCAATAAATATGACTGATAGATCTGGTCTTAAAATCTAACTCCTCTACCTGTGCTATAGGCCCCAGCCCCTCTCATCTCTTCACTATGTTTGCTCTCACCCTACTTACTTCTCTTACTATCACCTACAGTCGTCTCATTCTCCTGACTCCTTCCCTTTTGTTTTCAATCATATTCCAGTTTCTTCCATACAAAAAAAATAACACCTTCTCTTGGTCCCCCTGCACCTTCCAGTTATTGTCCCATCTCCCATCTCCCATTCCTATCCAAACTCCTTTAATGGACTGTATACACCTGCTCCCCTCACAACTGGAGAGTTTCCAGTACTCTACCAGTCTCGGCTACAGGAGGGAGAGTGAAGTAGAGGCCTACCCATTCCATTCCTAGCTTGGGCAGTGGCTAGCCAGTGGAAGGCAATCTGCTACAAGTCAAAACTCATTTGTGCTGGGCAGCAGCAGCATGGAAAAGAGTAGAGGGCTGAGACTCAAGTTTATTGCATGGAAGAGGGCAATGGTAAACCACAAGAAAATTCTACTGATACCCTACCAGAACAATTGCAAATGGCGATAGGGTGTTCTGGGAGAGATGTGTTCATGGAGTCGCTGTGGGTTGGAGACGACTTGACAGCATAAAACAAGACAATACACCTGCTGCCTACACTTCCTCTCCATCAGCTCTCTTTATGGTCTTCTGCAATATGGTTGCCCCCTTCATCCTCCTGAGATCACAGTTACCAAGGTCTCCATGACCTCCTTCTGTTCAAATCTAAAGGGCTCTTCTCTTTGTTTGTTTGTTTGTTTGTTTTAGTTTTTATGGTACTTGTTCAGCACTTACTATGTGTAAGACACTGTTCTAAGCACTGGGGTAGGTACAAGTTAATTAGATCAGACGATGTCCCTGTCCTGCATGGGGCTCACAGTCTAAGTAGGAGGGAGAACAGGTATTTAATCCTATTTTACAGTTGAGGGAACTGAGGCACAGAGAAGTGAAGTGCCTTGCCCATGTTCACACAGCAACCAATTGGCAAAGCTGGGATTAGAACCCAGGTCCTCTGGGTTCAACCTTGGAGGGGTTTAAGGAGAGAATGTGGAGACTGCATGTGTAAGACAACTTCCTCAAGGAGTTTGGAGAGAAATGTTATGAGGGACATGGAGCAATAACTGGAGGAAACTCCAGGAAGGTTTTTTTCAGGAGAGGGGAGATATGAGCCTGTTTGAAAGCCATGAGGAAAAAGCCATTAGAGAATGAACAGTTGATTATGGCAGTCCGGTAGGAAAGAAAGGAGGGGGTAAGAACTTTGATAAGGTGCAAAGGTATGGGGTTAGAGTCCTCTAACTCTCAAGCCCGTGATCTTTCCACTACGCCATGCTGCTTCTCTGTATCACCCTCTTCGACCTTCTGCCTATCTTCAACACTGTTGACCACTCTCTTCTCTTGGAAGTTCTAGCTGAACTTGTTTCCACTGACGCTGTACTCTACTGGTTCTATTCCTCCCTTTCTGAATGCTGCTCTTCAACCTTTGTCGCTAGCTCTTTTTCTTCACTTTACTCTGTAACTGAGGGTATCCCATAAAGTTCTGTTCTGGATCCTTTACTCATCTCATGCTTCACTTGTGCTCTTGGGCAGCTGATCAGCTCACAGAGCTTCCACTACCACATTTATGTGGATGCCTCCCAAACCTACCTCACCAGCCCCAACCTCTGTCCTGCTTTACAAATCTCACATCACTTCCTGTTTCCAGGACATTGCCATATGAATGGGCCTCTGACACCTTAAGCTCCTTTTATGGAGTATGATGGTGATCCCCTTGGAGTTTCCCTGCCATCTCCCTCAATCCTAACAGGTACAAAAAGTTTTGCCTATTAGGCAACAACTGAATTCCTCATCCTCCCTCCTAAAACTACTCTTCTCTCCCACTTTTCCCATCATGGTCAACAACAACACCATCCTCACTGTTCCAGAAACTCACACTCTTGATATCTCTTCTTCTCTGCAGTCATTCATTCATTCAATCATGTTTATTAAGCACCTACTGTGTGCAGAGCACTGTACTAAGCTCTTGGGAAAGTACAATACAGCAATAGTGACAATCCCTGCCCACAATGAGCTTACAGTCTAGAGGTGGGGAGAGAGATATCAATACAAATAAACAGACCTCAATATAAATAAATGCAATTACAGATATATACGTAAATGCTGTCGGGTGGGGAGCGGGGGAAGAGGAAAGGGAGCGAGTCAGGGTGATGCAGAAGGGAGTGGGAGATGAGGAAAAGTGGGGTTTTAGACTGTGAGCCCACTGTTGGGTAGGGACCGTCTCTATGTGTTGCCAATTTGTACTTCCCAAGTGCTTAGTACAGTGCTCTGCACACAGTAAGTGCTCAATAAATATGATTGATTGATTGATTGATTGGTCAGGGAAGGCCTCTTGGAGGAGATGTGCCTTCTTGTATTTCCTCCTGCTTTCAGGACACCTCTACTTGGATCTCCTGTTGACACCTCAAATTTAGCATGGCAAAACAGAATTCCTCAACTTCCCATTTAAACCCTGTCCTCCCCTTAGCTTTCCATCACTGTAAGCAGCCCCACTATCCTCCCTGTCTCACAAGCCTGTAACCATGGCATTATCTTTGACTCATCACTTTCATTCAACCCACATATTCAATCTTTCACTAAATCCTTTCAGTTCTACCTTCACAACATCTCTAAAATCTGCTGTTTTCTCTCTATGCAAACTGTCTCTATGCTGATCTATCCTTGACTACTGCATCAACCTCTTTGCCCCTTCCTATCTTACCTAGCTGAGTTCCTACTACAACCCAGAACACTTATTTCGCTCCTCTAAATACCAAACCACTCACTGTACCCTGATGTCATCTATCTCTCTGCCAACCCCTTTCCCATGTCCTGCTGCTTGCCTGGAACTCCCTCCCCATTCGTATCCGACAGATGATCACTATCCCCACCTTCAAAACCTAATTAAAATTATATCTCCTCCAAGAGGCCTTCCCTAACTAAGCCCTCATTTCATTCATTCAGTCATCTTTATTAAGAGCTTACTGTGTGCACTATTCACTATTTCCCTCACTCCCTCTCCCTTCTGTGTTGCCGTTGCTTTTGGATTTGTATCCTTTATCCACTCCATCCTCAACCCCTTATGTACATATCAATCATTTATTGTAATGTCTGTCTCCTCCTCTACCACTTCTGTTGTATTGTACTCTCCCAAGAGCTCAGTAGAGTGCTCTGCACACAGTAAGCACTCAATGAATACGATTGATTGATTGATCTTTGACTTATCTCTGACTTTATGGTCTCATTTCAGTCTATCTCTAAATCCTACTAGTTTATATTTCCCCAATCTTCCCCTTCTTCTCCAAAATTACATTCACCACCCCCGCCCCCATCCCCGCTTACTGAATGTCATTACGACTACTAATTCAAAGGGAATTTTACTTCTATTGCACTATGCCAAGCATTTAATACAGTGCTGCCTATGCAGTAGCACTCCAGTAAATACTACTGAATGAATGGATGAAATGGGTCCTTCCTCACTCTTTAATAAAGGGACTGCAGCCAGGCTTAAACAGGAGCATCTATGAGTAGGTGGATATTAAGGGTGGAGAAACCTTTTTGACTGGTATTTTACTTTCCTGAATTTTTCATGCAGCCTTGAATTCTATTTCTTCCTCATGACAATGTCTTTGAAATCTTCCTTGTCTGAGTTCTGACACTAACCACCACCTATTCACAGTCTCTCAGCAACTTCTAATAATTATAACTGGTATTTGTTAAGTGCTTTATTATATTTCAGGCACTGTACTAAGCTCTGGATACATGGAAATTGGGCTGGACACAGTCCCTGCCCCACATGGGGCTCACAGTCTTATTCCCCACTTTACAGATGAGGTAACTGAGTTTCAGAAAAGTTAAGTGACTTGCCCAAGGTCACACAGCAGACACATAACAGAGCCGGAATTTGAATCCAGGTCCTTCTGACTCCCAGGCCTGTGCTCTATCCACTAGGCCATGCTGCTTCTCCTAGTCACTGCCAAAGCAGGCAGTGGTAGAAGTGAGTCAAGTCTATTACCAAACTACAAACAGCAATCTTTTCTAGCCACCTGCTGGTGACAGGACTGACTGAGATAATTACTGGGGACAAAAAAAAACAGTACTGCACCTTCAACTTTCTTTTTACTTGCTGTAATAGCTGGCCAAGTCCAGCTAGAGTTCAACTCCATGGTCTTTTGTAATTAAATTAATATTGGTGCACAAGATCAAAATCAAAGGCAAAGCTAAGAGCCATAATATGTAGAAAGTGCAAAATAGATTTTTAATAATAATAATTGTGGTATTAAGTGCTTACTATGTGTCAAGCACTGTTCTAAGTGCCGGGGTAGATACAAGGTAATCAGGTTGGACACAGTCCCTGTCTCACATGGGGCTCATGGTCTTAATCCCCATTTTACAGATGAGGTTACTAAGGCACAGAAAAGTTAAGTGACTTGCCCAAGGTCACACAGAAGACATAATAATAATCATAATAATTGAGGTATTTTGTTACTATGTGCCAGGCACTGTACTAAGCACGGAGGTGGAGACAAGTAAATTGAGTTGGACCCAGCCTCTGTCCCACATGGGTCTCAGAGTCTCAATTCCCATTTAATAGATGAGATTACTGAGGCACAGAGAAATGAAGTGACCTGCCCAAGTCACACAGTGACATATGGCAGAGCCGGGATTAGAATCCGCATCCTCTGACTCCTAACAATTTATGTGACTTGGTGGGAGCCCCAGGGACCTCCAGGGCATCTCCTACAATCAACAGTATTTATTGAGTTCCTACTGGATGCTGAGCACTATACTAAGTGCTTGAGAGCACAATAAAGGTTCAAGAATATGTAAATGGATATGTACCAAAGTGTGATGAGAGGTTGTGGGCATAATAGTGCTGACCTGAGAGTGGAGAAGATGTGACATGGGGGAAAAGAAAAATGAATCTGGGAAAGACCCCTGAAGTAGGCAAGATTTTAGAAGGGCTTTTGGAAGATGGGGTGAGCAGGGGCCTGGTGGACTTGAAAGGGGAAGATGTTGCAGATAGGAGGAAGTAACTGAATCAGGGGTTGGAAGCAGGAGAATGAGGCACAATGCCAGGGTGAGCTTTGGAGGAATGGAAAGTATGAGCTGGGGTGTAATAGGAGAAGAGAGTAAAGAGGTATGAGGGGAGAGATGATGGAATGCCTTAAAGTCAGTGTGCAGGTGTTTCTGTTTGATGAAGAGACAACTGGGTAACCACTGGAGGTTTCTGAGGAGCAGAGAGATGTGTAGAACATCATTTTAGAAAGATGATTCAAGCAGCTGATCAAAGAGGAGAGAAGCTGGAGGCAGGTTGGGATGTTACAAGCCCTTGGACCAGGGTGGTGGATCCAGGCTATATTGTTGAGAATTTAGCAACCAACTGGATGAAAGAGTTGAAAGAGAGAGAGAGGAACCAAGGATACTGCCAAGGTTGCAGGCTTCAGAAGCAGGGAGGATGATGGTATTGTCAACTGTGATGGGAAAGTTAGGTGGAGGAGAGGATTTGGGAGGGAAGTTCAGTTCTCAACATATTGAGCTTGAGGTACAGGCAGGATGTAGTAATTATGGTGTTGATTAAGCATCAGGGCCAGGCTGCTTGAGGCCTTGATGCCTCAGTCCCCTTTCCTACCTTGCTAAGCACTGGGACCCCCAAGCTCAGCCCTCCCCTATGGGAGAATGTGGGAAAAGGAGAAGAGTGACCTTTGATGAAGAGTATGTGTTGGTAATTTTCTGTTTAAGGACTGAGAATAGGGTTTGGAGACGGAGAAGGGAGGGAGGGAGGCATCAGGATGTTGTTCTGGCCAATTTTACATCATAGCATTTCGTCAAATGTTGGTATGTTGTCTTTCATGGTTAATTATTTCTCGTTCTATGTTTGTGTCTCCCCTGCTGCCTAGATTGTGAGCTTCTTGTGGGAAGAGAGTTCAATTTAAAACTTATTCAGTGAATTTCCAAGTGGCTAATACAATGCTATATGCATTGAAGGTCAATCAATCAATCAACAGTATTTATTGAGCGCTTACTGTGTGCAGAGCACTGTACTAAATGCTTGGGAGAGTAACAATGTACCAGAGTTGGTAGAAATATTACCCTACCCACAGGAAGCTTACAGTGTGGAGGAGGAGACAGGCATTAAAATAAATGTACAAAAGTGCTGTAGGGCTGATGAGGGGTGAATATCACGTATTTAAAGGGTACAGATCTAAGTGCATAGGAGACACAGACTGGAGAGGGAGTAGGGAAAATGAGGGCTTAGTTAGGGAAGGCCTCTTGGAGGAGTTGTGAGGAAGTTCCAGGCCAGAGGCAGGAGGTGAGTAAGGGGTTGGAGGTAAGATAGATGAGATCGGGATACAGTGAGTAGGTCGGTGCTAGAGGAGCAAAGAGTGTGGGTTGAATTGTAGTAGAAGATCAGTTAGGTAAGATAGGAGGGGGCAAACTGATAGACTGCTGTAAAGCCAATGGTTTCTTGTTTGAATTCGGAGGTGGGTGGGCAACAACAGAGGTTCTTGAGGAGTGGGGAGACATGGACTAAACAGGTTTTTAGAAAAATTATCTGGGTTACAGAGTGAAGGAAAGACAGGAGGCAGGGAGGTCAGCGAGGAGGTTGATGCAGTCATCAAGGTGGGATATGATAAGTGCTTGGATCAGCTTAGTAGCAGTTGGGTTGGAGGGGAAGTGGTAGATTTTAGCGATGCTGTGAAGGTTGAGCTGACAGGATTTGATAGCAGATTGAATATGTGGGTTGAATGAAAGAGATGAGTCAAGGATAATGCCAAGTTTACAGGCTTGTGAGACATGGAGGATAGTGGTGTTGTCTAGGATGATGGGTAAGGAAGGAGAGGACAGGGTTTTGGTGGGAAGATGTGGAGTTATGTTTTGGACATGTTAAGTTTGAGGACCTGCAGAGAAAGAATGAGATCAGGGCTGGAGAGGTAGATTTGGGAATCATCCACATAGAGATGGTAGTTAAAGCTGTGGGAGACTGAAAGCCCTCTAGACTGTGAGCTTATTGTGGGCAGGAATGTGTTTGTTGTTATATTGTACTCTCCCAAGTGCTTAGTACAGTGCTTTGCACAAAGTAAGCACTCAATAAATACGATTGAATGATTGAATGAATGAATGAATGAATTTCTCCCAGGGAGTGGGTGTAGATAGAGAATAGAAGGGAACCTAGAACTGAACCCTGAGGGACTCCCACAGTTAGAGGGTGGGAGGCAGAGGAGCCCTCGAAAGAGACTGAGAATGAGCATCCAGAGAGATAGGAGGAGAACCAGGAGAGGACAGTGTCAGTGAAGCCAAGGTTGGATAATGTTTCCCGGAGAAGGGGATGGTAGACAGTGTTGAAGGCAACTGAGAGGTCAAGGAAGATTAGGATAGATGCTTACCATTTGGGTGTTTAGAAAGAATGAGGTCACTGGTAACCTTAGAGAAGGTAGTTTCCATGGAGAGGAGAAAGTGGAAGGGCCTCGATAAATACTAGTGATGCTGATGAGAATGATAATGATCTTGATCAGCATTGGCCTGGGCCTCACTCTGAGGCCTGGCTTTGATCCTAGCCCATCTATACTCTGCCAAGTGACTTCCCCAGTTATTCAGTCTTCAGAAAGACAATAGTAATAGTAGTAATAACAAAACCTATTGTTGTTTAATATTTGTTGACCAACTTCAACATGCTAGGTGCTGAATGAGAAATCTGCACTAGGACCAAAAACTTCAACTCTCTCAAAGAGTGAAGTCAAACACTGAAGAGATTTTAGTGAGCAAAAATGCTTTTTTCCCTGTGACTTGCCCCTGTCCTCTTAGCCCAGCCCCAGCATCAAGCATCATCTTTAGACAAAAGTTCTTTCTGAGCCCTAATGAAGAATGAATGGGTCAGAGATGGGTCTGAGAATATTCATGGGGACTTTGACTGAAAAATGATCAATCAATCAATTGTATTTACTGAGCATTTACCATGTGCAGAGCACTAAGGGCTTGGGAGAGTACAATATAACAGAGTTGGTAGACACATTCCCTACCCACAAGGAGCTTACATTCCAGAGGAGGAGACAGACATTAATATAATAAATAAATAAATTACATATACGTACGTAAGTGGTGGGGGCTAAGGGTGAAATGAATAAAGGATACAAATCCAAGTGCAAGGGTGATATAGAAGGGGGTGATCTCCTTAGCTCTAAAAACAAATAAGCAGAACAAACTGCCTTGGTCGCTAGTATCCTGCAGATTGGGATCCTCTGTTCCAGAGCAGGACAGAAGGCTCTCTGACATCTGAAGGTATGAGAGCAGCAGAGTTGGTTCAGGAGTGACAGATCACTTGAAATAGTCATTATCTTGGGACCCAGCATGAGGGTCTCTCCAGTTTCCCATTAGTGGAACCTACATACCTTCACTGATCAAAGAATGGACAGCAGTGCAGGCTCCTCCACTAGAATAACTGAGATCAGCTGCCTTATCAGACCAGAACAAGAACCTCCCGGACAAGAACCTCTGTCCCCGCATCTTCTCAAGCACCCGGAACAGGGCCAAGGAAGGAGCCTGAGCCCCAGGTGCATCCTGGAAGACCCTGCCCCCTGGTCCAACCCCGCCTCCCAAGGACGTGTTGGTGCAGACGGGACTGGACAGAACGACACGGTTCTCAGCTTTTTCCAGAGGGCAGGATGGGCGACCCAGGATCACGGGATCGGTAATCCTGGCATCTCTCCAGATCAGTTCCATGGCTCTAGATGAGGATTCCTGCCGAAGCTAGTGATGAAGAAACTGAGGCGAAGTGAAGTGACTTGACCACACAGCAGACAAGTGGCGGAGGCGGGATTAGACGGCCCCTGCGGCGGGGGCGGCGGAGGCGCGTGGTCCTTCCTGGCAACAATGATCGCGGCCCAGAGCCTGCGGTGGTCCGGCCCTGCCCCGCCTCTTCCACCTCCTGCTGCTGCTGCTGCTGTTGGGGTCTGGGGCGGTGGCGGAGGCCGCCTGAGAGCTGGACCCCCGGGGCCTGCGGGGCCGCCAGCCCGGGACCCTGCCCGGCCCCGGCCCCAACGCCGCCGCCCCCCGCCCCCCGGGGCCCAAGCAGACCGTCGTGATAGTCCAGCCCGCAGCCTCCGCTCCTCTGCCGCTAATCTCCTCACCGTGCCTCGTTCTCGTCTGTCCCGCCGTCGACCCCTGGCCCACGTCATACCCCTGGCCTGGAATGCCCTCCCTCCGCACATCCGCCAAGCTAGCTCTGCTTCCTCCCTTCAAAGCCCTACTGAGAGCTCACCTTCTCCAGGAGGCCCTTCCCAGACTGAGCCCCCTCCTTCCTGTCCCCCTCCCCACCCCCCCGCCTTACATCCTTCCCCTCCCCACACCACCTGTATATATGTATGTATGTTTGTACGTATTTATTACTCTATTTATTTTATTTGTACATATTTATTCTATTTATTTTATTTTGTTAATATGTTTTGTTTTGTTGTCTGTCTCCCCCTTCTAGACTGTGAGCCCGCTGTTGGGTAGGGACCGTCTCTATATGTTGCCAACTTGTACTTCCCAAGTGCTTAGTACAGTGTTGTGCACACAGTAAGCGCTCAATAAATACGATTGAATGAATGAACCAGAAGGAAGTACTCTGGTGGGGAGGGCGGGTGTCTCCTGGAAGCGAGAGCTGTAGCAGCTACTGACTTGGGAACTGTGACTTGACTAGGGAAGCAGCATGGCCTAGTGGAAAGAGCACAAGCCTGGGAGTCTAAGCCCAGGTCTGCCACTTGCCTGCTGTGTGACCTTGGGCAAGTCACTTGACTTCCCTATGCCTCAGATTCCTCAACTGTAAAATGGAGCTTCAATTCCTATCCTCCCTCCCCCTTAGACTGTGATCCCTATGTGGGACGAGGACTGTGTCTGACCTCATTGACTTAGATCTACCCCAACATTTAGAATACTGCTTGACCCATAGTAAGTGCTTAACAAATATAGTATTATTATTATTATTATCTGTGCCAGCTACCACTGCTTCCTCTCCAGAAAAGGCCCCTACCACCATGAATTCTCTTAGCATAATAATAATAACTACGGTATTTCTTAAGCACTTACTCTGTGCCAGGCACTATACTAAGCACTGGAGTAGATACAAGCAAATCAGGTTGGACACAGGCTTTGTCCCACATGGGACTCAGAGTCTCAAATCCCCATTTTACAGATGAGATAACTGAGGCACAGAGAAGTGAAATGACTTGCTCAAAGTCATGCAACAGGCAAGTGACAGAGCCCTTGACAGGATTAGAACCCATATCCTTCAGACTCCCAGGCCTTTTCTGTATTCATTCGATCATATTTATTGAACGCTTACTGTGTGCAAAGCACTGTACTAAGCACTTGTCCACTAGATCGTGCTGCTTTTTGGATGCTGAAGCAAAGGGGCCCTTTCTGCTATCACTGCTAGTGTCCACTCTTTAGCTGGTGGGACTCAAGGCAAGTTGGTTTGGTGTGAAGGCATGGGACAAACATTGTTCATTCTTATGTTCCCTTTCTTGACCTCATACCAAATAATCAGTGTGTCCCAAAGCATTTAGAACACTGCCATCTTACTCTCAAATAGTAGTAATAGTAAAAGTATTTATTAAATTCTTACTGTGTGCAGAGCACCGTACTAAGCTCCGGGAAAGAATACACAGTGGAAATTTGGCACAGTCCCTGTCCTTTAAAGGCTACCATCAGACTGGACAGCCAAGTGAATAATAATAGTAATAATAATAACAATAATAGAGATATTTGTTAGCACTTACTATGTGTAAAACTTCATACAAAGCGCTGGAGTAGATACAATGCAATCAGATCAGACACAGAAAGTACTGGGAATCCCTGCAACTCTTTACTTTCATATGAAAATCCTTGATTGGAGTCAGGTCATTTTGCACAGGGAACTTGTCTACCAACTCTGTTACATTGTACTCTCCCAAGCACTTAGTACAGTGCTCTGCACAAAGTGCTCAGTAAATACCATTGATTGATTGAGAAGTTGCTACTGGGTTGTAGGAAATGGACAGGCAAGAATTAGGGGGTGGGGAACACATATATTAAATGTCAACAAATCCTGTCAGTTCTGCCTTAACAACAGCGCTTAAATCCACCCTCTCCTTTCTATTCAAACTTCCACTTTGCTTTATCATAGGATATGATATATCATATCATGTACTTTATCATACCCCACCTTGACTACTGCATCAGCTTCCTCACTGACTTTCCTGTCTCTTGTCTCTCACCTCCCCAGTCCAGGCTTCACTGCTGCCTGAGATCATTTTTCTGAAAAAAACTGTTGAGTCCACATCTTCCCATTCCTCAAGAAACCCCAGTGGTTGCCCATCCACCTCCTCATCAAACAGAAATTCCCTGCCCTTGGCTTTAAAACACTCAATTAGCTCTTCCCTTTATACTTTACCTTGTTGATTTCCTACTACAACTCAGCCTGGATGCTTCACTCTTCTAGCACCAACCTACTCACTGTACCTAAAAATTATCTACCTCACTGCTGACCTCTTGCCCATGTCCTCCCTCTGGCCTGGAACTCCCTCCCTCTTCATATACAACAGGCCACCACTCTCCCTATCTTCAAAACCTTATTAAAATCACATCTCCTCCAAGAGGCCTTCCCTGACTATCACTCATCTCCCCTACTCCCTTTCTTTAAGCCCTTGATATTTACCTCACTCTCAGCCCTACAGCACTTATCGGAAGCAGCATGGCATAGTGGATAGAGCACGGGCCTGTGTTTCAGAAGGTCATGGGTTCTTATCCTGGCTCTGCCACTTGTCTTCTGTGAGACCTTGGGCAAGTCATTTCACTTCTCTGTGCCTCAGTTACTTCATCTGCAAAATGGTGATTTGAGACTGTGAGCCCCACATGGGACAGGGACTGTGTCCAACCTGATTTGCTTGTATTCACCCCAGCGCTTAGTACAGTGCCTCACACATAGTAAGTGCTTAACAAATACCATAATTATTTTTACTAATGTAAAGATCCATACTTTATTTAATGTCTGTCTCCCTCTCTAGACTAAGCTAGAGTTTGCCAACTCTATTGTTTTAAACTAGTTACGCGACCCCCCGAGCAGGCTCTCCATCACCTCACCCCCTCCTACCTCACCTCCCTTCTCTCCTTCTACAGCCCAGCCGGCACCCTCCGCTCCTCTGCCGCTAATCTCCTCACCATGCCTCGTTCTCGTCTGTCCCGCCATCAACCCCTGGCCCACGTCATCCCCCTGGCCTGGAATGCCCTCCCTCCCCCCATCCACCAAGCTAGCTCTCTTCCTCCCTTCAAGGCCCTACTGAGAGCTCACCTCCTCCAGGAGGCCTTCCCAGACTTCCCTCCTTCCTCTCCCCCTCGTCCCCCTCTCCATCCCCCCGTCTTACCTCCTTCCCTTCCCCACAGCACCTGTATATATGTATATATGTTTGTACATATTTATTACTCTATTTATTTATTTTACTTGTACATATCTATTCTATTTATTTTATTTTGTTAATATGTTTTGTTTTGTTCTCTGTCTCCCCCTTCTAGACTGTGAGCCCACTATTGGGTAGGGACTGTCTCTATATGTTGCCAACTTGTACTTCCCAAGCGCTTAGTACAGTGTTCTGCACACAGTAAGCGCTCAATAAATACGATTGATTGATTGATGTTACTCCCCAAAGCGCTTAATACAGTGCTGTGCACATAGTAAGTGGTCAATAAATACTATCCTCATTCTCAGTCTCTTAGGCAGGCTCCTCTTCTGCCTGCCACCCTCCAACTGTGGGAGTCCCTCAAGGCTCAGTTCTGGGTCTCCCTTCTATTCTTCATATACACCCCCCCACTTGGAAAACCCATTTGCTCCCATGGCTTCTGCTGTCATTTCTATGTAGATGATTCCCAAATCTACCCCTCTAGCCCTGATCTTTCTCCTTTTCTGCTGTCTTGAATTTCCTCTTGTCTTCAGGACTTTACTTGGATGTCCTGACACCTCAAATTTAACATGTCTAAAACAACTCCTCATTTTTCCACCCAAACCTTATCCTCCCCTTGACCTTCCCATCACCATAGACAGCACCACAATCCTCTTCATCTCAGAGGCCTGAAACCTTGGCATTATCCTCAACTCATCTCTCTCATTCTACTCACATATTCAATCTGTCACCAGATCCTGTTGGTTCAACCTTCATAATATCTCTAAAAATCTACTCTTTCCTCTCCGTCCAAACTGCTACCAAGTTAACCCAAGCACTTATCCTATCCCACCTTGATTACTGCATCAACCTCTTTACAGAACTTCCTGCCGCCTGCCTCTCCCCACTTCAGTCCATACTTCACTCTGCTGCCTGGATCACTTTTCTACAAAAACATTCAGTCCATGTTTCCTCACTCTTCAAGAACCTCCATTTCATTTCATTTAATTGTATTTATTGAGCGCTTACTGTGTGCAGAGCACTGTACTAAGCACTTGGGAAGTACAAGTTGGCAACATATAGAGACGGTCCCTACCCAACAACGGGAGATGAGAGAGGGGAGAAAGATGGTGGGGGGCGGGGGGGGGGAGAGATTCATTCATTCAATCGTATTTATTGAGCACTTACTGTGTGCAGAGCACTGTACTAAGCGCTTGGGAAGTACAAGTTGGCAACATTTAGAGATGGTCCCTACCCAACAACAGGAGATGGGGGGGGAGAGAGATATTCATTCATTCAATCTTATTTATTGAGCGCTTACTGTGTGCATATATATATTATTATTATAAACATTAATATATTATCAAATATCAAATCAATCAATCAATCGTATTTATTGAGCACTTCCTGTGTGCAGAGCACTGTACTAAGCGCTTGGGAAGTACCAGTTGGCAACATATAGAGACAGTGCCTACCCAACAGTGGGCTCAATATCTGGTGCTGACACTGGCACCTTCTCAACCAATCTTATCAGCGCTTAGAACAGTACTTTGCACATAGTAAGCGCTTAATTAATGCCATCATTATTATCATTATTACTGTCTACTGAGCGTTCTCAACCAATCTTATCTATTGAGTGCTTACTGTGGGCAGAGAACTGTGCTTAGGAGTGCAATACAGCAATAGCAGAGAGCTTGTTGACACATTCCCTGTCCGCAGTGAGCTTACAGACTCGAGGGGGAGACAGGTGTTAATATAAATATAAATTATAGATATGCACGTAAGTGCTGGGGGGCTGAGGAGGAGGTTAATAAATCTGGGTGACGTAGAAGGGAGTGGGAGAAGAGGAAATGAGGGACTGGTCAGGGAAGGCCTCTTGGAGGAGATGGGCCTTCTTTGAGGCTTTGAAGGTGGGGAGAGTCATTGTCTGTTGGATATGAAGAGGGAGGGAGGGATTTCCAAGCCAGAGGCAGGATGTGGGCGAGAGGTTGGCGCTAAAATAGATGAGATCGAGGTAGGGCGAGAAGATTGGCATTAGAGGAGTGAAGTGTGTGGGCTGGATTGTAGTAGGAGAGCAGCGAGGTGAGATTAAGAGGGGGCAAGGTGATCGACTGCTTTAAAGCCAATGGTAAGGAGTTTCTGTTGGATGCGGAGGTGGCTGGGCGACCACGGGACATTCTTGAGGAGTGGGGAAACACGGACAGCACGTTTTCATGGAAAAATGATCCGGGCAATCTCCGGGAAACCTAGTCCTCAGCCTCTTCGCTGAAGTGAACACGAGAGGAAGGCCTAATCAACACCCAACTAGTTCTTACAATCAATCAATCAATCGTATTTATTGAGCGCTTACTGTGTGCAGAGCACTGTACTAAGCGCTTGGGAAGTACAAGTTGGCAACATAGAGACAGTCCCTACCCAACAGTGGGCTCACAGTCAAGTGAAGTGACTTGGCCAAGGTCACACTGCAGACGTGTGGTGGAGCCAGGATCCGAACCCAGGTCCTTCTGACTCTCAGGCCTGTCCTCTGTCAATCAATCAATCAATCATATATATTGAGCGCTTACTGTGTGCACAACACCGTACTAAGCGCTTGGGAAACAATGGTTGCCCATCCACCTCTGTATCAAACAGAAACTCCTTACCATTGGTTTTAAAGCTCTCAAACCTTCTTCCCTCCTACCTTATCTCTCTTATTTCCTACTTCAACCCAGCCTTAATCTTTGCTCCTCTAATGCCAATCTGTTCACTCACTAAACCTCAGTCTTGTATCTCTCACTGCCGACTCCTTGCCCTCATCCTGCCTTGGGCCTGGAACTCCCTCCCCATTCATTTCTGACAAACGGTCACTCTCCCCACCTTCAAAGCTTTATTAAAAGCACCTCTCCTCCAAGATGCCTTGCCCAACTAAGCCCGCATTTACTCTTCTCCCGCTCCCTTCTGTGTTGCCTGGCACTGGAATTTGCACCCTTCATTCACCCCACCCTCAGCCCCACAGCACTTATGTGCATATGCATAATTCATTTATTCATATTAATATCTGCCTCCGTCTCTGTACTGTAAACTCACGTGGGTGGGGAACTTGTTTACTAACTCTGTTATATTGTACTCTTCAAGTGCACAGTATAGTGCTCGGCACACAGCAAACACTCAAAAAATATGATTAATTGATCGACTGGTTGATTCGCTTGTTGGCCCAGTGGAAAGAGCATAGTTCTGGAAATCAGAAGAGTTGGCTTCTAATTTTGGCTCTGCAAATAGGGGAATGACAACAGTGGTGAAGTTTTCCACCTAGGATATTCTTTGAGGAGGGCAGGCACAGCAGAAATCCTGAAAAATAGCTAAAATGGGTGATGAAGACTGCAGCAACCATTATGGTGGGTCAGCACAACATCCACACTGCTGTGGTCACTTTGGCTGTGGATCCTGCGTTGTAAAGTTTTCATGTGCACGTCGCAAAGTGTGGTGCCCCTGCCTGTCTCTTCGTTTGTTTCACGCCATGCCCCAGAGGGAACATGACTGGCAGAGATGAAAGACCGTGAGTGGTCCTATGTACACCACTAACCCTGCAATGAGTCTTAGGGCTGAGGCTCATCTATCATTCTTGATGGGAGACTCCATCATCATCTCGAGTGGAGAAGAGTTGGGATTTAAGGGTATAATCTTGTAGGAGGAGAGCAGGAGTTAGTAATACCTAGAGAGATGAATGCCTGGAGAAATTACTTCATCCCCTCACCCAAAGGTGGATCCAGTTCTAACTCAGGTCTGGAGATGTGGGTCTGGGATGGGTCTGGGATGACCTCAGATCTTTGGACCCCCAAAGATCAGCCTCAAAATCACTTCCAAACTCAACACAAGCATCCAGGATTGGGGAGTGTGGGGTGCTAACTTTGTTTGCCTGAGCACTTTATCAGACTGGGCT
Source organism: Tachyglossus aculeatus (assembly GCF_015852505.1). Taxonomy (NCBI): domain Eukaryota; kingdom Metazoa; phylum Chordata; class Mammalia; order Monotremata; family Tachyglossidae; genus Tachyglossus; species Tachyglossus aculeatus. Next base: position 74,135,764 of record NC_052101.1, on the reverse strand, counting down.
TAGTGTCAGGTACCAAAAGAGAGCCTGCAGATTCATTCCATGAAGAAATTCTGTCTGGGGGGAGAGAGGGGAATTAAGGGATCAGCAAAATCAGAGAGGCAGAAGCAATTTGAAGACCTGTATTTCTCTTTTTAATGGTATTTGTTAAGCACTTACAACGTGCCAGGCACTGTACTAAGCACTGGGGTAAATACAAGCTAATCAGGTTGGACACAGTCCCTGTCCCACAAAGGGTTTACAGTTTTAATCCCCATTTTACTGGTGATGAAACTAAGGCACAGAGAAGTGAAAGTGCATGTCCTTTCCATATGACAAAGACAAGCACTGGCTTAGTGGAAAGAGCCCGGGCTTGGGAGTCAGAGGATGTGGGTTCTAATCCCGGCTCTGCCACTTGTCTGTGTGACCTTGGGCAAGTCACTTAACTTCTCTGTGCCTCAGTTACCTCATCTGTAAAATGGGGATTAAGCCTGTGGGCCACACGTGGGACAACCTGATTAGCTTGTGTCTACCCCAGTGCTTAGAACAGTGCTTGGCACATAGTAATCGCTTAACAAATACCATAATAAAAAAAAGCATTGGGGCAGACACAAGATAATCAGATTGAACATAGTTTCTAACCAGGCTTCTTCCCCGCAGGACCCCAGAAAGGTGGGATGGTGGGAGAGCAAATAAAAAGAGGGGCAGGGAACATGGAAGACAGTTATTCCCACGCCGCTCTAATCCCCCGCCCCTAATTCCTCAGACAGGATGTAGTGGACCCGGTGCCTCAACTAGGCCCGAGGATTCGGGAAGGTGGCGGTGGGCGATTGGGATAGCCGGGAACGCAGAGGGAGCGAAAGAAGAAGAGAGGAGGAGCGGGGGCGGAGGCTCAGCATTTTTCGTCGGAGGGCGGGATCGCCCAGTTGGCCCTGCCTTTAAGGTTCGGGGAGACAGGCAAAGCGGAGCCAGTGCGGCATTCGGGGGAGAGAAACCCTTGGGCAGCGGCGGTCGGGGGACGGGGAGGAGGAGAAAGAAAAGAAGAAAGGGGAGGAAGAGTCGCCGGAACAGAAGAAGTGGAAGAAGAAAAGGAAGAAGACTCGGAACCAAGCGCACAGGGAGGGGTGAGAGCCTGGTGGGGACGGCGGGCGGGAGCGAGCAGGTTCAGCAGGTATACCGGCCGGTACTTGCTCAGAGGTTTCCTAGGCGATGTCTTGCGGTTGCGGGGGCCGGCCGAGGGGCTTGGGAAAGGGAATATGGGGCAGTAAGAGGACCCCCCCTCCCACCTCGGGGGCGCCGGGCTGGAGGAACTGGTGCTGACCCTCTCTCCCTACCCCTAAGGGGCCGGCCAGGCAGCCGAGTCCCGTCGCCCTCCCCGCGGGTATCTCGATCTCCCAAGAACTGTGCCCACGTCCCAGTCGGGGGGCGATGGATGGTTTCCGGAGCCCCGAGGTGCAGGGGCCTAAGGAGTGGGGGGTCGGAGAGAGGTCCCTTCCCGTGCCCGCCTTGCTAGGCACAACGTCCCCAACTCCCCGGAGGCTTCCGTTGGCGGCGGCGGGTGGGAGGCGCATCCTACTCTTTCCGAAGCAGACGGTAGAGCGGGGTGAGTTGCCCTCCCTTTGTGGCTTCTGCCCAGGACCCCGGTGCCCCCGGCACCTGTGCGCCCACTTTGGAAGGGGAACCCGGCCGTGCCCACTACCCTGCGGTCGTCCTTTTAGAAGATCGGGGGTGTGCTGACCCAAAGGTGTCGCCGCCTAAGCCCTCGGTCCCGGGGCACTGGCCCCAGAGCGTGAAAAGTCCTGCCTTCTGTCCTTCCCTTTCACCTCCCGTAACTTGTCCCAACTGCCTCACGCGTCCAAGCCGCACGGCCCCCTGGATTTAGAATTGTTCCCTTTGGAGAAACGCTTGGGAGGATTTTTCCGAAGAGGCTCTGGCGGTTTATTTGTATCAAGAAGAACTGGTCTCGCTGCTCTATGTGTCCGGGACCTGCCGCTCCCTATACGGAGGGAGTTTAATAGGAGGGCTCTGTCGTATAACATCATGTCAGCGGGGAGATTGAATGGCTGAATGCCACCGAATCGTGTGTTTGGTGGTGGTGGTGGTTTTTTTCTTTTCAGGTGGGGAAAACCCAGAACCCATGTGAATTCCAGCAGGATCGGGGCTTCCACTATAGTCTGACCGCTTTGAGCACAGAACAGAAACTTAGTTTCTCCCCATAAGGGTGGATAATTTGAATTTTGCTTTCCTTCCCACGCCCGCTGAGGGCCTCTCCTCCATCCTCGGTCCCCAGCAGATTAGAGGTCCAGAAATACCCCCTTTTTCTAATGTCACACATTCGGAAGCCTTCATTTCTCAATGGAGTAGATAAACCAGTGTGCTTCCTTGGGTTTTGAAGCATCATAAAAATGTAACTCAAGCCCGGATGAGGGGATAAAGGGCTTTCTAATCTTGCTATTTAATTAACATCAGTGCCAGGTTGTCAGGGTATCAGGAAAACATTCGAATGTAGCTGAAAAGTCTGCTACTGAGCAGAATTTAGTTGTATCATTATACTCTGTGACTAGCTACATTTTTAGCCTCAAGAACTGGCAATGTTTGTCGAAGGGACAGAAATCATTCGCTTTTGTTTCTTGATTTTGCATTTTTAAGGAAGCTATAGGAACCGTTGTTCAGGTGAAAGCATTCACAAATAAAGAAGCATAGGGTGAATTTTGTTCAATTATTAAGCAAAAATAGTCCTTTATACCAAATCCCACTAAATGTGCTGCCCTCTCTTCTCTGTAGAGCAAGTGACCCATGTCAAAGTCATTTATTTGATTCTGTTCTTTGTATGGCCAAAATGTGAATAATGCCCAAATTGTCAACCCATTTGTAGCACTGAAAGAATTTTTACCCTGGATGATGTGGATGTTCCTTCTCATAGTAAAAAGCCAATCTAAGAAACAATTCTGTTGAAGGATAGGCATTAGATTAAAATCTTCGGACTGGGTGGGATCTGGGGTTTGAATTACATGGGAACTGTTCTTGCCACTCATAAAGAAGACAAAATTGCTATCATAGTCTTCTCACCCGGAATTGTGTGTTCAAGGGCCGTGCATGCTTGGGAACAAAGTTTGAAATGTGTTCTAGGACAGTTTGAACAGATGGGAGTAATTGTATAATTTAGTAAAGTGATGATTTTAAAAAAATCCGTTAAAAATGCTTCCTACAAATAGATGAATCTTCTTTTGAATAGAGATTATATTTGAATTTAGAGGAGCAAAGGGTGAATGGGGTCTTTCTTCAATATTTCATCATATTGAATGTTGGCTTTCTAAATGATACCGAATTGAACTACACAGGGTCACACACATCACGACAGCCGTGATGTTACAAAAGATAGTTGTGTCTGTTGTTGGTTGGTCCAATATAATGATTTATATTTAAAGAATAAGGTTCAGATACCCCACATACCATAAGGCTGAAAGCTTAATTGTGTTGCATAATATATAAAGAAGTTAATTCTGCCAGCTTTAAAAAATCCTGTAGGCATGCTACCCCATCCTCCAACTGTCTCGCGATTAATTGGCAGAGTAAAGGTTGCATTTCATAATCTCAGGTCTTATCAGGATTGGATTTAAAAGGATTTTTAATGAATTATGAAAAGGAAATGCACTCCATGCAATGTCAAATCTTAATGGATTTTAGCCAAGTGTATATTGTCTTGTTTCTGTTTCACAGCACACACACACAAACTCCTTTTTCATATCTGTGTGACATTTGGAAACTGATGGAAGCTCCACTCTTTGTCACTTGGCATTCAAAGATTATGTGTTTCAGAGGGATTCCAATTAAATTCAGAAAAAGGCAACGCATTGAAGATGTTTCATCATTTAGAATGGTACTTTTTAATGAATCCCTGCAGCCTTGAATTGGCTGATTTCTTCACTACTATTATTCTGCAAGTTAAAAAAGAATGGGAGTGTGAGGGAGTAAAATAGTTAGGAGTAGATTTAATATTTTGAACTTTAAAAAACAAGCATTTCTTTTATTGCTGTCCTCTGGGCAGGGTCTGCATAATCCAGCACTTTGGACAGGATATGGGAAAGTGGATTCAGGCAAATCATGTAGCATTGTTCTAAATGATCACACTGTATACATCATCATCTCTTGCAAATGAATAGTATTTTCAAATTGAGTAGGCCTGTTTTGCTAACCACCCCTCTCTTCCCCCTGCTCCTCCCTTTTTTTTCCGTCTTGGGAAGTCCTCTGATATGTAAAGGTTTATGTTTTTCGAAGAAGACAGAAATTAGACCTCAAGTAAACCCTCTGTATTATTGTATTTGAGTATTTATGTTTTATACATACTTTGGGTTGTTGTTACTTTAAGCCTGGTGCATTGGGAGTATTATTTTCTTCTTTGCATTCTGTTGAAAGAAATTTGCTATATAGATTCAGCGATGTTCCAAGTGTTGCACAGAAGAAGAAATTGCTGATCCTGGTGAATAGGGCATTGTGCTGATGCAGTGGTACTCGAGAGGTTTGATTTCTTTTTTCCTTCAAATATATACATATAATATGTTTACTTCAAGGCATTTTCTTCTGAGGTTAAAATGGCTGTTATGGTAGCATTCTTTTTTTCAAAGCTGGACTTCAGGTTGAGATGCTTTTCTTTTGCTAGTATTTCAAAGTGAGAATAAACCTATTCCCACCCCCACCCCTCTGCAGCTCATATCAGCTGAGGGGCAACATACTGATATTGATTTAGCAGTCCTGTTTATTACCATTGGCTTATGATTTCTAGGGACACCGCAGTGGTTTTGCATGTGTTTTTCAGTAACTGGTTTTGCTCTTGAACATATATAGCATGAAAGCACTGTCATTCGTTGTTTAGTTAGCACGAGCTTTAGCCTAGACCATTTTTTATTGCAGATCATCCCTTAACTTAAAATTACTTTGCACCCTATTATTTCCCTCTCCTACTGTCCCACCTTGGAGACGACCGACAGGGACAATGGCATATGAGTGGTGCTGTCCAAACCCGTAGCACTATAATCCTCTGCATAGGTTTTTGGACCTGAAATCACTGTGACCGCATCAAGGTTCATCTGTTCTAGATGAGAGACCCCAAAACTATGTGTTGGGAAGTCTAGTGGTTGCGGAAGGGAGAGACCCTGGCTAACCTTTGGAGAATGGATTTTCTACTTCCTTGGGGATGTTTTTGAGTGCCTATTTTAATTCCTCTGTTCTTTCACATCAGTAGAGTTATCTTAAATCATTTCAATGTGGAAAACACTCATTTACATGCAGCTTTTTTGCCATTTACCTTTGAACCGTGCCTGTGATCTGAGGAATGTACACATGTTCTCAGCCATTTGTGCAGAAAATTTTTGGAATTGAATATTGGGATAAGAAACTCCAATGCATCCAGGGAACCTTAAATTTTCAGTACACCTTTCATTAGAGACCAATCTTAATAGCTGTTGGCTCGTATGGCTTCTGGAGCACTGGTAGGAGGAGTTTGGTTTTTAAACAAATTTTGCCTAGAAAAGCCTAAGTATTATGTTTCTTTTCATCTGCCGAGCCAATTATTGTAGAGGTGAGATGGATGGCAGGCTGAGATCAAGGTCTTCTCTTTGCTTTAGGGTAATTGATATTGAGCAGGTTTTAGTTAGGTCAGAGCCTGGTAGTGTGGTTATACTTTCTGCCTAAGCTTCAGACCTTAATAGCCGAAAGGTAAAGTGATTTGGGGCCTAATGTCCATGTCCCATATATATCAGTAAACTCCCTTACTCTTCTTGGATCTGTCTGTTCTTGTGTGTTTTTCCTCTCCTCCTGACATAGGATGTCTGGCCTTATTCTTCAGGAGGTCTGAGTGTGGCATTGAGTGAAACTAGGCTACCTGATGACTGACAGGTGCTTTATACACCTTCTTCTGGAATGACCTTCCCTCTCCAGAGTGATGCTACTTGCTGTCAGTTTTGCAATCAGACAGCCCGTAGTCTCTGGCCTTCCAAATCTGTCAAGATTGAAGTGACCATCTATGTCCCTATGTCTACCTCTAAAGCTAAAGTGCTCTGCTACCGTCATTCAGTATTTATTGAGTGCTTACTGTGTACATAGCATCATCATCAATCATATTTATTGAGCGCTTACTATGTGCAGAGCACTGTATTAAGCGCCTGGGAGAGTACAGTATAACAGAGTTGGTTGACACATTCCCTGCCCACAATGAGTTTCCAGTCTATTCATTCATTCATTCATTCAATCATTTATTGAGCGCTTACTGTGTGCAGAGCACTGTACTAAGCGCTTGGAAAGTACAAGTTGGCAACATATAGAGACGGTCCCTACCCAACAGTGGGTTCACAGTCTAGAAGGGGGAGACAGAGAACAAAACAAAACATATTAACAAAATAAAATAAATAGAATAAATATGTACAAATAAAATAAATAAATAAATAGAGTAATAAATACATACAAATATATATACATATATACAGGTGCTGTGGGGAGGGGAAGAAGGTAAGGTGGGGGTAGGGGGAGAGGAAGGAGGGGGCTCAGTCTGGGAAGGCCTCCTGGAGGAGGTGAGCTCTCAGTAGGGCCTTGAATGGAGGAAGAGAGCTAGCTTGGCAGATGTGTGGAGGGAAGGCATTCCAGGCCAGGGGGAGGACGTGGGCTGGGGGTTGACGGCGAGACAGGCGAGAACAAGGCATGGTGAGGAGATTAGCATAGAGAAGCAGCGTGGCTCAGTGGAAAGAGCCTGGGCTTTGGAGTCAGAGGTTGTGGGTTCAAATTCCGACTCCGCCAATTGTCAGCTGTGTGACTTTGGGCAACTCACTTCACTTCTCTGGGCCTCAGTTACCTCATCTGGAAAATGGGGATTAAGACTGTGAGCCCCCCATGGGACAATCTGATCACCTTGTAACCTCCCCAGCGCTTAGAACAGTGCTCTGCACATAGTAAGTGCTTAATAAATGCTATCATTATTATTATTAGCGGCAGAGGAGCGGAGGGTACGGGCTGGGCTGTAGAAGGAGAGAAGGGAGGTGAGGTAGGAGGGGGCGAGGTGATGGAGACCCTTGAAGCCGAGGGTGAGGAGTTTTTGCCTGATGGTTGATTGGTAGCCACTGGAGTCTAGAGGGGGAGGCAGACGTTAATATAAATTAATTATGGATATGTACATAAGTGCTGAGGGGCTAAGGGAGGGGTGGATGAAGGCTGCAAATCCATGTGCAAGAGCGATGCAGAAGGGAGTGGGACAAGAGGAAATGAGGGTTAGTCGGGGAAGGCCTCTGGGAGGAGATGTGCCTTCAATAAGGCTTGGGAGATGGGGAGAGTGATTGTCTGTTGGATATGAAGAGGGAGGGGGTTCCAGGCCAGAGGAAGGATGTGGGAAAGAGGTCAGCAGTGAGATAGATGAGAGCGAGGCACAGTGAGTAGGTTGGCATTAGAGGATTAAAGCGAGCAAGCTGGATTGTAGTAGGAGATCAGGGAGGTAAAGTAGGAGGGGGCAAGGTGATTGAGTGCTCTAAAGCTGATGATAAGGAGTTTCTGTTTGCTAAGAAGGTGGATGGGTAATCACTGGACTTCTTGAGGAATGGGGAAACATGGATTGAACGTTTTTGTTGAAAAATGATTTGGGCAGCAGAGTGAAGTATGGACTGGGGTAGGGAGAGGCAGGGAGGTCAGGAAGGATGGTGATGTGGTAATCAAAGCGGAGTAATAATAATAATAGTGCTTGGATTAACTTGGTCACAGTTGGATGGAGAGGAAAGGGCAGATTTTAGCATTGTTGTGCAGGGTGAACTGACAGGATTTGGTGATAGATTGAATATGTGGGTTGAATGAGGGAGATGAATCAAGGATAATGCCCAGGTTATGTGTTTGTGAGACAGAGAGGGTGGTGGTGCCGTATAAGTGATGGGAAAGTTGGGAGAGGACAGGGTTTGAGTGGGTTTGGGTTTAGGTGAGGCATAATATGTATGCTCCAACGATGACAAATAACAATGATAAGAAAGAAAATAGAAGAGGAAAATTCTGTAAGAATCTGGTTAGACTCATCATATAAACTCCAAAGTTCATAATCATGGGAGATGTTAATACAAGTGTAGGGAATGATGCCAAGAGGTGGAAAAAATAATCAGTCCACATGCGATTGAGACGCTAACTAGCCATAGCCTTCTTCAATTTAGCAAATGTGCCAAACATTTTTTATGGTATTTATGGTAAGCACTTACTATGTGCAAGGTACTAAACTAAGTGCTGAGATAGATACAGACTAATCAGGTTGGATATGATCCACATCCCACATGGGGCTCACAGTCTTAATCCCCATTTTACAGATGGTGTAACTGAGGCATAGAGAAGTTAAATGACTTGCCCAAGGTCACAAAGAAGACAAGTGGCAGAGCTAGGATTAGAACCCAGGTCCTTCTGACTCCCAGGCCCGTGCCCTTTCCATTAGGCCACGTTGCTTTTTATCTTCAACCTTCCAAATGAGAGAAAGGCGTCATTCATTCACCCAAGGTCTAAACAGTAGCAGCTCCTAGACTGTATTGTTTACCATTAGCGGGACTTGAAAGACGTCCAGTTTACTCTAGTTATGTGAGGGGCAGAGCACTTAGCTCAAGCCATCAGTACAATCAGTGCACCGAAAGGTGGCATTCAAACCATCTCAGAGGCTGAATGTTAAAGAGACTTGCATGGCACTCGCTGACAAAGTTGCAGCATCCATGCTGGAACAAAGAACTCCAGCTAGTGGTAGTAGCAGCAGCACTTGAGAGCCCACTTGATACAGTGTACTGCACTTGGCAGTTAGGAAGGTTTATACTCTGAGGGAGCCAAACACCAATAGTCAAAACAAATAATTGAGCATAAATATAAGTGAGTGCTAAGGAGAGTGTAATTAAATGAATGTGAGAGCTCACCTCCTCTAGGAGGCCTTCCCAGACTGAGCCCCCCCCCTTTTTCTCTACTGCTCCTCCTCCCCTCCCCATCACCCCCACTCCCTCCCTCTGCCTTACCCCCTTCCCTTCCCCAAAGCACTTGTGTATATTTGTACATAGTTATTACTCTATTAATGACGTGTATATAGCTATAATTCTATTTTTCTATTCTGACGGTATTGACATTATTGACATCTGTCTATTTGTTTTGTTGTCTGTCTCCCCCTTCTAGACTGTGAGCCTGTTGTTGGATAGGGACCGCCTCTATATGTTGCTGATTTGTACTTTCCAAGCGCCTAGTACAGTGCTGTGCACACAGTAAGCACTCAATAAATGTGATTGAATGAATGAATAAATGTGTTTAGAGTTGGCTGAGCAGATGATATGACTCGAGGTGTTCCCTAATGCTTAGTACAGTGCTCTGCACACAGGAAGTGCTCAGTAAATACCATTGATTGACTGATAGATTGGTAGCAGTTTGAATGAAGAGGAGGGGGCAGAGCTGGGAGATGTGGAAGAAGAATCGGCAGAATGTGGCAGAGTTGAATGATAACTGAGTGAGAGTGACATCGAGGTCTCAGGCTTCGTGAACACCTATTGGTCTTTTTAGTCACAGTTGCATGTATGGAGAGGATCTTACCCTCATCTGCAAAAACAAAGAACGAATCTGTGTTCACAGCACTTTCCCAGGTAGTCAAGCATGGTTCGGAGAGTGGAGTGGGTGACTTTGACTCTGGTCCTTCCGGGCTCCAGAGAAGCAGGAGTAATGTAGGTACATTGCTCTGCCAGCATATGTATGGATGAGCAAATGTGAGGAAGAGATGCCAACAGTAATCTCCTCAGCACCTTCTCCAGAGCATCTTCAAGCATGACAGCAGAACAAATATATGAACAGCATCTTCAAACATGACAGAAGAACAAACATATGAACAATCTTGTCTCCCTGCAAGGCTCTCCAGCAGAAGAGATGGTTGGAGGATAGAAGCTATTCTATTCTGGCAGACTAGGAGGGTGGTACAGGAAAACATGACCCCCAGCCTTGAAAACCTTGTTGCTTTTGCTACGTTGGATAGAGAATATTGAATACAGAGTGCCACCTTTTTCATTTCTTTTCTTTCTTTGAAAAAACAATTGCAGAAATGATGCCTCTCCATTATATCTTTTTATGGTGTACTCTCAGTTTAATGGTTTATTTAAAGGACTTATTCCCTCCTCCCTTCCTCCCCGCCCCCTGCCGCATCCCCGTGCAGTTTTCTTTTGCCCGTATAATTGCCTCTTTGATTCCTTGAGCACTTCTTCTGATAGCTTGATCCTTCTGGTACTGAGTCTTAGTCCCAGAACCTGTAACATAGTGCTCAGCCTCATCTATCTCAGGCTCTTCCGAGTTTACAAGGAGATTTTCATCTCTGTATTTCAGCTTCTTGACTACCTTTAAGGTCCCCATGTTATCTCTATTTTTAGAATCTGAAATTATCCCTTAGAAATGCACTGGTACATGGGAGAATTTTTTTTTAATAGTTTTTAGCTAGCATAGCCAGGGTGTCTTTCTCTTCTCTCAGAAGGCTTTCATTTTTTACCTCTTTCAGAGAATATTATGGGAAATGCTTTGTGCTTTGTATACAGCTAGAACAAGTGAGGAGAGCTTTCTTGATTGGAGGAGGTGGGCCTGAACAGAGGTGTTTGGAGCTTTGATTGTCCCCATACGCAAGTAATCTTCACCTCCATTGGAGCTGGGGTTTTTTTGAATGGTATTTTTTAAAAACGGTGTTTGTTAAGAGCTTACTATGTTCCAGGCACTGTGCTAAGCGCTGGAGTAGATACAGGCTAATCAGGTTGGACACAGTCCCTGTCCCACATAGGGCTCACAGTCTTAATCCCCATTTTACAGATGTAGTAACTGAGGCACAGAGAAGTTAAGTGACTTCCTCAAGGTCACACAGCAGACAAGTGGAGGAGTTGGGATTAGGACTCCCAAGCCCGTATTCCATATGCTAGGTCATGCTGCTTCTCCACTGTTCCATTCTCTCGTAGTGTTTGGACAATAATATACTTCTTTGTGTCTCTCTTTGTTATCCCAGAGTCCTGTTTTCAACCTGTACCAGTTCAGCCCAGAGGAAGACTGTGTACCTTGTAAAGTAAGCTCTAATTTTAACCAATGTTATCCTTATTTTCAGAGCATTTGCTTCTAGTAAGATGAGAGAGAGACTTGATTTGGAAGTCACAGGATGTGGGTTCTAATGCTGGCTCCGCCACTTGCCTACTGTGGGTTCTTGGGCACGTCACTTAACTTCTGGGCCTGTTTCCTCATATGTCGAATGGACTTTTTACAGGTGGCGTAGTGGACTTTTTACAGAAGCAGCATGGCGTAGTGGATAGAGCATGGGCCTGGTAATCAGAAGGTCATGAGTTTAATCCCTGTTCTGCCACTTGTCTGCTATGTGGCCTTGGGCAAGTCACTTCTCTGGGCCTCAGTTACCTCATCTGTAAAATGGGGATTGAGACTTGGAGCCCCACGTGGAACAGGGGCTGTGTCCAACCCAATTTGCTTGTATCCACCCCAGTGCTTCAGTACAGTGCCTCTCACATAGTAAGCGCTTAAGAGATAACATCATTATTATTTAATTCCTACTCTCCTTTACTTAGACTGTGAGCCTCCCCTGTGGGACAAGGGAATGTGTCCAACCACGTTATCCTGTATCAACCCCAGCTCTTAATACAGTGAGTACTTGGTAAATAATAAGCTATTAACAATTACCATAGTTATTATTAGTAGTAATAGCAACCCAAGGATGCTTTCATACCAGAAGGGAAATATGCTTGGAAACCAATTGATCTTCCTAACACATGCCCTTATCTGAAGTAAATTGCACTTCTTTTGAGGGGCAGGCCATATCTTGCACTGCTTAAATCAAATTATGAGACCCTGTGGAGAATGTTATGGTTTCAGTAAAATATAATATGAAGAAATCCATTATTTACTACTACTACTACTAAGCTAAGTCATTTTGCTTCCCAAATTCCACTGTGACCTCTGGTGTGTTGTGATGGATAACTCAAATTAACCCAACCACTTCTGAGCATTAGCTTTTCAGCTAGATCTGCAATCCAGGCATAAAGAGCATCAGTGGGTTTTTGTGGTGGTGTTTTTGTTTGGATTAGTGTAAAGTTGTATACACTAGTCATAATAACTGCTGATACTTGTCAATATCAATGCTGCATTTTGTTTTTTGTTTGGATTAGTGTGAAGTTGTATACACTAGTCATAATAACTGCTGATACTTGTCAATATCAATGCTGCATTTTGTTTTTTGTTTGGGTTAGTGTAAAGTTGTGTTCACTAGCCATAATGACTGTTGATGTTTGTCAATATCAATACTGCATTAGCTACCAAACTACATTGCACTTGGGAGAAATTTTTTGGGTCAGGTTTATACTCCTTTCAACCCATATGTTGAGAGGCGTAAAACCTTGCCAACTCCCCAAGGCCGTCAATTGCCTGCATCAGGTCTCCAGCCTGGGTCACTCATAGAGTGACTGAGAACCAGCTCCAGACAATGGTGTCCCTCGTTTCGTTTCAATGGAACTTGGAAAGAAGAAGTTTTCTGGACCCAGCTCAGGTCTCCCTGGGGTGTCCTCAAAATGAAGGAAGATAGGTCCAACACAAGTAGAAAGGTTGCCCAGTGACTGATTTGCTCTCACCTGCCAGGGATCTAGTCCCTCAAAACAGTTGTGTGCTATTTCAGCAGGTCATCATTTTCTCTTTAAAAGGTGGTGGTATTTGCATAACCATGTTGGAAGGCCGTTTCTGACAGTCAAATAAAGCTCCCATCATCAAAGGCTGCATCTTGGTCCTTTAAATTGAGAAGATGCTTATTGCAGCAAACACCAGGAGTTTAGGTCAGGCCTGAGGCTCTATAATACTACCTGCATAAAACCCAAGAGCTGAGCATCTTGGGCTTCATGGTTGGGAGGACTAGGTCTCCTCGTGAGATTCCAATTTTCATTAGGTGGATGACTTGGATGTTATTTTGAATATGAGGACTATAGAACTTGGGCTCATTCAAAACTACACTACACTATTAGATGAAGAGAAAACTGGAGGTGAGGTGCCAAGATAAGATCTCTTTGGTCAAGAGAAAATCGGCTGTGGCTGTAAGTAATGCTACAGTGTTACCTAGATCACATTTCTTAAAGATTAGGTTCATAAGCCAATTTCTAACAAGGCAGCACCTTCTGGCTGCACTGGTCTGTATTAAGTTTAATTGTTAGACAAATCAGTCTGCTGTGTGACTTTGGGCAACTCTCTTAAATTCTGTGCCTGTTACCTCACCTGTAAAATCCATTCAATCATATTTATTGAGTGCTTACTTTGTGCAGAACATTGTATGGATTAAGACTGTGATCCTCATGTGGGATAGGGACCATGTCCAACCCGATTACCTTGTATCTACCCCAATGCTTAGAACAGTGCTTGGCATATAGTAAGCGCTTAACAAATACCATTATTATTATTATTTTACCTAGGGCTAGCCCAAGTCAAAGATTAATTTGTACTGGAGCTCAAACACATCTATGACACCGCCCCAGTACCTCTGGCCTCACCCCACCACCTTTGATCATAGGGCTAGTTTTGTCAGTTCCAGGACCAGTTGGTTTCATCCCAAGAGAGTACATCTCCTAGTATCGGGATGACATTTCACTGCTCCTTTCGGCCTTCAAACCATAATCCTTCTCCCCTCTCTCTTCTGCATGTGAGGTAAAGGCAGAGGAAATGATGCCTGCCTTTAGAGATCCAGCACCTCATATAGAACAAATTGTCCGTCTCCCCCTTTAGGCTATAAACTCCTTGCGGGTAGGGATCACATCTACAGACTCTATTGTATCATACTTGCCCAGTCTTTAGTACAGTGCTCTGAACACAGTAAGCATTCAATACTATTGATTGAATGTACTGTACTTTACAAACCTCATAGTTCATGGTACAGTGTCATGCACTTTGAACACCTGATATTTTCTGATAAAAATGAGGCTAGTCCATCAAGCCTCCTATATCCTCCAGTCTCACATACATACCTATTTACCATACAAATGAGTCTTAAAATCTGTTACCAAATATGTTGCTCACAATCCCTAATATCTGGCCTTTGAGCAGAAATTGTTGCCAATTGGGTTGTGCTTCAATAACGGTCTTACTTTTCTCCCCCTCCACCCTTTATTATATCTCCTTTCCCACTGCACTCCTGATGACCCTGCCACACTACATCATGATGTGGAGGTTTGATGGGTGAAAGAAAGATGGTAACTGGACAAATTGCTCCCTCCCCATATTATCCGTGTTCAGTATCTTCCTCGCAGTGAAACAACAATCTTAATGGGTTAGAAGTGAATCAAGGCACACAGGCACAGTGGGTGTAACTCTTTAAGGTGCTCTGACAATCGATGTGGTGAGGGTCTTCAAAATATTTTTTGAGAGTGTCTTTTCAGTATTCCTAAGACAGGCATTTGTCTCCACACTCCTGAAAAACCTCCAGATATTTGCTCATTCTTCTCTGAATCAAGGTGAAACTCCATCACTGGTGGCTTTAAAGGACCCAGTCAGCTCTCTCCCTTCTACTTATCCACTCTCTTCTTCCCCTCACACTCTTCATTCCTCCCAAGAAAGCCTACTCACTGTGCCTCGTTCTAGCCTCTCCTGCCACTGAACTCAAGCCCTTCCCCCTTCCAGGAACTGCATCTCCTTTCATATCTGACAGCCTACACCTTTTCCCAATTTAAAAGCTTTTCTGAAATCACATCTCCTCCAGGAGGCCTTCCCTGATTCATCTCAAATCTCCCTACTTTGTCCTCCAACTGCCACTTCAGCCCTTCTGTACCACCTAAACCTTTGAGTACTCCCAATCTCCTGTAACACTTATGCACATACATGGTTTATATTTGCTATTATTTCCCCCCCCCATAATTTATTTTAAGCGCTTGTTTTCCCCCACTAGATTGTAAACTCCTTGAGGACTTGAGATCATGTCTACTAATCCTATTGTACTCTTCTAAGCACTTAGTACTGAGCTCTGCACATAGGCATTCAATTAATGCACTTTTTGAGAAATCAGTTTATTGGCCTCAGGAAAACAGAATCTGGTAGGGGCCTCATCTCTCCTAGGACAGTGCATTTATTTTTCAGTCATTTGATACATTTGCCTCCCAATTGAGGAAGCATGCACTCGTCTCCCTGCCTTCCCTCTTCCCAGTCCATACTCCAGTCTGTGCCCAGATCGTCTTTCAAAAAGATCATCTGGACCCATCTCACTGCTCCTCAGAAACCTTCAATGGTTACCAGTTCCTCTCTGCAACAAACTGAAACTCCTGACCGTTGGACTCCAAGACATTCTGTCAATTCACTAGCCCTTACCTAGCCATGCCCCAGTTCACACTCTCTGTTCCTCCCAAGCCCATCTCCCTGTGCATCGTTCCTGATTCTCCCACTTCCAACCCCTGGCTTTTGCCGTTTTCCTGCTTGGAGCTTGCTACCCCTTCCAAATCATCAGACCTCAGATCTCCCAATGTTCAAAGTCCTACTGAAATCGCACCTCCTCCAAGAAGTTTTTTCCAACTTTCCTCTCAAGACTCTTGCATGCACAACCTCCTGGTGCACTTTTGTTATGTACTGTACTATTTAAACATTTCTACCCCTTGTCTAAATTATGTGTCTGCCTCCTCTGTCTTCTTGGGCAGGTATCATTTCCAACATCTATTGTATTCTCCCAAGCATTTAATAGTTTTTTTCATACAGTAGGTGCTCAATAAATTCTACTGATTAATGGTTTGGAGCAGTCATAACCATGTCCTAAAATAAACCAAATCAATCAAGGAAGGATCAGTAATAGGCTTATCAAGGGAAAAACAGACCATGGAGTTGTTTTAATACCCACTCTAATCCCAGCTCTGCCATTAATCAGCTGTGTGACTTTGAGCAAGTCACTTAACTTCTCTGTGCCTCAGTTACCTCATCTGTAAAATGGGGATTAAGACTGTGAGCCCCACGTGGGACAACCTGATTACCTTGTATCTATCCCAGCGCTTAGAACAGTGCTTGGCACTAAGTGCTTAACAAATGCCATCATTATTATTATTATTATTATTATTATTATTATGGCAATCAGTAACTTGTTTGAATGCCAGCATGTCATTTTCTTTCAGTAAGGTTAAGTATTCTTGTGGAGGGCTTGAGAGGTCAGCATTTTCAGGAAATATGGGGGTATTGATTAACGTGATTGTGTAAAGGAAAGATTGCATAAAACCATAATGAATGCTCACTGTCTTGAAAATGCCAGGAAAACAAAGGGAACTGTCATTTTCAAGGGTATGAAATTTTATCTCTAGAAAGTAATTAATTACCTGTTGCAACAAATTAAACTTGATTGATGCAGTTGCTCTCGTGACCCACATAGCCTAATCCCGTTATGTCCTGACATATTTATTGTCTGAATATTAGAGTGTCAGAAAAAAAAAAAACCCACGAATGAGTGACAGGACTTTCACAATAGCTACAGATTCAACCCAGGCTTTGGATCAGAGACGCCACTGTTGGTCGGGGGACTGTCTATGTTTTTGACTTCTCGGCCTCACAGTTGTTAATCTCAGGAGTCATTGTTTAATGGGAGCCAATCTTTCTGTGTAATGAATGCTAGATGGTCTGTATTCTGCAGGGATTCCTCTATCATTACAGTATTCTTTCAAATGATTCATTGTGACACGAAAGGGATTTATACCTGGCTATTTTACCTGAGTATATTTTTTTCCATATTACATTATTGAAAAGCTTACCTTTTTATGGTATTTAAGTGCTTACTTTGTGCCAGGCACTGTACTAAGCGTTGGGGTAGATATAAGGCGGAAAGGAGCATGAGGAGCACCTTCTATTTGGTTAAACAGAGAATTATTTGCCCCCAACTTCTTTGTATGCCCTAGGACTCTTTAGTTTAGGTACATCCTGCTTCTCTGTTTGGTTTAAATTTTAACCCATCCATGATGATGTTGGTGATGATGATGGTATTTATTAAGCACTACTATGTGCCAAGCACTGTATCAAACACTGAGTTAGAGACAAGATAATCAGCACATTCACAGTCCCTGTCCCACACGGAGTTCCAGGTCCAAGGGTTGGGTGGGGCAGACAGATATGGATCTCATTTTATAGATGAGGAAACCGAGGCATAGATCAGTTCAAGGACTTGCTCAAGGTCACCCAACAGGCAAGTGGCAAGGCCAGGATTAAAACCCGAGTCTCCTGACTCCTTATCTTGTGCTCTAACCACTAGGTCACTCTGCCCACCCATCCATCCCATCTGAGCATGGCCAATCCCCTGATTTCAACTTCAGTCACCAGGTGATATGGTTTTAAAGCCAAAGTATGTTTCATCTGAAATGAGGGAGTTCCTAGTGGCTCTGATCTGTAAAAGTCTTGTGCACAGTGACCATGTGTGTGGAGACCCAGATCTGAGATAGTGGTTGGAAAATCAAGAGGATGGTTAGCAAGATCAGCTTCAAAGAAAGAATGATGCCACTAATCTGCATAACTCTGGAGGTGTTCTTGCATGATTTTCAAGAGTGAAGAAGGTAAGAAAGCCCTTGTCAGAACCAAAAGACATCTCACTGGATAATTTCAAAGCTTGTGCAGAAAAATTAGGACACATCCTCGACTCTTGGTGTCATCCTCGACTCCGCTCTCTCATTCACCCCTCACATCCAAGCCGTCACCAAAACCTGCCGGTCTCAACTCCACAACATTGCCAAGATCTGCCCTTTCCTCTCCATCCAAACCGCTACCCTGCTTGTTCAAGCTCTCATCCTATCCCGTCTGGACTACTGCATCAGCCTTCTCTCTGATCTCCCATCCTCGTGTCTCTCCCCACTTCAATCCATACTTCATGCTGCTGCCCAGATTGTCTTTGTCCAGAAACGCTCTGGGCATGTTACTCCCCTCCTCAAAAATCTCCAGTGGCTACCAATCTTATCTGCGCATCAGGCAGAAACTCCTCACCCTGGGCTTCAAGGCTCTCCATCACCTTGCCCCCTCCTACCTCACCTCCCTTCTCTCCTTCTACAGCCCAGCCCGCACCCTCTGCTCCTCTGCTGCTAGTCTCCTCACCTTGCCTCGTTCTCGCCTGTCCCGCCCTCGACCCCCGGCCCACGTCATCCCCCTGGCCTGGAATGCCCTCCCTCCCAACATCCGCCAAGCTAGCTCTCTTCCTCCCTTCAAGGCCCTACTGAGAGCTCACCTCCTCCAGGAGGCCTTCCCAGACTGAGCCCCTTCATTCCTCTCTCCCTCGTCCCCCTCTCCATCCCCCCCGTCTTACCTCCTTCCCTTCCCCACAGCACCTGTATATATATATGTTTGTACATATTTACTACTCTATTTATTTATTTATTTTACTTGTACATATCTATTCTATTTATTTTATTTTATTAATATGTTTGGTTTTGTTCTCTGTCTCCCCCTTCTAGACTGTGAGCCCACTGTTGGGTAGGGACTGTCTCTATATGTTGCCAACTTGTACTTCCCAAGCGCTTAGTACAGTGCTCTGCACACAATAAGTGCTCAATAAATACGATTGATTGATTGATTGATTCTGATGGACTGAATTGGTAATAAAAATGTAATACATATGAGCATCTCCCAGTGGAGAGGCTCCGTGTAAAGAGGAGTTTTTGTATTTTAATAACAAGTGCAGTAGGAATGACCAGAATTTGAGGGAACCCAGTATTTTATTTATAGTATCTTGTCTGCCCACTTGTGTATGAGTGGATTGAACAAATACCATTTGCTGATTTAGATCAGGGTGTGAGCAGCCCGAGAATTTATCTAAATGAGTCAGCAAGAGGACAGCAGGCTACAATTTTTAAAGTCTCAATTTTGCCTTTTATCTCTCTTTTAGATTCTGACCACATTTCTTTCTTTTTTGCCTTTTACTTTTTCATCTTTTCTTTGTTTAAAGTCTGTCTTTCTCTTCCTTACAGGTGAAGTGGAGCACTAAGAGTCGAGATGGATCTTGATATGGTTAACATGTTTGTAATAGCTGGAGGCACCCTAGCCATCCCAATTCTGGCATTTATTGCATCGTTTCTTCTTTGGCCATCAGCACTCATAAGAATCTATTATTGGTAAGGTCATTGATTTTTTTTGTTGTTGTTTTTGTAATTTAGAAAGTTAGTTTTGTTTTCATAGGTAGTTATCTCTGATCTTCAAGTCAACTTTGTTTAAATGAAAATTCATGGCAGACAGTCATCCCCCTGACCTGGTCTTCATTGCTAACAGCCCAGTCACTCACATTCAAAGAGTCATACTATCTCTCTGATTCTAGCAAGGGGAGAGCTCTGTTCCCTGAAACTCTGGAATGAACAATTGTTTTGGTCAACAAATTCCAATACAATGCCCTCCCTAAATGTTTTACATTGTACACTAAAATTATTTTGAATAATAGGAGAGAAATGAAGAAGCGAGGATGATTAAGTAATTGCCCCCAAATGGCACACAGAGTAGAGGTTAGAAAATGGTGATTCATTATGAAAATCTTTACCAGGCAAAGCCATTGAAACAGGCTGAACTAAACTAAACATCAGCAGTTTTGATCCAGAGGTCTTCCTGGTCTGCCAGCTTTCCGGTATGACTGCCAAGGCTTTCGTTGCTTTTCCAAGATTCTGCCTATTCCGATGCTGCTCTCTGTCCCATTAATAGGTGCCCACCATGGTCTCACACCTGTCTCATGTTTCTGCTCAGGTGACAGAGACTTAGAGCTGGACTGGTAGCCCCCAAAATGGGAAAATAATGCAGGTGACAAAAGAACCAGAGAAAATAGTGGTTTGTGCTTGGGCTAAACTTTTAGTGAAAGAAAGCTAGAGATTTTATGAGCATTAAAGAGTTGGGTAAATGGGAGTCTTTGAATCAGGAAAAGAATCTAAGGAGTTCAAATTTTGTGTGCTTCCTCTTCCATCTTTCCTTTGGGCTTTCTCTGGTGTAAAAAGATTGCTGGACTCTTTGTCTGCTGCCAAGCTGTGATCCTTGAAAAAAATCTAATGAAATGGAAAAGATTGTTTCACCTCTTTTCTGTGCAATGACCGCTTCAAAAAGGTCACTGCAGACTCTGTCTTTGCACATCAACGGAGCAGAAGCATGGTTTGCTTAAAGTAGCTGGGCTCATACCATTGGCAGCATGATTGTTTATCACTGGGGGGCAAAAACTCCTGTTCAGTCACCAGACTAGGGTTGCTGAGAGGGATAAACCTTATCTCTGCTGTTACCATTGCCTGTCTGTGTGAAAGACATTATGAAACAGAATCTGCATTCCCTTATTAGACCAGGGTGAGAGCCATGTGATATTGTGTTGCTTTAACTAGCCAGGATCCCAGTTGCCTAGGTTGATCACCTTTGAGAAGGAAGCCAGTTGCTGGTGGGTACAAGCAATTTTTTGTCCTTTTTGATTCAGGAAAGCAGTCTGAGTGTAAACTCAGTTTGTTGGGAAGGGACATCAGCCAGGGAAGCCTTTGAGATCATGCCAGCATGATTATCCCAAGGGATAGTCATGCGAATCCAAGGGCATGTGGGGGGTGGAGTGGGAGGGAGAGAGAGAGAGAATCAAATGAAAATCAAGTGAAGCTGTTAGATAGCTCATAATACCCTTGCAAATTGGGGCAGGAAAACCTTCCATTTAGAAACAAAAAACAAAAAAACAGCCAAAACATGAGAGTTCCTTCTTCAGAATCCATAGCAACGCAATAGGATGCCTTTCCTTGCAAACAGTACTATGCAGTTAAAACTGCCATTCATTTTGCAATTGTCAAAGGATACTCTGCAGGCAGCAAAACTGCAAGTGATTTGTGTTTGTAAGAAGCCAGAGTCTTGCAACTTTTCTGTGCAAAACCTCTAATGGCATTAGAGTAGCTGTCCGTGATGGGCACCAGGGCGTTTTACTGTTCTTCACTAAATGTGTCAGTCTCATTTCAGGGTAACTGCACAATTGTGCAGCTGCAAACAGCAGTCAACTTCCATTTTGTAAGATCCCCGTTTCTTTATTAGTCAAGAATGAGGCTGATTATTATGTAATGACTGTGATTTCTGTGAGTATGCTGTCTTCCTATAGACTCTTCCTCTGAAGGAGGTCAGAGGGCTTTATAGTCACCCTGGGAGGAGAATAACGAGTACTCCTGAGGCCAGCTGTTAAGAATCTTGGGAGTCTTGGGAGAGTGTCCAGCCCCAATCCCATTAAGACGCTGGTGATTACTGCAATTGCAAAGTGGTGCTGAAGGGATCCCTAGCATATGCCCATTAGAACACTGACAGAAAACTGGGTTGGATACATTTTTCTTTGGGAGTGAAAAGAACAGAAATTCTTTGTATTGAGCTGGAGAAACAGAAGAATGAATAAGTGTTGAGTTCTCTCAAGTGGAAGATGGGGAGCACAGAGGAATTTTTCCAGGTTAGGACTAAATTGGAGAATCAAGAGTAGATTTCCCAGTATTTGCTGTAAAAATGATATGAGTGAAAGACTTATCTGGTGATATTAACCAAGGGGAAGATACTGAAGAGATATAGCTCAGAAGAGATGCATTTGTGCACTTTTCTTTTGACTATGCTATTTAGGTCAGTAGGTTCTCAGTCTGTTTTATCCCTGAAAAAGGAAGGATTTAGTCTTTGACATGGTTTCCATTTACTGTAAAATAATGATTTGTTTAAGAGAGAGATACGCACGTTTGTCTTTCTGCTTTTCCTTGCCTTGGCAAGTTTTGTTTTGTTTTAAGAAGGAGATATTTATTTCCTTCCTTGGGGAATTTTAAGTCTTACCCAAAAAGTCTCCTTTCCTTATTTAGGTTCCTTTTTTCGATTTTGGAATAACAAGATCTTATGAGAGATAATAAGGCATTCTTATACCTTGTCCAAATTATCATTGATCAACTTTTGAAAGATTTCACATTTTTCTATCTCTGTTCACCTCAAGGCACTTTACAAATTTATCACATAGATGAGTCTGATGTGTTCTTACACTATATTACATTGCCATTCATTAAAGTGAACCATGTCCATTAATTAGCAGCACCGAGGAATCCAAGGTAATTATTGCCTGTGAATTTAGAGGCTTAAGAGAAATTGACTAATTTGAAAAAAGAAAATAAAATATAATACTGCTCCCTTTTGTATGTATACAATTTGTGTCCTCTCTCCCCTAGTAGATTTGTAAGCTCCTGAAAATCAGGGACCATGTTTCTTGAGAAGCAACGTAGCCTAGTGGATAAAGTATGGGTCTGTGAGGCAGAAGGACCTGGGTTCTAATCCCTGCTCCTCCATTTGTTTGCTGTATGACTTTGGGCAACTCACTACACTTCTCTGTGTCTCAGTTTCTTCATCTGTAAAGTGGGGATTAAGACTGTGAGCCTCATGTGGGACAGGGACTGTGTCCAACCTGATTTGCTCGTATTCACCCCTGTGCTTAGTATAGTGCCTGGTACATAATAAGTGCTTAATAAACACCATTATTATTTTATTGTACTCTCCCAGATAAAGTGCTCTGTATGCAGTAATAATGACAGTCTCCCATTGGGAATGATGGATGAGACTTGGCCCCAAACTTTAGTACTGAGAGCCTGCTTGAAGGAATTGATTCTAGTGCTAGTGGTTTGTGCAGTGCCACTTGCACTTTCTTGTCCCTGCCAGTCATGTTCCGTCAGGAACACAGTAGAATGAGTGTGTAAGAGGGCAGGGATGTGGAACATTGCAAAGTGCACATAAAAGTTTTTTTACGAGCAGGACCCATTTATGGTTTGCTGCTGCAGGGTCCCGTTACTGTATCGTAACGCAGTGACCCAGCAGGTGGTTGCCTTGGTAGCCACTGTGGTTTTTGCTGTACAAGTTAGCTATTTTTCAGGAATTCTACTGGGCCTGTCCATGTGCACAATGGTTCAGAAACCTTCCCCTTGGGTGGCATAACCCCAGCAAGCTTCCATTATTTGCAGAGTTGGTGCTAGAACCCTGGTCTCCTGATTCCCAGAGCAGTACTCTTTATGCTGGATCACAATAGGCACTCAATAAGTACTGCAAGAAGCAGCATGGCCTAGTGGATAGAGCATGAGCCTGGGAGTCAGAAGGACCTGGCTTCTAATTTCGGCTTCGCCAGTTGTCTTGGACAAGTCACTTAACTTCTCTGGGCCATAATTATCTCAACTGTGAAATGGGAATTAAGACTATGAGCCCCATGTGGGATATGAACTGTGCTTGCATCTGCCATGGCACTTAGTACAGTGCCTGGCACATAGTAAGCACTTAATAAATTCCATTAAAAACAATAACAAAAAGCTATTGAATGAATGAACATAAAGATTAGGCCATAAAGTCTCCTTCTTTCTCAATTGAAATTTCCAAGTAAACTTTCCAAATAAATTTCCAAGACCAAGTAAACATAGTTTCCCTATCATGGAATTTTGGTAAGGCATTGAGATTAACAAAAGCTGTTGGGAATTTCTGTAAATGCACAAATTGTTGGTATCTGAGCTATACTTTTCCCTCTGAGCGGTAAGGTTGCTTAGAACATTGACTTTCCTTAGGGAGCATGACCAATTTACGTTCCCATGCTTCTGTGGGACTTAGAATTGGCGCCGTGAAGTTCCAACCAAAGTTCTTCTATTTGTAGATTCCCAACTGAGCCCTCTCCTTCCTCTCCCCCTGCTCCCCCTCCCCATCCCCCCCGCCTTACCTCCTTCCCTTCCCCACAGCACCTGTATATATGTATATATGTTTGTACGTATTTATTACTCTATTTTATGTACATATTTATTCTATTTATTTTATTTTGTTAATATGTTTTGTTTTATTCTCTGTCTCCCCCTTCTAGACTGTGAGCCCACTGTTGGGTAGGGACCATCTCTATATGTTGCCAACTTGTACTTCCCAAGCGTTTAGTACAGTGCTCTGCACACAGTAAGCACTCAATAAATATGATTGATTGAATGAATGAATGGATATCATTATGACTGATCTATGACATGGTAAAATAAGTCTTCTCCCTCTCCACCAGGCACCTCCTGAAGACTCTGCTCAACCCTCTCTCCCTGTTGTTTCCCTCACCATAACCCCACACCCTGTTATTTAATGAACAGATTGGCCAATTTTAAAATGTCTGCTCATCAGGTATCAGGGCTCCAAGCCACCCAAGATGACTCAAGGTCAAGGATTTCACTCTGGTTCCTGCTGCCCTGCTTCCCATGAGAATATTGGACTAATTTTAGCCTGGGTGCTGCTTCACTACTGGGGTAACATCTGACTCCTTATCAGCTCTAGTCCTTATAAGAAAGGCAAATGGCTACTTTAAGTTAAATATTTTAATCCATTTGCCTCTCAGATTTTGGGGCTATAGACAATAGCAGTCATCTAGCATCCTGGATCTCACCCCTGGGCATGTGTAGGGGTGGTTTTGGGGAGCTTCATTGATCCAGGAGTGGCAGCAACCTCGATTTCTAAGAGGCATAGAGGAGGAAATTAGTCTGTTTGCACATATGATAGTGGAAGCAGAGAAGCAGGACTCAGGAAGGTGGTGGTCTGGTCTTGGCACTGACCTTCATCACATCTGAATAAGACATCTGTCACTGTATTTCTGCAGTGCCAACTCCAGGCTAGGCAAGCCCTTTCCTTAGTATCTTAATGGGGGCTTCTGTCACAGTAGGAGATAGCCTAAAATCCTAAAATGCTGTATTACCTTCCTACATCATTTCCATTTTAAATACAATTCTGTCCGAGCTCTCTGCTCAGTCAATTTATTGAGTACTTACTGTATGCAGAATTCTGTACTAAGCACTTGGGGGAGTGCAACATGACAATATAACAGACACACTCCCTGACCACAATGACCTTACAGTCTAGAGGAGGAGACAGACATTAATATAAATAAATAAATTACAGATATATACTTTGGGTCTGGGGTGGGAGGTGATGAGTAAAGGGAGCAAGTCAAGGTGACGCAGAAGGGAGTGGGAAAGGAGGAAATGAAGGCTTAGTCAGGGAAGGCCTCTTGGAGGAGATATGCCTTCAATAAGACTTTGAAGTTGGTGAGAGAATTGTCTGTCAAATATGAAAAGGGAGGGTGTTCCAGGACAGAGGTAGGGTGTGGGTGAGAGGTCTGCGGTGTGCTAGACGAGTTTGAGATGCAGTGAGTATGTTGGCATTAGAGGAGCAAAGTGTGTGGGCTGGGTTGTAGTAGAAGACTAGTTAGGTGAGGAAGGAGGGGGCAAGGTAATTGAGTGCTTTAAAGGCAGTGGTAAGGAGTTTCTATTTGATGCGGAGGTGGAAGTTCTTGAGGAATGGGGAAACGTGGATTGAACGTTTTTGTTGAAAAATGTTCCGGGCAGCAGAATGAAGTAAGGACTGGAGTGGGGAGAGACAGGAAGCAGAGAGGTCAGCAAGGAGGCTAATATGGTAATCAGGGTGGGTTAGGATAAGTGCTTGGATTAATGTGGTAAAAAGTTTGGATAGAAAGGAAAGGATGGATTTCAGCAAAGTTATGGAGGTTGAACTGACAGGATTTAGTGATAGAATGAATATGTGGGTTGCTCTGGCTTATGCTGCTCTCTCTTGGGCTTAGAACTGGAAAACTGATTCACCACCCTCTAAAGCTGAATCTGAGGCATCCTTGGTTGCTACACTTAGCTGTCTTTTGAAATGGAAGATAAAGCCACTGCGGCAGTTGATGCTTCTCACAGTGAATTGCTAACTGGTGAAGCCATCCTACAGAGTGATCGCACCTTATGACAGAGCCATGCAGTTTTGCATAAAATCATCTTTGGGCTGACATAGTCAGCTGCACCCAGATCCATTGGTAAAAGCATCAACGTGGTGCTTAGTTTGGCACAATAGGGCTTCTGAGAGTCTGAAAAGACTGGAGAGCTGTCTTTAAGAATCTGTCCTTGTTTCTTTCTTTTTTCTTTTTTTAACTTTTGACTTCTCAGGACCTCAAATCCTGAAACCAAAATTAATTGAGCTTGATTATAGTATTCATTGATGTAGAAAATTACTCTTTTTATTCTTTTGTCTGAATGGTAAACGTTGGCTTTTTCTATTAAATGTTGCAGAATGTGAACCTGGACCAGAAAATTTAGTCATTTTAAAAATGGGCAGTGATTCCTCAGCTTGAAGCAGTACCTAAACATGATGTTTATAAAATATGCAGTATTCTCTTTTAATTTTCTTGCTCTGGACTAGATTCATTCTCATCCTGGTCAATTTTACATCACCCAAAATGACCCCTATCGGTGGAGTCTCCAGGCAAAAATGATGGACAAGCCAAATAAAATATGAATAGGAGTTTCTCTTTACACCTATTATTGTTATATTTCAGAACTGTTAACTAATTCACATGGGAAATCCTCACAAAAGTAGTCCAATTAGCATCTGATAGATCGATAAAGTTTGAGTGCCTACTGTGTACAAAGCACTATATTAAGCACTTAGGTGAGTAAAATAGAGGAGATAGAAATAATGCTGGTCCTCAAGGAGTCTATAATCCGGATGGGACAGTAAGCACTAATATGATTTACAGGCAGGAGGAAGAAGGAAAAAAGGATATGTGCCTGAGTTAATGCTTAAGTAAGGGAGTATGGCAATTTGGTAAATGAGTGGTTGTAGTGGTGGTTGTGAATACATTTTTCCTTAGGTGGGGAAGTTCTCGTGGAGGAGATGTGATTTCGAAGGGCTTTGAAGATTGGGAGGGTCGTGGTCTGTGTGCTTTGAATTGGGAGAGAATTCCAGGCAGGGGAAATGGTGGTGAGACAGCGACGAAGTACAGTGAGAACTTTAGCTTGAGAGGACTGAAGAGTGTGAGCTGTGGTAGAGTGGGAGAAGAAACTGGATAGGTAGGAGGAAGAGAGATGGTTGAGGGCCTTAAACCAATGATCAGGTGTTTCCTATTGATGTGGAGGTGGATGGGCAACCACTGGAGGTTTTTGAGGAGTAGGGAGACATGTGAACAGTGACATTTTAGAAAAATGATTTGGGCAGCAGATTGAAAACAGGTGAGACTGGAGACAGGGAGACCAGTGAAGAGGCTGATGCAGTAGTCAAGTTGGGATATTACAAGTGCCTGAACCAGTGTGGAAGTTATTTGAATTGAGAGGAAAGGGCAGATACTGGAAATATTGTGGAGGAAAAACCAACAGGATTTGGCAACACATCTTCAGTATGGGGGGTTGAAAGAGAGGAAGGACTCAAGGGTAATACTAAGTTTGTGGCCTTCAGAGATGGGGAGGGCGGTGGTGTTGTCCACTGTGATGGGGAGGAGGAAGGGATATTCATTAATTTATTGAGCACTTACTGTGTGCAGAGCACTGTACTAAGCACTTGGGAAGTACAAGTGTGCAACATATAGAGATGGTCCCTACCCAACAGCGGGCTCACAGTCTAGAAGGGGGAGACAGACAACAAAACAAAACATATAAACCAAATAAAATAAATAGAATAAATATGTACAAGTAAAATAAATAAATAAATAGAGTAATAAATATGTACAAACATATATACATATATACAGGTGCTGTGGGGAGGGGAAAGAGGTAAGGCCGGGGGGATGGGGAGGGGGAGTAGGGGGAGAGGAAGGAGGGAGCTCAGTCTGGGAAGGCCTCCTGGAGTAGGTGAGCTCTCAGTAGGGCTTTGAAGGGAGGAAGAGAGCTAGCTTGGCAGATGTGTGGAGGGAGGGCATTCCAGGCCAGGGGTCGACGGCGGGACAAGCAAGAACGAGGCACAGTGAGGAGATTAGCGGCAGAGGAGTGGAGGGTGCAGGCTGGGCTGTAGAAGGAGAGAAGGGAGGTGAGGTGAGGGTATGGGAGATAAAATGAGGAAGAGTTCCATTTGGGATATCTTGAGGTGCTTGCAGGACATCTACATAGAGCTGTCTTGGAGGTTGGAGGATATGCGAGACTGCAGAGATGGAGCAAGTCAGAGTTAGCGAGGTAGATTTGAGAATCATCCACAGAGAGGTAGTAGTCAAAGCCACAGGATCTAAGGAGCTCACCAAGGGAGTGAGTGTAAAGTGAGAAGAGAAGAACAGAGCTTTTAAGGGGCACCACATTAGTGGGTGGGAAGCAGAGAAAGAGTCAGTGAAAGAGACGAAGAGGGATCAGCCTGAGACGTAGGAGGAGAACCTGCCGAGAGCTGTGTTTCCAGGAGACGGGAGTGAGCCACAGTATTGAAAGCAGCCAGGTGGTTGAAGAAGAATAAGATAGAGTCTGTTCAGTTTGTCAAGGGGCGGTCTCAGTGGAGCGAGTAGGGCAGAAATGATACTGCAGAAGGTCAAGAAGGGAGTTGGAGGGAAGGGAATGAAGGCAGCGGGTACATACAACCCATTTGAGGAGTTTGGATAGGAATGGGAAGGGGGAGTTGGGGCAATAGCTGGAGGATGCACCATCTTTGCATTTAAAAATATTAAATTAGTAAAATTCAGGGAGTTGATCTGAACATTTTAAAAAATACTGCTTTCAGTATGTACGAATCTCAGAAAGAAAAATGATTTTTGATGAAGATTGGGGAAAATATTCTCTTCCTAAATTGTAAAGGAGAGCATTTATATCGGACAATTTAAAACACTCCCAGATACATGGATTTTCTCTTCACCTGTAAGGCTTTGAAGTAGTTTTGACTCAAAAGAGGTTATAAAACTGGTCCTTGACTAACTGCCTGAAACCATAAATTCTCATTTTATTTTGAGAAAATTCTCCATTGAGAAATGGCCTACTTATTAAAATGGAAATTTCAGATTAGAAACTGATTTTGGCTAACTAGTGCTGCAGAAACTCAGTTAACCAGTCACGATGGTATATAAGCCAAGTTTTAGAATAGTTGATGAAAACATACAGTCAAAATACAATGGGAATACCATCCTGTAAAATTCCAAAGTAGTAAATCACTTAATCTTATTGAGACTTGTTTAAAAAAACCTAGACTAATGATCTAGCTTTGAGAAGACCACATTTTCCAGATATGGTGATTGGGTGTATGAATGCACTTTTTATTCACAGAGCGTTAGCTAGTAAGTAACTCTGTCTCTCAACTACTCCATGCGAATGAAGCAGTGGAAAGATCCAGGTGTGCTGTGGACCCTGGCATACCCAGACAGGCTGAAGAAAGTAAGCACTTGCACCATCCCTAAGCCTTGCCCTTGCTTCCCACTTTATAACCTGATTAGGTGTGCCTCGGCCTAGTTGAATGCCTCCGAAATGCATTCACTGTCCTGAAGTGATGAGTCTGATTACTACTTAATAAATACATCCAGCTAATTTGGTTTTGCTTATTATCTTTTTCTGAAGGTACTGGCGTAGGACACTGGGCATGCAAGTTAGATATGTTAATCATGAGGACTATCAGTTCTGTTATTCTTATCGGGGCAGGCCTGGAAACAAACCTTCCATCTTAATGCTGCATGGCTTCTCGGCCCACAAAGATATGTGGCTCACTGTCATCAAGGTATGTTTTTAAACTTCGTTCATAAAGGGCATGGTCTTTGGCTTACAGCAGGTTCACTGTTGCTGTGTCAGTACTAGCAGAACAGGAGTAGAAAAAGTGAACTCTTTATTAACCTCCCCTCTTTCTCAGTGGCCCAGAACTGAAGTCAATTCTTTCGAGGTAGCATGGGTTGGGATCACATTTTTTTCTTTTTTTTGATCTTTGAAATGCTGAGCTTCTATTTTTCTTTCCATTTTCCTTTTTTCCTTCTTTCACTTCACATATAGAGAAGTAGGTCATTTTGTTGCTTGACATATCGTCTTGTACTCTGTTTTTCTGTTTCATTTATAAATGTGCTCCCAAATACCTCTGGCGGATATACTCCACAGATATATGGTGGAACAGGGAGCTTGTAATTTTGGAGTGGCGGGGAGCGGGGGAGCAGGAGGGGATGAGAAGTTGTTTTTTGTATAAGATGGCAACAAGGCTGAGTACCAAAGCCATGCTGAGGCATAGCAAGTGTGCCATTTCCCCATTCACTACCACCACCTCCTCAGGATGCAGCTAAGGCATCCCCACCCTGTAAGTGTGGGGTTAGGAGTTGCAAATAATATGGGGGCGGGGAGGTTAGTCACCACTAACCTCTGCACTTCCTCTCTGCCTCAGCAATTACTAATGCCTGCTCAGCTGTGAATTTATAGTACTTGAAGTGGCACTTCATCCCACCTCTCAGGAGAGCCCTAAACCACCCTACTCTTGTTATATGATTAAATCTCTGCCCGGAGGTGAACCATCCCAATTTCTTAGGTTTCCAACTGGAATCAGACACCAACAGTCCCACTTAAATTGTTCTCTTCACGTCCCACCCACATTCATGAGCAGGGATACAAATCACTGGTCCCGTCAGTACCCACCCCAACCCCTTAGTTGTTGGGAAGGCTGACACTGTTGTGGGGACAAGAAAAATGCTGGGGTAGTTGAGAAAGTAGCCCTGGAATAGGAGTTCAGCCATAGGCATACTTTTGCCTAGGCTTGCATCTGTTCTGACGAAAGGATTTTTGTCACTCTAAGAAACAAATCTTTGGGTTTTTCTCCTTTTCTGTTCCATCTTCCCCTACTGCCCCTCAGTGAAGCCAACTGAGTGCAGGGGCAAAATTGAGTCGGGGCTCCAAAGAAGATGGGGCTGGGGATAAAAATGAGAAGTACACAGGGTCAGGGAGGTGGACTTGTGCATGCAACACATGGAGCCATGAAGGTGGACATTGACACACACACATGCACACACACACACACTCACACTACAATTAGGACTTGGTAGAGGGCCTGTTTCCCACTTAAAGTCGGGGCTGCCCCCCCCCCACCCCCCCAGGCATCCATTTTTTGCTTGAGGCCAGGGTCAGATGGAGTGCAAAACACCTGTTCCCTGCTGAGGCTGGGGACTGAGAGAATTGCAGTCCAGAGCCCTATTGTGGCTTCAGCCTTTTACAGTGAGAGGCAGCAAGGGCAGCCTAGGAGTTGTTCCACAAATTAAAACCCTGTTAGTATTACAGTATAAGTGCTTAACAAATGCCATCATTGTTATTATGAGATTTGTTCATCTTTTAACAATTCTCAGTTTAGACAAGTCGAGTTTTAAAGGGTAAGTCCCATTTGTTAATGGGTGATCAAAGTACTCCATTCCTAAAAGTGAAACTGCATTATAAACATTACCTCATCACCAAAACTTTACATTGCCCTTCATAAAGGAAATTATGAAAGAAGCATCTTAAAGAACCTTTTTTAAAAAATGGAAAAAATCCTTGATTTCCAATTTTAAATTGTTTTCCATTCTTTTCCAGTATTGTTATAAACACCACTAACAGTTAAGCTCCTTGAGGGCAGAGATGATGTCTTCTTACTCAGTTGTTGTCTCCCAACCGCTTAGTACAGTGCACTGCACACAATAAGCACTAAGTAAATATCATTAATCGATTAAAAACATGTTTGAATTAAACTTACTGTGCTCTCCTTCCTAACCTCTGAAACTCAATCTACAAGTATACAACACTGCCAAAATTTTCAGACCAATTTTGAGATTTTCATTTCAATCAATCAGTGGTATTTGTTGAGCGCTTATTGTAGGCAGAGCAGTATACTAAGCACCTGGGAAAGTACAATACAACAGAGTTGGTAGATATCAGTGATCCCTGTCCACCAGGATCTTACAGCCTGTAGGGGACTTAAACATTAAAATAGATTAGGTATAGGGGCAATTGTAGAGTATAAAAATATTTTATGTAAGTGCTGTTGGGCTGGGATTGAGTAAGGGGTACACAGCAAAGTGTACAGTTGATCCAGAAGAGAGGGATGATAGGGGAAATGACGAGGTCCTGGTTTCAAAATATACTTTTGATTGGTATTAAGTAATTCTAATTTATCTACTCCATCACTGTGGTCCCTTAAATCCAAACCTGGCAATTGTAGGTGAGGTTTAAAGTCCTGGGTTGCAATCCTTGAGATTCAGACTTTTGAGTTTTACCCCTTTTTAATTCAGTACTATGCAAATACTGTACTTCTGTTTATTGCTCGCAGTGTCTCCTGAGCTCTCCTGACATAGTTTTAAAATTACTGTGCCTTTCTTCATCCATATGTCTCCTTTAACTACAAACTAGGTCACTTGTCCTCGGGGCAAACCCACATGCCCCCTTTTGGCTTAAACTGATAAATATCCATTCGATGCAAAATTGTTTGGCCTTTCTAAATTCAAAATGTGTTATCTTTCTCGATTTGAAATGGTATTGCCTCTATCCCCACTATATGTTTTATCTGTGAATGTGGCAAGACAGTTCTCAAAAATCCAGGAGACCGTTTACAATAATCAATATTTACAAAACTTTTTAATAACTTCAAAGGGATGTGATACAATAGTGGTAGACCTGAATAAGAAAAGTTTCAGCTGTTCTAGTTAAACAATGGAACAACTTTTAGGTGGGAGCAAGATGATATGCAGTACAACTCCAGAAGCAGCGGGGCATGTGTCTGCTGTGTGACCTTGGGCAAGTCACTTAACTTCTCTGGGCCTCAGTTACCTCATCTGTAGAATGAAGATTGAGTGTGAGCCCCATGTGGGTTACGCACTCTGTTCGGCCTGATTAACTTGTATCTACCCACCACTTAGAACAGTGCTTGGCACATAATAAGCCCTTAACAAGTGCTATCATTATTATTACTATTAGTGGAAAGAGCATGGGCCTGAGAGTCAAGGGACTTGGGTTCTAATCCCAGCTGTGCTACTTGCTGCTGTTTGACCTTGGGTAAATCACTTAACTTTTCTATGCCTCAGTTTCCTCATCTGTGAAATGGAATGAATTATCTGCTCTTCCTCCCCTGGGACTGTGAGCCCCATGAGAAACAGGGACTGTGTCTACCCTTATTATCCTGTAACCACCCTCTCTTGTCTTGTCTTATGCCATTGAGTCGTCTCCGACCCATAGTGCTTAGTATAGTGCTTGGCACATAGGACTTAATAAATACCACAGATGATATTATCAGAATATCAGATGTTATACCCCATATTCAGAGCCAGATCAGCCCTGCTGGGGCATGGTAATAATAACAATAATAATAATAATTGTGGTATTTGTTAAGCGCTTACTATGTTTTAGGCACTGTACTAAGTGCTGAGGTGGGTACAAGCAAATCAGGTTGGACTGTGTCCAACATAGGGCTGACAGTCTCAATCCCCATTTTACAGGTGAGGTAACTGAGGCCCAGAGAAGTAAAGTGATTTGCCCAAGGTCACACAGCAGACAGGTGGTAGAGCTGGGATTAAAAACCAGGACCTTCTGACTCCCAGGTCTGTGTTCTATCCACTAGGCCATGCCACTTCTCTGATAATTGTGGTATTTGTTAAGCGCTTACTATGTGCCAGACACTGTACTAAGCACCGAAGTGGGTACAAGTAAATCAGGTTGGACACAGTCCCTGTCTCAAGTGGGGCTCACAATCTCCATCCCCATTTCACAGATGAGATAACTGAGGCTCAGAGAAGTGAAATGACTTGCCCACTAAATCATCTTGCACGTTCCCTCTTCTCCTCCCCACTTTTGGTCTGTTGGACTCCAGAACTTCCGGACCTCAGGTCTTGACAGAAAGCCAAGACCACCACATCTGCTCACATGAGCTAGGGCCAAGAGGTGGTGTCAATTGGTATTAATGGTCACCTATTAGAACTTGGACACTTCTGTTGTCAAGTCCAAGGGTGAGGAGGAGGAGGCATGAGGGCTTTAAAGCAGCCCTCCATGTCCCCAGGCCAGTAGGACCTACCATGGTTGGGCCAGGCCCAGCACAGTGAGGATTGCAGGGACAACTGCGGGGCAGCCAGAGCAGCTCCCATAGAAGCAGACACACAACGAGTTGCCAAAAGGGTGGGCAAGGACCCAGGAGGAGACAACTCAGGGCTAGGAAGACTACTGTTTGCCCAAATTCTGGTATGGTTGACTCTTACGGGGGATGCTGCCTCTTTAAGTGGCCACTACCCGGTTTGGGACAAGCAGGGGACAGAGATGACCAATTTATCAGTGTGATCCCTATCACCATTTACTCCAGTCATGGAATTAGTCTTTAAAAGAGTCTTGAAATATCATCTAGCCATTTGCCAAACTCTGGTCAAGAACATACTTTAATCACCCCAGCCCTCTTTTTCAAACCCTCCAGAAAAGGAAATTATCTGTCCTTATCAGTCATCCATTCCGATGTTTAATTACCCTCACTGTCAAGAAATTCCTCCTTCTATTGAACTTGAATCCCCTAGCTAGCTAGCTGTAGGGAGAAATATAGTCATCAGCCAACCAATCAATCAGTGGTATTCAGTTTTCCTTCCTATTTGAAGATTATGTCAGTGATGGTGAAGTTTACCTACGGGTGTGGATTTGACTGAAACGGCTAGTGCAGGACTGACATATCTGATCACACCATGCACATGCAAAGATTGTTTCATGTTCTGATGTGAATGCTATTTGAGGTACTCGGCACTGTTTTCATTTCTGCTTCAGTCTCATATGAGTCCCTCATGCTGCATTTTAAGACCATTTCCTCTTGCTCTGTGCTCAGTGGCTATGGAGGCTATCTAATCAATATCCTTTTTGTAATTGAGAGTTCACTATATTGATTACCTGGTGGCTTACTATTTCAAAGTGGCATTCAGTCTAGGGAAAAATGTTTTGGGAAATATATTTGTTGCCAGTGACACCCCCGAATATTGCGGGGAGGGAAGGTAAATAGAAAATCTTCCCTGAAAAAGAACATTCAGTTCTCAGCTGATCTAGTTACTATCAACTATGTTTCAACTCACGGGTTAGAGCTTTGTCTTTCCAGTTCCTCCCCAAGAATCTGCATCTGATCTGTGTGGACATGCCTGGCCATGAGGGTACCACCCGCTCATCCCTAGATGACTTCTCAATAAGTGGACAAGTCAAGCGGATACATCAGGTAGGCAGTAGAAACTGCATCCCATTGTGGAACTGGAACTAGCATTTCACAAATGCTCCTCTTTCAAGATTGAAGACTAAGCAGGTGACTGTACTGACTTTTGGGCAATACTCAGTTTGTTCTTCTCTCCAAACTGAGCAGGTGAAATGGCAAGCAGAGAACACCCTCCATTAGAGATGAAAGGAATTGTCACTTTCATCTGAGCTATTATCTAGAGAATTTGCTTGCTCTTTGAGGAGGAATTTCTAAGTCTGAGGGCAGATTCTGTCAATGGAAAGTGAACGGAAAGACTTTGTCATCTTAAGCACCCTTTTCCATTGAAAATTGCATGGGCAAACTCTTGGTATTACTTTACTAGGGAGCAGACCTTGTCTGTGAATGAGCTCGTTGATGCCTGCTGTTTCCCTTGCTGGCAGCCTCAGGCTCTCAGGAGGCTCATGCCCATTCCAAGCTTATCTCAGATTGCAAGATCCTGGAATGAGACTAGATTGCAGCGAGGCATGGGTTTTCACTGCAGAAAAAGAAAGGCTTTGTACTGGGGAGACCCTGTTCCAGAAGATAGTTTTATCACCCATATTTCCCAGCCAGAGTGCCATTGTATGCTCTCTGGTAGGCCCCGTGATTACCGACTTGTGGCCATATGGGATTTTACAGGGCCAGCATGTTCTGGAACATGATGGTGTATGAGTGCGTGCATGTCTAGGAGATGAGTCCATTATCAGTACCTTGAATGAATACCACACCCAATTCTGGACTGGGCTGGGAGCTTTCCAGCACTCCTCCCAATGGTGTTTTGGGGATGGGCTCACAGAGAAGTCACTAATGAGATGGGTATCTCATTTATTTCAGGGTGGGGAGAGTATACATAGACTTGAAACAATTGGGAAGCCCCAATTTAGTACGCTTTTGCAATAACTGCTTATTTCATTCATTCATTCAATCGTATTTATTGACCGCTTAGTGTGTGCAAAGCTGTGTAATAAGTGCTTGCCCATTTATTTGCCCAGTACAATCTCTCAGCCCTCTACTCAAGCCAAATAATTTATTCTGGGCAAGAAGAAAGCTCTGGTTGCATTCATTTTACTTGCTCCATGGGTGAGGAGCAAACAGTAGTTGGTTTTTTTTTTTTGCATTTGATTACAAGGTTAGTTGTGTGGGTAGAACAGTGAGGCTGAGATCTGTTGGAGGTGCTCTTCTCTGTATGTGACTGTCTCCTGACTCTGCCCATGCCTTTCCTTCCCTGGCACACCTTTCAGAATGCCAGGAGCAATCTGGGCAATGCCATTCTAAAATTGTCACCAAGGAGGGGAAGCAATGTGGAGCCAGAGAATGCATATAATAGAGTGTCAGGGAAGTACTAAGAAAGTCCTCTCTTTCTGAGTTTGTCCCCATGTACAAAATAAAAAGCTAGCATCCACCTCAGACCTACTCAAATATGCCTCTACCTGTAAACAAACCACCAGCTCCCAGTCACGCTACATCCGAGAACACTTAGGTTCTTTGTTTAATAAGCATCCACAATAAACCCTTTAAACTTGTGCCCGAGTGACTGCATTGCTTCAGCTGGAGATACGAAGGCAGCTGACAAGTGAGGAAATCATTTTTTGTTGGTTTTTTTTTCCATTGAAAAGGAGGAAGAGTGTGGGAGTGAAGAAATCATCATAATTATGGAATGCATTAAATGCATACTAAGCTAATCTGATTGGACACAGTCTCTGTCCTACATGGGGTTCACAGTCTAAGTGGGGAGAGAGCAGGGATCTTATTCCCATTTTACAAATGAGGAAACTGAGGTACAGAGCGGTTATGTAGCTTGCCCAAGGTCACACAGCAGGCTGGTGGCAGAGCTGAGACTAAAACCTGGGTCTCCTTACTCCCAGCTCTATGTTCTTTCTACGAGGCCATGCTACCTTTGAAGATCAAGGAGGAAAATAGTAGAGAAGCTAAAGGGAGAAGCCTTGTTCTATGCACTTTTTAATTTGGATTCTTGTATTAGTTGGATTCTGGTACACAATTTGAAGCATAAGAAGTAGTGTGATGGTGTCAACAGTGGGATGAGAAAGTGAGCTAAGACACACATTTCAGAGCACCCTGAAGAGTTTTGCTCTGGGGTCTTCACACAGCAGAGCCATGCCCCACTCTAGAACCACTAGCTAATTTTAGCTGGACTTCTTCTCAGGTGTGTGTTTTTTGGAGGTTTTTTTCACTCTCAGCATCATTTCTAGTTATTTAACCAGACCATGCTCACATTTCCATTGCAGTTTGTGGAATGCCTTAATCTGAACCGAAAGCCCTTTCACCTTGTTGGCACCTCCATGGGTGGCCATGTTGCGGGAGTGTATGCTGCTTTCTACCCATCTGACATCTGCAGCCTGTCTCTTGTGTGTCCTGCAGGTGAGTCATGAGGCAGAACCTCCTTGCCAATAGTGTGTGCAGTCTATACTAAAGGATTCAGAAAAGGAGTTTGAAGTGACAGTCCTAATGTAAACATGAGCGGGGGAGAAGCTAGGATATAAAAGTTCTCAGTGTCTGTGATGATTTGCCTGTGTGAATTTCAGTTTCATAAAGGTACATTTGATGGGCATGATTATTTTAGTCCAGGAATAAAAACATGTTCAGAACTACAGCCCACCCTCATTGTATAAAATACCCAAAGCACACCCCTTCCTTCCTCTGCAGGTGTATACCAACTTCATTGCAACCTGAATGAATTTGCTACTAGCATTTCCCATAACTCTGAAAACTTGGCAGGATATTGTTGGCGTTTCCTCACTGTAGGCCTTGTAGGACAGGGAAATTGAAGGAAACACCACTCATGTGAAGGCTTTTTTTCCTTCTTTTTTTTTCTTTACCTCCACTAAAATCATTTGGTGTTTTTTTTCCTTTTAAGTAGTACATTCATACATGGAAGGCTCTTGGTTTATCGATCACTCTTGTCATAGGTTGGACTTTCATCACTATCAGAAAGAGAATTTTCTCTACTGCATAAGAGAAGATTTGGGGGGTACCAACTCTTAACGCAAGTCCTTGAGTTGAAGTAAGTTTATGAGACGCATAGAAGAGACTCTGGGGCAAATCACACTTGCTTAAAGTTTTCCATACTGAAAAACACAAAAGGGATTTTTGTTAACCCTGGGAGATGTTATCCCCAGAAGGCTGATGCTGCAAGACCACACCGAGAAGGTGTTCGGAATTGGTCAAAAGCAGCTTCATTCTCTGGTGGTGTGGTTGGGGTAATGCAAGGCTAGAATAATAATTATGATATTTGTTAAGTGCTTACTGTGTGCCAAGCAATGTTCTAAGCACTGGGGTAATAATAATAATAATGATGGCATTTATTAAGCACTTAATATGTACAAAGCACTGTTCTAAGCACTGGGGAGGTTACAAGGTGATCAGGTTGTCCCACGTGGGATCACAGTCTTCATCCCCATTTTACAGATGAGGTAACTGAGGCACAGAGAAGTTAAGTGACTTGCCCAAAGTCATACAGCTGGCAATTGGCGGAGCCGGGGTTTGAACCCATGACTCTGACTCCAAAGCCCACACTCTTTCCACTGAGCCACGCTGCTTCTTTAAAGTGATCAGGTTGTCCCACGGGGGGCTCACAGTCTTAATCCCCATTTTACAGATGAGGTAACTGAGGCAGAGAGAAGTGAAGTGACTTGCCCAAAGTCACACAGCTGACAATTGGCGGAGCGGGGACTTGAACCCATGACCTCTGACTCCAAAGCTCGGGCTCTTTCCACTGAGCCATGTAATCAGGTTGTCCCACTTGGGGCTCACAGTCTTAATCCACATTTTACAGATGAGGTAACTGAGGCTCAGAGAATTTAAGTGGCTTGCCCAAGGCCACACAGCAGACAGATGGCGGAGGCAGGATTAGAACCCACGTCCTCTGACTCCCAAGAGCGGGCTTTTTCCATTAAGCCAGCAAGGAGATACTCAGGAAAAGCAATTGCAGTTTTATTGCCAACCTATCAAAGAGGGGCATCACATCAGTCGTGATCTGGTGGGTGATCTCTAGTGGGGACAGTGTCACCCAAAGAGAGTCACACTGTTACAATCTACGCTTGTGTAAACCCTCTCTCAGGTCCACTGATTGCCATCGTCTTTTGCTATTGGCCCTCTATTCGTCTCCTTCCGTGATTGTTCGGTCGGGGGGTATCAGTGTCCGCTCCTCTCCGCCAGCCCCCCATCTCCTGGTCTCACCCTGTTTTAGCTACAGCTTGTGTTCTTACTTCCATGTGTCCTGGTGGTCAGTATTTTGCAAGCCTTGCTTTTCATCTTACACCTGGCCGTCCGCCATACATCCTCAAGTAAATCCTTGCCTTTTTCAAGTTCTGCTAGTGCATAAGCCTACCTCCCCTCTCCTTTCTCAATGGATACCCCCTATAAATTTAACCAAATCTATGCTGTTCTTCCACAAAATCCCCCAAATATCTCTCAGTGTAGAGGCAATTAGATTTGAGAAAGTTATTGTGTCTGGGTAACTTACTGAGTGCTGGTTGTTGCAGAGTTTCTGATCTAATTTCGTGTCCCCTTGGTTACCCGAGATCCTCAGAGCAGTCCATGGAATGAAATTTTGCAGCTATGAAATTGTTGGCCAATTGTTAATTGTGTCAAAGTGGACCTTTACCTTATCCACCTGTTTCATCATTTGTTTCCTCTTCATATTTCATCTTTGAACTTTGTGGTGATGGGTCAGGAATTGCTTTTGGCATGACTAATTTTCATCCATCACTATCTGTGCTTTCATGGAGAAAGGAGTTCTGTGTGAAAGGTCAAAAATGGCTGCTGTTTCTGAAGCAGGAAAGGATTATTAAGAGGGTTTGGGATGCACTTATGGTTTTGACCCAGATGGAAAAAAATTATTGGGTGTGAGACTATTTTAGAGCAGGGTGACAAGTTACGAGCCAACATTCTTATCCACATCTAGTTTATGGACTGCATCTAGTAAGTGAATTAAATAATGAAAATATAGTTCTCATTCACATCAAAAGTTTATTAGTAATTGATTTTAAAATATTGGCATTTCAGATAAACATTGCTGTACTGATAATCAGTCAATGGTATTTAATGAGCACTTTGTGCAGAGCATTTTTCTATACAATACAGCTGGTAGACACGGTCCCTGCCCTCAAGAAGCTTACAGTCTAAAGGGGGAGACACATTTAAAATAAATCACAGGTAAGGGAAGCAACCGAGTGTAAAATTGTGTACGTAAGTGCTGGGGGAGTGGGGCTTGGGGGAGGGGGGAGGGATCACTGAGTGCATAGTAAGTGGGACTGAGTGCATGAGAGAAGCAGCTGAGAGGGAGAATAGGGTGTGGGGGGTGAGAGCATAGTCTGGGAAGGCTTCCTGCAGGAGAGATGATTTAAGTAGGGCTTGAAGATGGGGAGCATCCTGTCTATCACATATGTAAGGGGAGGGAGTTCCAGACAGGGAGGAGGGACTGAGCAAGGGGTTGATGGCCAGTGAGGTGAGAGTGAGGGACATTGCATACTTTTACTATTTAATTTTCAAAATATGGAAATGACCTCATGCTGCATCTTAACTATTTTTGATCCGAGTACGGTCAATTGAGCAGCCCTACAGTGGACTAGAAGGACCACGTTTATTGTTATTTATCACATAAAAGTGAGTCTGATGAACTTTTGAAAATGTAAACAGCCCCCAAACTCCCCTCCTTCCAAACACTGATTATGTTCTACTACCTGATGGGCCACATCAAATAATGCGTTCACCTGCATGACCACAAGGGCTTTCAAGGCTACAGTCTGGTAGGCAATCAATCGTATTAATTTATGGTATTTATTGAGCGCTTTCTGTGTGTAGAGCACTGCACTAAGTGCTTGGGACAGTACAGTATAACAGAGGGGATAGACATGCCCCCTGTCTACAGTGAGCTTACATTCTAGAGGGGGAGAGGCATACTGTATATACACTGAAATCATAAAGCATAAGCATAAATCATAAGCATAAATTTTACAAAATCAACAAACTGTTCAGACAACATTTAATACAAGTGAGGAGCTTAAACTTAATTAGAAAATAAAGTACATAGGTCATGAAAAATATGATTTAAATTACGACAACCAAGAGGGCGTGGCCTACATCAAATGAGCAATACTTTGGACTTAGTAATTAGATCCACTAGAAACACAGAAGTAGAAAAACTGAGAACAATCAGGGAACACCTCTCATGAAGGTAAAGGTCACAAAGAATTGATTTCGGTGACAAAACAGAATGAGAACTAACCTGTAAACATATTGGAAAAGCAGTGTTTGAAAAATAATTAATGATATATTAATATCGGCCGATTTGGGACATTTTAAAAGGGCTACAAGCAAGAATTTATTCAGCACTGATTGGGGAGGGGTGTGTGTATAAGTACGTGATATCAGAGAGTGGCATTCCCTAACTAAATTGATATGCAGGTCCATACATGGTTAAGGATACCTACACTTGCTTGTTAGGCCCCATAAAAATCATACTTTGTAATTTTAACTACTTTACTTGCTCCCATAAACCTTCTGAGTGATTCTTGTGGCATTGAGCTACCATCAGAGATGGAGAGCTGAACATGAGTTCTGAATAGGAACAGTCCCTCAGCACAGCACATCTAATTGTACTTTCCTCACACATGCTAATCCTTCTACTGAAATCCTCTGTTTAGGAACTCATCTTTATTTCATATTTTATGTCTCCTGTTTTGATCTGATCCAAGGTCTCAGCTTAAATTGTTTAGAAGTCCCTTATCATTATTTCCACTCCATTCTTGCCTCCCTAATCAGTAAAACTGAGCAAGAGGACAATAGTGTTTCTATTTTTCAAAACTTCCAGATCAGTTGGAACACAGAGTTGAAATGACTTCAGTAACCTTCTTTCCTAATTCCTTCAGATAGCTTAACCAAAGCTCTCTTTAAAGAAGGGTTAGAATGAAACACGAGCTCCAGTAGAAATGCCTTCTAATTACCCTTTGAAAGCTGCTCCCTGACTCTCCCAGTAGTTTATTTGTCACCTAACAAGCATGGCAAAACTTATTTTCTTTTGGTCTGTGGCAGTGTTCTCCAACTTTTCATCCATGCCCTCACTCCCTCCATCAAAAAAAAAGGCCCACAATTTGTCTCCTTGGCATCACCACAGTATTTAAAGGTTGGGAGTGGAGGAGCACTGTGGTCTTCATCAAGCAGCCATTCAGAGTTTCGCAACGCCAGTCTCCTTGACCTCAATGGAACTCCTTTGTGACCCTCCATTTAAGAAGAACCAGTGGATAGGGAAAGGGCAAACTGGAATGTAGTATTGTCGTAGTTTAGCCTGATTTCAGAACTCCCCCTGGAGTATATTCTTCAGGTACTGGACTTTGAGTGTCTCGACACCTTTTAGTTATGGTATTGTTTTGGTTTGGAATCTACAGGCCTGCAGTACACAACTGATAACCAATTTGTACAGCGACTAAAAGAACTACACAGGACAGCTGATGTGGAGAAGATTCCCTTAATTCCATCCACACCAGAGGAAATGGCCGACATGCTGAAACTTTGCTCATATGTTCGGTTCAGAGTGCCCCAGCAGGTAAAGAGGTGTAGTCTGGGATGCTTCTGTTAATGTTTGTCATGATCCCATCAGCCTCTTGTCGGTGGATTTTACCCAGAGTATCAAATTATTCATTGGAAGACTGGGTAACATGGAAACTGGAGGAAAATAGTCTCTGGCATTGGAGTTAAGCCGTGTTTCATGGTTACTCCTACACACTCATTTTTTTGTGTGTGCTAATAACTATTGCCAGCTGACTTCGAAGGCCATTGGCTGCTCTTTGAAAACCCCATGTTTTACAGTTGTAAGA
Source organism: Tachyglossus aculeatus (assembly GCF_015852505.1). Taxonomy (NCBI): domain Eukaryota; kingdom Metazoa; phylum Chordata; class Mammalia; order Monotremata; family Tachyglossidae; genus Tachyglossus; species Tachyglossus aculeatus. The sequence continues at coordinate 74,093,075 of NC_052101.1, read as the reverse complement.
GATCGGGAGTTACCAAGAGAAAACTAATGCTAATCATCCAGAACTGCATTCCTCTAAAGTAAGTTTCAGCGCAGAAGTGGAAGCCTGATATTGGGCAAGGGTGTGTTTCTGAAGTGGATCCTTCTCATGCAAGATACTTTTTCATGGCCTGTATTTTTATGGGACAGATCTCATGCTTGATGCTCCCAGTGCTTGTGGAGAGAGCCCTGTGGACCCTTCTGAAGCCATGTGCCCTGGAGCCTTGAATCAGCATGCCCATTTGATTGACACTCTGTACTAATTTCTTCATCTTCAACATCATCATCATCATCATGAATAGTTATTAAGCACCCACTGGTGTAGAGCACTGTACTAGGTGCTTGAAAACATACAGTGAAAGGCAAAGACCTGGTCCCTGTCCTGGAGGAGTTTACAATCTAATGGAGAGGCAGGTAGAAATGGACAATATACATATAATGGGAGCAAGAGGAAAACCCAGAACCCATAGTTGTTCTGCTCCTCCTAGTTTGGTTGTGGGGACTTTATGCTTAAGATTTTTTTCCTTTTAACTCTTTTTCAACATAGGGGTGAGGAAAAGAGTTGGAGAGATAGCACATTTGGACAAACCTGGAGATGTGAGACCACCTCTCCAAGTGGAAAACTGTGAATACAAACAACGGTATCAGATTATCAGTCACTCAGTCGTATATATTGAGTGCTCACCTTGTGCAGAGCACTGTACTATGTACTTGGGAGAGTACAATATAACAATAAACAGATACATTCTCTGCCCACAGCGAGCTTACGGTCTAGCACTTAGTGCCTCTATAGGCATAATTCTTTAATGTTAACTGCCCATTGAGAGGACTGTATAGCGTTCACATGTCCATGATTGTATTGTTTGCATCTTTCACATATCTCAGTCTATGCTGCAGAATGGTCGGTACATTCTGAATCTAAAGAAACATCGTTCACATTTTGCTACATTACCTTTTCTAAAATGGGAAGGAAGGAGGGACTTTAAGACCCAAGAAATGTCATTCGGGCAGCCAACTTGAGAAGTCATGAGAAGTCCATAATGGATACTAACTAGAGGGAAAAGTTAAGATTGCTAGGTGGTCCATAGTTATGAGACTATGCTTCTGCTCCTCCAGCTCAACAGAAGTGAAGTCGTAGAGAAAGTTTTTCAAGAATTGCTATTTGGAGATTATTGTGTCTTAGAGATGCACAACCAAGAAAACATATCAATGACTGAAAAACTGTTTTTCTGAGTCAGCCAAGTGCTAAGGACTGATACGTTTTTGAAGAAAACTGAAGTAATGTAGCAGTCTGCATAGGGGAAATCCCTACCCTATCAAAGATCTTCTTCATTGAACACAGAGCTAAAACACCGTACCATCACAGAATTCTATCTGGGCAGCAAACTGGTCAATGGTGCAGCGATAGAGAAGGAAGTAGAAAACTGAATCATGAATGGCAAAACATCCCCTGGGAGATGGTCGGAGTGTGGCAGCAGTGAGGTATTAGGCTTCAGACCAAACTGAAGGTCTACAGAGCTGAGTGCTGTCCCACCTTCTTAAAAGTTCGGAGATCTACACCATTTCCAAATACCGCATCTGATTTCTTGAGTGATTCCACTTAGAAGCCTTACTCAACATCATTAACAAGATAGAATCCCAAATAAATCATGCAGTGAATTCAGTCCTCAATCCCTGAAGCTATGCTTACCTCAACGCAGCTTAGCTTCGCATGGATGGGCCATGTGACAATAATGGATGTTGGGTTCCCCAAACAGCTGCCATAGGGTGAGCTGAAATTGGGCAACCAAAAATAAGGAGACAGAGGAAAAGTTGTATGGAGCTAATAAGACAAAAAAAAAAAGCTTCAGGCAATACTGGGAGACAACTGTGGCAAACAAGCCAGCATTCAAGAAAGGAGTGGCTCTTTTTGAGAAGAAGCTTTGAGAAGAACATGATATAAAGAGGCAAAAACAGTGCCAGTCACCACAAACAATACACGGCAGCATAACAAAGCACAGTCTTTGTGTATGCATATAGTGTGGTTGGAGCTGCGGGTTCCGCATTAGTCTTTGCAGATACACACACACACACACACACACACACACACACACACACACACACACACTCTCTCTCTCTCTCACTCACTCACTCACTCACTCACTCACACCCATAGGTGATCTTCACCTTCCGTGGTGGCATCTTTGAGCATGAAGGACAACTGTGTCCCTAACCGTGAGGATGAATGGCAAGGAGAACAATTTTTATGTGTGTTCTTCAGCATTCTCTGCTTTCACTATCAAAGACAAAATGCTGGAGTAAACAGATCATTGGTCTGATCCAATATGACATGTCTTATGTATTTTTGTCCTAAGGTTGCATATTCAGAGAGGTCAGTTAGAAGACCCACATGAGCAGCAGATCAGTTTCTTCATGGAACTATCCCAACCCCAGCTGATTCTGAATGATATAAACATGCAATTTCCTAATCACCTTTTGATTTGCATGAAAATGAGGCAGGGTACCTTTGCTCCTTTAATAAACCTCTGTGTTTTGTTTTTATTTCAGGGCACTGAGTGAGTAGGATGTGTGACGTGGATAGCTTATTTGATTCCTAAACCACCCCCATCTACTGCTTTAAAAATCATTATTTTTATCATTAACCATTGTTGTTATTATTTCTGACATTTGGTAAGTGCTTTCTGGGTGCCAAGCACTGGGAAAAGGTACAAGGCTAATGAATCAGACATAATCCTTGGCCAATAGGGGAGAGAAACAACCAGGCAAATTCAGTAAGAAACAATGTTATGATAACACCAGCAGCAGGAAAAGTAACAGCACATTATTGCTGGGAAGGAATAACTCTCAGACTCCTTGCTGCTCCAGTAAGGGCCAACCTTGCAAACACAGAGACCATCTCTCTTGAGGTGTGGCATAAGAATCATATCACAATGCTCATGTAATGCTGCAAGAAAGAACCTTTGATGAAGCAACTTTCTTGTCAGAGAAGCACCTCAGAAAGATATGCCTCCTACATATAAATGGATAGCAACGATGGAAAAAAAACCCAGAAATGAATACACAGCGATAGCCCACTAAAGTCTCCTTCACTTCCAAGGCTCTTGGAAGAAGGGGATGCTTCAAAAAATATGATCTGTCTTTTCTTTGATATTTTGTTGTTTATCTTTAGATTCTGCAGGGTCTTGTTGATGTTCGCACCCCACATAATGATTTCTATCGAAAGTGTAAGTAACCTGCTTTGACACCACTTTCATTAAGATTGAAGCTATGGGTGGGTTGTTTTTTTAAGTCACTTTTTTGAAATGTTTTTCTGGACTGCTGCAAAATGAAAATGTCCAGTGGGTTTGGTAAATGTCATAAACAAAAATTCTAATATGTGTAACTTTTACTTCCTTTTCTATGAAGTGTTTTTGGAAATAGTAAATGAAAAGTCAAGATACATGCTCCATGAAAACATGGACAAGATCGAAGTCCCAACTCAAGTCATCTGGGGGAAGCAAGATCAGGTACTATTTCCATCTTTTCCTTTGAAGTATGGGGAAAAATCCGGGGAAGGACTGCTGTGGGGATGGACAGTGGACAGATGCACACATCCACATATGGGGTGGGGAGAGGAAAATGTAGACACGAGGGTAAAGGGACACACGGGAGAACATGGTCGAGGTTGGTGAAGGTCACTCTCCATTTGGGATAGTGTCTGGGCAGTGCCTAGGATACCAGTAGCCTCCTCAGGAACAGGAGGGAGCTTTCTCATGGCTCCAGCTTCCAGCTGGCCTCTATTTTACAGCAGTAGCACACATTATGGTTGTAAAGGTTGATTCTCCTTATTGCCCTGTGAGAAATGTTCTGTGAGCTAAGAAAGTTGTTCACCTACTGAGAATAATTTGTTTCTGTTTGTGGTGGGAAAATTAATCATCAGTATTTGAGTGTTTACTGTGGGTAGAGCACTCTTCTAAGTGCTTAGGAGAACAATTGAGTTAATAGACATGAACTCTGCCCTCAAGGAGTTTACAGTCTAGTCCGGGAGACAGACACTAAAATTATAGTTAAGGGAAAGCAACAAAGTTTCAAGCTATGTACATAAGTGTTTTAAGAGGCAGGGGGGTGAGAATCCAAGTCCTTAGATTATGGGGGAAGCATTGAAGTGGCAGTAGAAAATTATTTGCTAGATGTTAGCAGTTAGAAGCACCGTGGCTTAGTGGAAAGAGCATGGGCTTGGGAGTCATAGGACGTGGGTTCTAATCCCAACTCCAGCACTTGTCTGCTGTGTGACCTTGGGCAAGTCACTTAACTTCTCTGTGCCTCAGTTACCTCATCTGTAAAATGAGGATTAAAAGTGTGAGCCCCACGTGGGACAACCTCAAGATACATGCTCCATGAAAACATGGACAAGATCGACAAGATCGAGGTAGACGCTCTTCTACCTTAGTGCTTAGAAGAGTGCTTGGCACATAGTAAGCACTTAACAAATACCATTGTTATTATTATTATTATTATTATCATTATGTGGCATGTAATTCAGGGTGTTGGAAACGGTGAAATTTATCTATGTTAGTCTTAAAGCTCCTTTTCAATGTCTTCAGCATTCAAAGAGATACATATATATGCATATATATGTGCACACATATATCTAGATCAAAAAGAGTGAGGGGTAGTGGGGGTGAGGTGCAGGGGACTTTGAAATAAAAGGAAACAAACAGAAATCTCTCAAAGTTCAGGAAAATGTTTTCTAGAGGGTTGGGCCTATAAAGGTTGAAGATAAGAAATCGGTACATGGGGCTAGCATTGGGTACATTGAACAGTTTGGGATGATTTTATCATTAGGTCTCAGTTTACATTGATTTAAAAAATTGCTGGCAGGTGATAACAGTTGACTTAGGTTTACATGATGCCTTTCCATCTCCCTTTCTTCCATAACTGGTGTCTCCATTTGAAATATGCAGTCAGTTCACCTACAACACAAAGGTTCTGTTTGTAAAGAACCTTGTGTTAAGGAGAAATTGCATTGTGATGCTCACATTGTGTTGATGCCACATGTTTGCGCACAACTATTTCTGCCAACACCATATCACATTGTATCCAGACAAGTGCATGTTGTAGGAAGAGTGTTCTACCCAAAACATGCTCTGAAAATATGTGTTATGGCACAACTGAGTATGTGTTTTTTTCTTTTATTAAACTTCTGATTTAACCTGACCTATGGTTGGTTGGTATTAACCCTTTCATTTGTTCTCATGTCAACTTATTCCACAATCCATAATAAGAATAATTAAAACTGCTATTTAAGCACTTAGTATGTGCTAAGCACTGTGCAAAATGCTGGGGTAGATCCAGTGCGATCAGATCAGACACGGAGAGTTCACAGTCTAAAGGGGATGGAGAGCATATATTTAATCCCCATTTTGCAGATGAAGAAACTGAGGCACAGAGAAGTTAAGTGACTTATGACACAGCAGGTAAGTGGCGGTGCTGGGATTAGAACCAAGTTCCCCTGTCTCCCAGGTCTGAGCTCTTTCCACTAGGCCCTGGTACTTCTCTTTCATTCTCAGTATACCTTTAGCCCAAGAGCTTGAATCCCTTTGTCATTAATGCTTCCAATACGCAATTGAATTAATTTATTTCAGGTTAGAATAATCCAAGCTGTGCCTAACTGTGGATCATTTGTGAGTCAGCAAAAATTTCTGGCTGCCCTCCCTGCCAGTCCTTATCCTGTCCTTGGTTCTTAGTGTGTCTTCCTTCTAGGCTATACATTCATTAGTACAGGGCTTATACACATTCAATGTGTAGGGAATCTCTATCAAGTAGGGTGAGTGCAGGAGAAGAAACAAAGAAGAGGAAAATTAAGTGACAACCTCACAGATGTGATATTTTAACTTGCACATGAAAATAATACACGAATACACTCATGGTCCTTAGGAAAATCTTAGTTGAGACCACGTCCCCAGAGGTTCCCCCACAAGGCAGAACAGAAATAAGGAACTACCTCTAACCCATTCCTGGTCAAACTCCTGGAAAGGGTTGTATACACCCACTGCCTTCACTTCCTCTCCTTCAAATCTTTCCTTGACCCACTACAGTCGGGCTTTTACACACTTCATCCCTCTAAGACTACACTCTCCCAAGTCACCAATGACTGATTCAGAGCCAAATGCAACAGGCTTTACGCTGTCCCATTCCTCTTTGACCTCTCAGCCATCTTAGACACAACTGACCACATCTCTCTACTTAAAATGGAATCAGATCTTGGTTTTGCCAACGTAGTATCATTCAATCAATCAGTGGTATTTATTTATTGAGTGCTTACTGTGTGCAGAGTACTGTACTAAGCACTTAGGAGGGTGAAATGCAACAGAGTTGGTACTCATCTGGTTCTGGTTTTCTTATATCTCAACTGCTTCTTCTCAGTTTCATTCTCTGGTTCTTCTTCCACCTCTCAACCCCTACCAGTGGGTGTCCTTCAGGGCTCTGTTCTGGTTTCCTATGGTTCTCATGCTGCACATACTCTCTCAGGGAGCTCATCTGCTCACTCGCCTGGCTTTAGCTACCATCTCTATATGGATGATTCCCAGATTTACCTCTCTAGCTCTGACTGCTCCACTGCTATTCAATCTTGCATCTCTGTGAGCCTGTTGTTGGGTAGGGACTGTCTCTATATGTTGACGATTTGTACTTCCCAAGTGCTTAGTACAGTGCTCTGCACACAGTCTCTCTCTGCACACAGTAAGCGCTCAGTAAATATGATTGAATGAGTGAATGAATCTCCACTTGAATGGCTCGCTGGAATCTCAAACTCAACATGTCCAAAACTGAACTCTTCCTCTTTCCTCCCAAATCCTTCCCTCCTCCCAACCTTCCTATCTCTATCAATAACATCACCATCTGTCCTGTCCCGGAAGGCTGCTACCTTGACTTCTCATTGTTTTTCAGATATGTGCTTCAGTCCACTGCTAATTCCTCCCAATTTTCCCTCTAAAACATTGCCTGCATCCTCCCCTTCCTCTCTACCCACAGAGTTATCACCCTGGTTCAAGCAGTTGTCATATGGTACTTAAACTTCTGTGTTAGCCTCCTCTCTGTTCTCCTGCCTCCAGCCTCTTCCCATTTTTGCCCCTATTCCATGCTGCTGCCTGGATCATCTTCCCGAAACGTGCCTCGGCACATGTTTCTTCACTATTCAAAAACCTCCTGTGGCTGCCTACCTCACTCCATCTCAAAGACTCCTTTCCAGCTTTATCCACCCGTCCTTTTCACCTCCTGTTCTCCAACTACACTTCTAAGGGCTTAGTACATTGCATCATGCTCAGTAAATGCCATTGCTAATACTGTTGCTACTACAAAATATGTTACCTGTGGAGATCTATACTTCCACAGAAGAAGATTTCTGCTGTCTTCACACTCCTTCTAGCCCTTTGACCAGAATAGGGCCCACTGGCTAAATCTGACCTGACTCCAAGCCAACACCTTTCACCTGCAGTCACTCCTACCTTGCTCTGAGGTAGCCATGGATACAGGTAACAACCCTTCCCACTCCGATTACAACCTTCAGAAGAGCAGGGTGTATGGGATTACTAACTCGACTCCGACTTGCTGCATTTCATTGAAGATGTGCAGTCCACAGCAGCCTTAGCAAGCTAGCAGATGGCCTGCATTGGGCCTTGGTGAATTGGGCCTTGCTGTTGCTCAGATAGTTGCCAGAGCAACCTAGGTTGTGCTCCTACTTGGCAAGGTAAAGTTATTCTCATTACCTCCACTCCCCTCTGTATCATTAGGTCACACACGCTGGTGTTCCCTACTTCGGTGCTGTGGCTTAGACAGGATCTAGACCCTGGTGACTAGGGCTTTCCAACTACAGTGGCTTCTTATGGAGCCAGGAGACTTGAGGTTTAAGTGCTTCCCAAGCGTTAGGGATTTATCCCAACCCCTCTTGAATGTGCTGATATTTTTGGCCTGAACAATTTCCTGTTTTAACAAAATCCTTTTGTTTGCCACCATGTGAAGAAATGTTACCAGCTTCAATCTTCAGTAAGTTTTCCCTCATCTTGGTGTTGTGGATGTTGTGGAATCTGATAAACAACAATACCATTTCCCTCTAGTCCCCACCCTTCATGTTTTTACAAAAAGAATCATGTCCCCACTCAGCCTTCATCTTTCTAGACTGAAGTTCCTAAGCCACCCTTAAAGGCTGATCTATTGTCCTGGTCATTTGGATGTTCTCGTATAGCCTTCTCCAAGTCTGTTTTGACTCTCCTAAAATGAAGCAACAGATAGTATTCCAGATGCGGATGCTACATGGTTTTATGTAGTGGCAAAGCTACAGCTTTTGTAGCTGTATCCTTCCATTATCTTTCCTGATGATACCCAGGATTTTGTTAACCTTTTTGAAGAAACAGTCAATAGTGACACTGAGTTCTCTCTCCTGAGTCATGGCAGGAAGCTCCAACCCTGTCATCATTATGTTGAAGTTTGGGTGATTTGTTTTCCACTGAGTCCCATCATCATGCACTTGCCCACACTGAAGCTTATCTGCCACTTGTTTTTTTACAGTCATTCAGCTCTACAAAGTCTTTTGGCAGTTCTTTCTCATCTGCATGACATTCCACCAATAGAAGAGCTTAGTTTCCCCTACAAAGTTGGAAATTTCACCACACATTCCCTCTTCCAGGTCCTATATGAAGATGTGAAACAAAACTAGTCTTCATGTCAATCCTTGGAGGATGCCATTATTTACATTTCTCCATCCAGAAATGTTTCTTCTCAGTTTTCTATCCATGGTTACTGCATTTACCTTAGTATTTTTTGAATGCCTGCAGGTATAGAGCACTATATTATGCACTTGGGAGCCAACACTAAGTGTAACAGACCTGGTCCTTGCCCTTGAGGGTTTAAGATCTATCTGCTTTTTTAAAAGTCTTCAGTAGGGAACTTTGTTAAGCTAATGTAACTAGATAGCATTAACCGGTTCCCCTCATTTCACCCACTTATTAAACTCCTCAAAGAATTCCCAGGGACTAGTGAGGCATAATTTCATAATACAGAGCCCCACATCATTTTAAACTGGAATGAAAGGTAATAGGATCTTCCCATAACATTTACTTCTTTCTTTTGTACCCAGGTCCTGGATGTATCTGGAGCAGACATGTTAGCCAATTCCATCTGCAACTGTCAGGTGGAACTCTTGGAGAACTGCGGACATTCTGTGGTCATGGAACGTCCCAGGAAAACTGCCAAACTCATTGTGGAGTTCTTAGCTTCTGTGCACAACACAGACAGCAGAAAGAAGCTAGATTAAGCCCTCTGCGATCTTGAGCACATCCACCGCCACTACTTAAATAGCAGAAATCTGGCATTTTGATAATTTCTCAGGGATCCCAGCAGATCATGGTGAAAGTGCCAAAAGTCCCTGAGGAAAACAACCATGCTTTATTTGTTACCTATAGTACTAATGAAAGCCAGTGTCCTAAGAGACTCTGATCTCAAAAGATTTTATATAGGGCAGAGAATAGTTTGCTGGCTTCAAAATAGAAAGTGTAGTTATGGAATGCACTGAGAGCTCTTTGCAGCTCGTGGTGCATGAACTTGTGCAAAGCCAGATTTCAGTGGACTGTAGTTATTGATGATTTTCTGTGAAAGGTGTTCTTTACAGATGGAGACTTCAGATATTTCCCTTATTTAGAGCTTATTGCATGATAAATTATTGTTATAAGAAAATGATTATAAAGTTCTAGACATTTAAATGAAATCCTGTCTGTATCTTGTGTAAGATTTCCACAGAGACATGTACATGAACACAACACATTAGCTGGAGTCAGAGAAAGGGAAATGATCATCCCGAGTGTTCATATTTACTGGAAGTGGATTTTTAAACTCTGGAAGAGTTAATCTATTTGCCCTACCAGGAGCAATGCTCTGGCAGTTTGTCTGTCCTCTCTTTGAAGAGGTGATCGGATCCTTGTGGTAAAGCCTTTGAATAGAGAACAGTTACAGGATTGTGGGGGGTTAAAACCATTTCATGAATAACTTAGTTTTCGGAAATCGGGACCTAATAAATCCATCATCTCTAAATAATTAGGTGCATAAGCCACTTCAGGTATCATACAAGTAGTTCACCTGCCTCCTTGCCATGTCATTGTGCTGATGAAAATCTTGGATGTAAATAATCTGCTCGCTAGTGAACCGTAGGAATTCAGTGAACAGTGATGTGATTAACAAGTATAATGGCTGTAAAATTTACTGACGTGTCATGAATTAAATTTAATAAGCATCATACAGTCTAACTCTCTCCAAAGTCTGAAAACAAGTGCAGTGTTTGCAAACATGCTGTTAACTCAAATGAGATGCATCGAAAAAGTGGCAGTGTGAACTGCAGTAGGATGCTTGCAAGTTTCCTTTTTTATCAGGTTGTCCATTTGCATCCAAATGAAATTAAAAGGCATGGTCAAGCTATTCTCAGCACTGATGCTGAAGCACTTCTTTTCCCCATCCGTATTCTATAAGCATTCAGTTAGTTTTCCTATGTTAAGGGGGCTGTGTTCTTGAAGCCCCTAGTGTTATGCGAAAATCATGTTCTGGTAGCCACTGACTCTGGTAACTTAAATGTTAGGGTATTTCCAATGGGGGAGATCATGCTTCACTAATGTGTTGGAGTTCTTTGACAGGGTCAAGACGCACGTGGATAGAGGAGAGCCAGTAGACAAACTATGTTTAGATTTTCAAATACCCTTTTGCAAGGTTCCACACCCAGAAACTTTTAATGAAATTGAGTGATCATGGAATTACAGAGACTAATTTGTCATGATTTTATAACTTTATAAATAGTTGCCCCTTGTACTTGAAGAAGATGCCACTGATGGAAGCCAAGGAGTAGCTTCCCATCAGTAGGGCCATATGCTTGATTGGTTTTTCAGTAGTGGTGCTGGGTTGCACCGAGTCATTCACAATCTCTTCCCTAGTCCCCATGTAGTCAACAACTCAGAGTGCAAGACTTTTAGTTGGGGTACAGGTGCAGTCCATGGCTGTGAATTGTACTTCCCAAGCGCTTAGTATAGTGCTCTGAACACACTAAGCACTCAGTAAATACAACTGAATGATTGAATGCATGTGAAATTGAATATCTCTGTGCATCGGTTTCAGCAGCAGGCCCTGCTATGCCCTAATCTGGTTTGTACATGACTGTTGAGGGAGACAATCCCTTCTGCCATACCAGACCTCGGGGTCGTCACTGGGATTCCAGGTGTGGTCTGTGGCTGTAGAACAGAATATCTCTGTGCACTCTCTTTCAGGAGGAGCACCTGCTTCTTATTCTCTCTGGACACTTTTGTTGAGTAAGGCCTTTACTTCCATGGTTCAAAGTACTGGAGATCAGAAGGGTTTGATATGGAAGTGCCAGTTCTAGATCGTAAAGGAGTGGAAAAGAAAAAAAATATGATGAAGATGATGATGATGGCATTTGTTAAGCACTTACTCTGTGTCAAGTACTGTTCTAAGCGCTGGGGTAGATACAAGGGAATCAGGTTGGACCCAGTGCCCATCCCACATGGGGCTCACAGTCTAAGTAGTGGGGAGAACAGGCATTGTCTCCCCCATTTTACAGTTGAGGTCACTGAGGCACAGGGAAGTGAAGTGACTTACCCAAGGTCACACAGCAGGCAACTAAGAGCTGGATAATAATAATAATAATAATGATGGCATTTGTTAAGTGCTTACTATGTGCCAAGCACTGTTATAAGCGCTGGGGGAGATACAAGGTAATCAGGTTGTCCCACCTGGGGCTCACATTCTTAATCCCCCATTTTACAGATGAGGTAACTGAGGCACAGAGAAGTTAAGTGACTTGCCCAAAGTCACACAACTGACAAGTACTGGAGCTGGGATTAGAACCCACGACCTCTGACTCCTAGCCTTGTGTTCTTTCTACTAGGCCATGCTGCTCCTCAACCTGGAATCCCCACCATATGCACTTTATTCATTCAATCATATTTATTGAGCACTTACTGTGTGCAGAGCACTGTACTAAGCACTTGGAAAGTACTGTTCAGCAACAGAGACAATATCCAGACCCACATTCCGCTCCCTGGTGAGATCCCATTGACAAGCCTAGCGTGAACCCTAAGACAACTGCACATTCTATTCCATATTAGTCAGGAAGCATGGCACAGAGGAACCATACTTCCCTAGGAGCCCTTCTTTCCTGGGCTAAGCCAAGGAGGCGGGAGGAAAGTCTGATATGGCTTACTTTGCTGCCCTTCTGCTGCTTCAGGATCTCTCCATCATGGATAGAAAACTGGTTAGAAGATGGGAAACAAAGGGAAAGGAGAAAATGGTTTCTTGTTCATTTGTCATCATTTATTGAGCACCTACTGTGTGCAGAGCACTGTACTGAGCACTTGGGAGAGTATAAAAGATTTAGAAGACACCATCCCTGTCCTCAAGGATATTACAGTCTAGCAGAGGAAACAGACAGGCACAAATTCAGATAGGGAAATAGTAAAGTAACATATGGTAACATAAGTGCTTAGGTAGCATGGGAGGGCAGAAGTGGCACTTGGTGGATGTAAGGTGGAGAGACTAGGGCTTACTTGGAGAAGGTCTCCTGGAGGAGATTTGATCTCAGAAGGGATTTGAAGGTGGGGAGAGCTGTAGCCTGTTGGATATGAAGTGGGAGGGAGTTCTAGGCGTGGGGGGGAAGCAAGAGCAAGAGATTGGTGGCTCGACAAATGAGAAGAAGGCCCAAGTGAGTAGGTTATCCTGAATGGAATGAGAGACTGTGAGCTGGAGTGTAATGGGAGAAGAGAGCTAATTGAGTGCCGTAAAGTCAGGGGTCAGGAGTTTCTGCCTGATATGAGGAAGAATGGGCAGCCATTGGAGGTTTTTAAGGAGAGAGGAGTTGTGCAATATGACGGTTTAGAAAATGACCCTGCTATATAGTCTAGTGGGATGGATGAAGAACTCCAAATGTTCTCAAGTGTTACGATTTTTTTGAAGCTCCAGAAAAGAACACCATCACAGGATCTTAATATTCAGTACTTTGGAGTTTTCAGATAGCCACTCACCATCTTCTCTACTCCATTAATTTGTCAATCTGCAGTCTTCTAATAGGATAAATCAGAAACTGCTAGTAGACCTTATTGAACGTTTGGGTCACTCAATGACCAGTGAACTTGCCTAGTAGTGAATCGATGTCATTCATTCATTCAGTCGTACTTATTGAGCACTTATTGTTTGCAGGGCACTGTACTAAGCACTTGGGAGAGTACAGTACAACAGTAAACAGACACATTCTCTGCACACAGAGAACTCTACTCACAGTATTGTTTTGTGCAGCCAGTTTTGATATTCAGCAACTGGGTCTGTCTTCAAAAAGATAAAATGCTAAGTAGGCTCTATAGAAAGGGTACCATGACCAATGGCGCATTTTGCTCTGTGAAATGTTATTCAGGTGAAAGTCTTCAAGATGATATGATAAATGGGCAGCTTTTATTGGTTACCGATGGATTGGCTAATAGTTTAAATTACTAGGACACCCAAGCTTCCGAGCAGGAGGTAGAACTGGGGAAGAGGGAGGAGGCAGCATGGCCTAGTAGAACAAGTAGGGGCCTGGGAGTCAGAGGACCTGGGTTCTAATTGCAGCACCACCACCTGTCAACTGTGTGACCTTGGACAAGTCACTTCACTTCTTTGTGCCTCAGTTACCTCATCTGGAAAATGGGGGCTAAGATTGGGAGCCCTATGTGGGACTGGGACTGTGTCCAACCTGATATCTTGTATCTACCCCAGTTCTTAAAACAGTGCTTGGCACATTGTAAGTGCTTAAATAAACACCATTTAAAAAAAAATAAAAAGGAGGGATTTTCTGTGAAGCTCTACAGGAGGAAGGGACTCGCTTGCGAGAAGTGGACTGGGGGTGTGAGTGAGTGTGGTTTCCTTGGAAACAGAAGCATGTGTGGGTGGGTGAGCCTGGAGCTGATCTCTGCAGCAGGGGCAGGGCATATTCAATAAATATGCTCAATATTCAATAAACACGCTCAATAAATATGACTGAAGGGATCCCCTCCTTCCTCCCCCTCCCCCTCGCCTTACCTCCTTCCCCTCCCCACAGCCCCTGTATATATGTACACATGTTTGTACGTATTTATTTACTTGTACATATTCTATTTATTTTATTTTGTTCATATGTTTTGGTTTTGTTCTCTGTCTCCCCCTTTTAGACTGTGAGCCCACTGTTGGGTAGGGACTGTCTCTACATGTTGCCAACTTGTACTTCCCAAGCGCTTAGTACAGTGCTCTGCACACAGTAAGCGCTCAATAAATGCAATTGATTGATTGATTGATATTCCAGTTCTTCGGAAGGGTTTCTGCTGCCCAAGGTCCATCTCCCCACTCATCAGCCTGAGGCAGGGAAAGCAGGAAAGCACCTGTGGTTCCTCGCCAGACTCCGGGCCCTCTGGCCCTGGCCATGGGGTGGACAGAGGAGATGAATCAAGGAGCCTCGTGTTTTCTTTTGATTTAAAAAATGGACATAAAATAAACCCCCCAGGGCTAGCAGCAGTCCGAGGCAGGGGTGACCTGCCAGTGGAGCTGCTTGCAGGAAGCAGGCACCAGGCTGGCATCAGATTGCATCATTTGACTGGCAGGGTCATAGTTCAACCCCTTCTACTAAGATTGGTAGATTTGATAGGGCTCCCAAGCAAATTGGTCTACCAACCAAATGCCTTTTCTGTAAATCGCACTCCTGTCGTGGACCCCATTGAAAATATGATGTGGTACAGGGATGTCAAACTCAGGTTAATGTTCTCCAGTCTCCACAAATAGCATCTAGAGTGGGGTTGATTTTCACTGACAATGTCCCCTACCCATTATATGATTCTAGAGATCATATGCTGCTCTCATTTCTGATCTGCATTTACAGGTTAGGCTTTCCTCACACAGATTATGGGGCAGCTGGTTGGCATGAAGGGGATTAGCAGTACTTCCTCTGGCTTTCTCGGAGGATTTCAGAGGCAAGCAAGGATTTCCTCTTTGCTGTCTGTGAGGAAAGGTTCCTCGAGCCTGTTGTAATTCACTTGACCTTCCTCTTTACTTACACACCCTTCAGGAAATGATTGTGGTATTTGTTAAGTGGTTACTATGTGCCAAACACTGTACTTATCATTGGAGTAGGTACAAGCTCAACAGGTCTGACACCATCCCTGTCCCCCCAGGGGCTCCCAGTCTACCCCCCCACTTCTAGACTGTAAGCCCGTTGTTGAGTAGGGACTGTCTCTATATGTTGCCCATTTGTACTTCCCAAGTGCTTAGTACAGTGCTCTTCACACAGTGAGCGCTCAGTAAATACAATTGAATAAATGAATGAATGAAACAGATATTGAATCCCCATTTTCACAAATGAGGAAACTGAGGCACTAAGAAGTTAAGTGACTTGTCCAAGGTCACACCGCAGGCAAGTGGTGGAGTCAGGACTAGAACCCAGGTCCTATGACTCCCAAGCCCATGGTCTTTTCAACTAAGCCATGTTGCTTTCCAAGAAATTCAGACTACAGTATTCTTGGCAGGGTGATTAAGAGCAAGGATCTTTGAGAATCTTTCAGCCACCAGATGCTGAGAGGAAGAAGTCAATAATTGGTGTTCGGAGGCAGTGGCTTTTGTAATGAAGGGTGAGTCTCTGGCACTAGGAAAAGTTGGGCAGAAGCCTGGTGAGTCCTCAAGGGCATTTGAGAATAGGTTTTGAGGAGTCTATAGTACCTGTTTTGCTACTACCGCTGAGTAGACATATAGGAACAGTGCCCAATACCAACTAAGAATGGCCCAATCACTGGATTGGATGTGGGATGACATCCAGCCCTCTGTCACTGAATGTAACACCGGGCCAGACATTCTATCAATCAATGGCATTTATTGAGTTCTTACTGTGCGCAGAGCACTGTATGAAGCACTTGAGAAAATACAATGCCATAGAGTTGGTAGGCACGTTCCCTGCCCTCAAGGAGCTTTCAGTCTAGAGGGGAAGACAAACATTAAAATAAATTACAGATAGGGAAAATTAGAGTATCGGCATATGTACATTAAGTGCCGTGGGGTTGGGGTGAGTATCAGTGTGCTTAAGAAGTACACAGTCAAGTGCATAGGCAAGTCCATTCTGAGAGCTATGAATTCTGGAGCTCTTGGGATAAATAAAACATATCCAGCCAGTCAAAGGGAATTTTTGCTGTTGAGGAGACCCAATAGGACAGCTTTCAATCCTGGAAAAACTCTCATAATAAAAAATCAAGTGGAAATCTGTAAAATGAGGATTCAATAGCTGTTTTTCCCTCCTACTTAAACTGTGAGCTCCATAGGGGAACAGGGAATGTGTCCAACCTGATTAACCTAGCACTTAGAACAGTGCTTGACATATACTTACCAAACACCATGAGAGTAACAATAATAATAAAAATAACAATAAATCCGGTAAACTCTTCAAAGAGCTTGAAGTGAAATCCCCAAAATCAGTGGGACAAGCAGTAAATGCCAGACATGGTGAGGTAGGAGAGAAATTATTCATTTTCTACTCCACAAGCATCCACCACCCAATCAGTTTGGGGAAACCAAAACTCTCCCTTGTTTCCCTTACTCTATATTAGGTTTGCAATCGAGGGCTTGGGAACCATACCTGGCTCTTCCTGGAACCAATCATGACTCTCCACCTGAGGAGGGGGTGTGAAGTGTTTAGAACCACCCCCTGGGGCCTCAGGCTAATGGGGCTCCCCTGTCCAAAACACAGTACCCCTACCATGTGTGGCACCCCTACTGATCGCAGCCTACCTAAAAACCATGACAGATGGCCCATCGGCCACCACCTTCCCAGGCTGAGAGACAGCTTTCCAGGGTCTCCTTACCCAGAGTTCTATGTTCTTCACTGAAACTGTCTCATTTCATAATGAAAAGTGTCTTCAGTCTTAGCCGGCTCAGAGGACTCACAGGGAAATATTTCCACACTTCGCTCTGCCTCTTCTCCTGCCACCTCTTCTACAAATAATCCAAAACTACCCGAGTCTATAGGCTCACATCAAATTCTTTGGAGCTGGGCATTCTAATAACTGTATTTATGTCCCCTGGCTGGGTGCTGAGGGACCTGGGACCCTACCACTAAAGTGCCCACCAGAGTCCCTGAGAGGATACTTTTGCCAGTTCTCCTATAAGGCTGCAGCAGCAGGGGCCAGATCATGGAGGAGACAGATCCACTTGCAGAGGAGCAGCCACCAAAAGCTCCTGACCTAGCAGTGATGGAAAGTGACCATGTATCTCCCCTTGAATGGAATTTCTCCTGCTGCCATTCTCGCTCCACCACCATCAGTGCAGAGAGAATGGGGCTGGGCCAACCTCCTTCCTTCCCTTTCTCCTAGCCAGCTGCTCTCCCATGTGTTCCTCCTCCCATTCTCTCCACCAGTCCCTCCAGACACTGACCCTTACCTGGCCCCCAGTTCTAGCCAGGGGAAAACATAATTGGGCTCCTCAGCTCATTCTCTATCACTGCTAGATCAGAAGCTTTTGGTCTCTGCTCCTCCACAAGCGGATTTGCCTCCTCCGTGATCTGGCCCCTGATGCTACAGCCTTCTCCTGGCTCCTTCTGAAGGTCTGCCAAAAACTTCACCAACATCCAGAGCTCCTCATTCACAGCTTCCCCCTCTGTATCCTTTTCTCCTCCTCTTCCTAGACACCCATCCACCCCCCTCCTCTTTCTCCTTCCCCCCTCTTCCTAGAAACCCATCTGCCTCCCCCTCCTTTTCCTCCTCCTCTTCCTCCTCTTCCCAGACAATCATCTACTCCCCCCCACCCAGATCGTGTGACAACAGAACAGCCTGCCCCATGTTATATCAAAGCAGTCTTGAAGAGTGGTCCATCTTCCCACCCAGATTTTCCTAGGTTGTTTGGTAGCAGAATAACCTGCTGCTACCTCTTTAGCATTTTAGAAAGAGTGCCTGAATCATGTTAATGATACTAATAGTGGCATTTGTTAAGCACTGACTATATTCCAAGCACTGGAATAGATGCAGTGTAAGCGGATTGGACATGGTCTAAGAGGGGAAAGAGACTAGACATTTAGTTTCCATTTTTCAGGTGATGATACTGAGGCACAGAGAAGTGAACAGTGCTTGGCATATAGTAAGTGCTTAACAAATGCCATCATTATTATTAAGTGATTTCCCCAAGGTCACCCAGCAGGCAAGTGGCAACCTCATGATTAAAATCCAGATCCCCTGAATTCCTGCTCATCTCCAGTCCTTCCCTCCTCGTCTTATACTCTCCTGACCTTTCTGTACTCGGCTCGTTGGCAATTATCCCTTCCCCTCCCCCATGGGCTCCATTTTCTAGAAGGTTGGAGTTGGAGGCTAGCCAGTTGGGTGGCTGCAACAGATTTTGATAACCCTTTTCAGTCCATACAATTTGAAATATTGGTCAGCAAATTGGCAATAGGGCACTAACCTGCCATACAGGCTCCCTTTCAGAAAATCCACAGTCTTACAATGTTCTGGCAATGGGTCAGACTTGGGAAGGCTAGAGGGACAAGGCATGGGCGAGCAAAGGAGGAGCATGTTCTCTGACCAAAGGGAAGAGACCTAGAGTAGCTGGTAGCAAGACAAAGAAGTTTGCCTTGGGAGCCAGTCTACTCCTTTGAGGACACAGTAGTAAGCCTAAAGTCAGGCTGGTACTCAGAATGATGCCCCTGGGGGTTAGCATGTTCAAACCATGTCTGGCTTCTCTGACCAAGGTGATGATGGCTAGGTATGTCCCCTTGCTAATGGTCTGCAGGCCATAAGGTGGGAAGTTAGCACCTTGTTTGGGGAACTCCTGGACTCCCATAGAAGGGAAAGCTGAGGGCAGCCTTGGCAGCCAGCCTGGCTCAACTGGCAGGTCCTAGGGCCATGTAGAAATGGAACTTTTCTGCACAAGTGGATCATATAGTTAATAATAATAATAATAATGGTATTTGTTAAGCATTTACTATGTGCAAAGCACTGTTCTAAGCACTGGGGAGGTTACAAGGTGATTAGGTTGTCCCACGGGGGGCTTACAGTTTTAATCCCCATTTTACAGATGAGGTAACTGAGGCACAGAGAAGTTAACTGACTTGCCCAAAGTCACACAGCTAACAGTTGGTGGAGCCGGGATTTGAACCCATGACATCTGACTCCAAAGCCCATGCTCTATCCACTGAGCCACACTGCTTCTAGAAATTCCCCTTCATTCCCAGCTCCCAGATAAGCCAGTGCAGCTGTAGTGGCAATGGCAACAAGAAGCAGAGTATCCTAGTGGCTAGAGCACAGGCCTGGGAGTCAGAAGGACCTGGGTTCTAATCCCAGCTCTGCCACTTCTCTGCTGTGTGCCATTGGACAAGTCACTTAACTTCTCTGTGCCTCGGTTACCTCATCTGTAAAATGGGAATTAAGACTGTGAGCCCTACCTGGGACAAGGACTGTGTCCAACCCAATTTACCTTGTATCTACCCCAGTGCTTAGTACAATGCCTGGCACCTAGTAAGTACTTAATAAATACCATTTTTTTAAAAAATGATGGTGCTGCTATGGCAAATCAGTCAATCAATCAATGGCATTTACTGATCACTTACTGTCTGCAGAACACTGTATTAAGTACTTGGGAGAGTACAACAGAACTGGTAGACATATTCCCTGCCCACAATGGGCTTACAGTCTGGGGGAGACTCCTGCTCCTTCTCCTCCTCCTCTTCTTCTTTTTCCTCCTTATTCATTCATTCATTCATTCATTCATTCATTCATTCATTTAATCATATTTATTGAGAGCTTACTGCATGCAGAGCACTGTACTAGATGCTTGAAAAGTACAATCCAGCAACAGAGAGAGACAATCCCTACCCAACAATGGGCTCACAGTCTAGAAGGGGGAGACAGACAACAAAACAAAACAAGTAGACAGGCGTCAATACCACCAAAATAGATAAAGAGAATTATAGATATATACACATCATTAATAAAATAAATAGAATAATAAATATGTACAGATATACACAAGTGCTGTGAGGAGGGGAAGTGGGTAGGGCAGAGGGAGGGAGTGGGGGCGATGAGGAGGGGAGGAGGAGCAGAGGGAAAGGGGGGCTCAGTCTGAGAAGGCCTTCTGGAGGAGGTGAGCTTTCAAGGGTTTGAAGGGAGGAAGAGAGCTAGTTTGGTGGATGTGTGGAGGGAGGACATTCAAGGCCAGGGTAGGATTCCTTACTATGAAACTGCTATTCCCCTGCTCTCTCCTTTTCTCCCCTTCTCTCTATCCTTACCCAGCCCTCATCTCTATGTTCCCCTTATAGCCCTACTCCCCTTTTTATGGTTAAGTGCTTACTGTGTACCAGGCACTGTACCAAGCACTGGGGTAGATACAAGCTAATCAGGTAGGACACAGTACCTGTTCTACATGGGGCTCACAGTCTTAATCCCCATTTTACAGATGAGGTAAAATTTAGGTCCAGAGAAGTGAAATGATTTGCCCAAGGTCACACAGCAGACAAGTGACGGAGCCAGGATTAGAACCCAGGTCCTTCTGATTCCCAGGCCCATGCTCTATCCACTAGGCCATGCTTTAGAGAGGGTGGGAGAACACTCCCTTGTTAACATTCCCCTCTCTCCCCCACTTCCTCTACTTCCTACCTCAGGTCAGAAATCTGATCAACTCGCATTGAACTTTGAATGTGTGAGAGCCACAAAGAACAAGTTAGCTGGGTGTGTTTAGTATTCCTGCCTCTTGAATTTCAGGAACCATTCTAGTGGAGTCTGCACCTCTGTACCTACTCAGCATGCAGGGAAGAGACTAGTTTAAGAGAGAATGTCAATAGAACCAAACACCTTTAGTGCATAACAGTCTCCTGCCTCCAGGTAAATGCCAGGACTTAATTCAAAATGAATGCCCAGATGTGGCCTCCATTTTTTTTATTTTCCAAGGCATGCATATCGATTCCAGGACGATAGTCAGTTACAGTGAATTTATTTCTGCCATCTTAGATCATGAATTCAGATTTATGGCCCCAAACTGCTGTTGCTACTATGAGGAAAGATTGCTCTGTTGGAGCCCCAGAGCTGTTAATAATAATAATAATTACTATTATTATTATATACAATTATAACAACTATTATTATTATTGAGCTGTTCTCACCCCAACACACAGGCAGGACTAGGCAGAGGTCTCCTCCGGTTCTGGAAGGGGAGCTTGCATTGCAGGGGTGGTGGGGGTGGGGGGCAGTGGGCAGTGGCTCCTGGGAAGTATGGTTTCAAATGTCTTCAGAAGAAAAGATAAACTAAAATACTTGAGAGTGATCCAGTCTGGTACCCTAAACTAGGTTGTATAGAGGGGACTGAAATGTAGACTGACTAGAGGACTTCATCCAGGTGAGAAAGGGTAAGGAGGCAATGGAGGTAGAGACCCAGGAGCAGAGTGAAGGCTATTCATTCATTCAATCATAGTTATTGAGTGCTTACTGTGTGCAAAGCACTGTACTAAGTGCTTGGGTGAGTATAGTATTCAGTTCAGTTCAATTGTATTTAATAAGCTCTTACCCAGCACTTAGAACAATGCTTGGCACATAGTAAGTGCTTAACAAATACCATCATTATTATTACTGTGTACAGAGCACTGTACTAAGCGCTTGGGAAGGTACGATATAACAATACACAGACACAGCACTTAGAACAATGCTTGGCACATAGTAAGTGCTTAACAAAGGCTATTATTATTATTATTATTATTATTATTCCCTGACCACAACAAGCTTACAGGGAGCTATTCGGTGTAGGGGCCACATGTATGAGTACTTATCCCTCTGACTGGTGTCATATTTGTGTACCTGGAGCAGGTAGCTAGGTAGAGAGATGAGCCAGAGAGCTAAGGGAGAGGCACTGCCAGGCCTTCAGGGCAATTGTAGAGGAGTCTCATCTCCCCTGTGGCAGCCTTCAGGTTGCTGAAGAGAAAGGCTGCTCTGAGAAAGGAGACAGTCAGCTGGGAGGAGAAGGGAATCAAACCCCTAAGCTGATGTCACCCTGTCATTTAGCATGGAAGGCACTACTCTGAGGACCAGATGCCCTCAGGGTAAGTGGAGATAAGTGGTGTGGGAGATCCTATCAGTTAGGTACCCAGGGAGTTGGTCACATTCCTGTGGAATGCGGAAGTAGCAGGCCTTTGCAGGAAACATGTAATAATAATGGTATTTGTTAAGTGCTTACTTTGTGTCAAGCTCTGGGGTAGACACAGGTTTGGATTCAGTCCCTGTTGACATGGAACTTACAGTCTAAGGAGGATGAACAGGTATTGAACCCCTTTGAGAAGGAACATGGTGTAATCGATAGAGCACGGGCCTGGGAGTCAGAAGATCATGTTTTCTAATCCCAGATCTGCCACTTGTCTGCTGTGTGACCTTGGGTAAGTCACTTCACTTCTCTGGGCCTCAGTTACCTCACCTGTAAAACGGGGTTGAGACTGTGAGCCCCACATTGGACAGGGACTGTGTCCAACCCGATTTGCTTGTGTCCACCCCAGCGCTTAGTACAGTGCCTGGCACATAGTAAGTGCTTAACAAATATTGTAATTATTATTATTATTACAGATAATGAAATTGAGGCACAAAGCAGTTAAGTCACTTGCCCAAGGTCACACAACAGGCAAGTGGTGGAGCCGGGATTAGAACCCAGGTCCTCTGACTCTCAGGCCTGTGCTAGATCCACTTTAGAAAGGATGGGAGAGAAATCATTCGCTGTGGTACATACTGTTGCCAAGGCCATAAGGGAGGAGGAGAGCAGGGAGCAGCTGGAGGCCAAATTTAGGTTGTCAGGCAAGAGACTAAAGTCTAGGACCTCCATGGTAACTGTCTGTGAAATGCTGCCAAGTCCAGCCTGCCCCAGAGGCAGGCTGAAAATAATAACAGTAATAATAATTATATTATTTGTTAAGTGCTTACTATGTGCCAAGCACTGCTCTAAGCGCTGGGGTAGATACAAGGTAATCACGTTGTCCCACATGGGGCTCACAGTCTTAATCCCCATTTTACAGATGAAGTAACTGAGGCACAGAGAAGTTGCATGGCTTGCCCAAGGTCACACAGCAGACAAGCGGTGGAGCCGGGATTAGAACCCATGTCCTCTGACTCCCAGGCCCATATTCTTTCCACTGGGCCATGCTGCTTCTCTGAAACCCACATCTCAATGTGCGGAGGCAGTGGTGTAGAGAGAAGGGATACTTTACTCAATCAATCAGTGGCATCTATTGAGGGGTGAGAGCAGCAACTCTGCAGCCACTTTGAATATTCTGCCAAAGTCTCTCTTCCAAAACCTACCCTACCCTACCTAGACTCCCATCCCTCTGCCCAGATCTCCCCTGTCTGAGTGTCCCTGAAACCTACAAGGGGGAAGGCAGCAGGGATCAGACTTGTTTTGGACTTACTCTTGCTGCTCCCCAGTTTCCCAGAAGAGTTAGTTTGAGGCAGATGCAGAGGCGTAAAGGCCTGCTGCTTCTCTTCCCTCTGCTGGCCCAATTCCTGTGGGGTTTGGGCATGAAAGGCAGGGAGAGGGGCAGAGAATGCATCCCTCCAGACTTCCCCCAACCTATCTCGGCAGGCCTCACTTATCCGGGGACACCACTTGGCAGGTGGGGTGTGGGGAGTTGGCAGTCCTCTGCACGTTTCCCCTTCCCCCCATCTGGGGATTAAGACTGTGAGCCCCATGTGGGACAGGGATTGTGTCCAACCCTATTTGTTTGTATCCACCCCAGTGCTTAGTACGGTGCCTGGGACATAGTAAGCACTTAAATACCACAATTATTTCTTATTATTATAATTTGGATTTGGCTTTAGCTTTCCCATCATTGTCTTCCTACACTTAAAAATTAAACTCCTTTGGATGCTTGAGCTCTGAATATTTGAGAATGTCTAGCAAGACTGTGACTTTCTCTCGGGCCACTTTCCCAGTAACCGTAGCAGACCAACTATCACTGCCGGCCATCTGGTTATTCTCTGTAGCTCAATCCCTACTTGACCAAAAAACTGGGCAAGGATATTTATCAAAAATAGGGTTAAAAGAGCCAAAGCCCTGAGAAAACTAGAAGGAACCATAAGTGGAGGGAAATCAGCCATTTCCTGAGTCTGTAAGGACTAACTAAGTTGCCAGTTATGTGAGGAGAAGGAACAGATTCTCTGGAAACAAAGAACAAAAACAGATACTTTGCGACAGAGGTTATTGACTATGAAAGTTGCCAGTTATGTGTGGAGAAGGAACAGATTCTCCGGGACAGAGGAAGAACAAAAAGAGATAGAGTTAATGTGGGAAAGCAAACACCTCTCTTCAGACCAAGGCCAACCCACATGATTGTAGCAATAATAAGAAATAACTGCCACACATAAATGAATCTTTACTACTTTTAGGGATTAAGAATAGGGATGTGACTCTCCTATGTTTTGCAAATATCCCAAAGCAGCAAGAAAGAGAGAAAAATCTCTAGGAACAGAACTACAGTCTCGTTCCTTTCATCTAAACCAGAGCTGAGGGACCTGGCCAGTCCTGCAGCCTGGTCTTACGGAAGTGAGATTTTGACTATAGCACTTGTGTGCTCTATTGTTTTACTCTGTTCCTAGAACGTGTGTGCTTTATTGTTTTGTTATTGTATAATATGTTACCTCCAAGAAATTGGCTGTATTATGAGTAGTGAAGCACTTTTCCTACCTCACTGAACAGGATCCACTGACCAAACCCCTGTTGAGTTTCATGAGTACCATGAAGCCAATCTGATTTTATGGACAGAGAGCTTCCTGTTTAGAAAATTCCCCAAAGACTGATCATTTTTAAAGTGGCTTGACAAAGTGACTATTCCCTTTCTCAAGTTTACAAAAAAAATTGTGTTGTTTGTTAAGCAGTTTCAATATGTGAAGCACTGTGGTAGATACAAGATCATCAGGTCCCATGTGGGGCTCACAGTCTACGTATGAGAGATGTTGAATCCCCATTTTGTAGCTGAGGGAACTGAGGAACAGAGAAATGAAGTGACTTGCTCGAGGTCACACAACAGACAAGTGGCAGAGCCAGGATTAGAACCCAGGTCTTTTGACT